>NC_049202.1:21290029-21609315 GCF_013347855.1 Anguilla anguilla
CCCAGAATTTTAACAAACTGTTCATTTGTTTTAATTGCGCTTTTCACGTTTTGAAAAATTGTTTACCCTTAAGCCACATTCTGCCAGAAATAGCCATGCGTGCCATTAAGAAAAGAAGTCCCATATTCACATCAAAGGCTCAAAGGCTCCAAACTGCTCACCCTTCCTAATGGTACAGTGATTTTTTTATTTTATTTTTATGATTCTACTGCTGAATAGACTGAAGACAGGGTGGGTCTCTTTTCAATAAATCTGGGGTGCCTTTATAGAATCTCTACTTTAGCATATTGGCGAGATTTTAGTAATGTAAGCCTCTGGCTAACCTCCACCCTTAATTTTTTGTTTTTATTTATCAATTCTGGTTTAGTTTTACTTTGTTTCTATTGCCTTTTCCATTTCACTTTTATTTTTTATTTCTGATCCCATATGATGGGTGACTGAAGTACTAAAGGAAGTGTCTTATTGTAAGCTTTCAGCAATTTATGATACTATTCCTCCCCTTTGATATCATAATAGTATCTCTATAAAATGAATACATTTTCTGTAGCAATTTTGTAGGATTATGATGGGATTGTATAGATTAACAGTGCTATTTGAATAGTCATTGTTTACGGGAATACCTGTAGTCCTTTTCTATATTGGATTATTATTATAATTACTATTTCTATCCCATTATCCCCTATAAAAATGTACACACAATTGTAGTTTTTGTTGTTTGCTGTTGTCCTGTATTACAACATGGTGTTTGTTCTGTTTTGGTATTACCATTTCTCTTGTAAAGTCATTTTTGTTTGGTAAAACAAAGGGTCATAACTATTGAAAGTGTGCACACCTGGGAATTAAAACTAACCATCTGGAAGATGATGAAGAATTAAAAGTCAAAGATAATGAACCAAACCTGCATTGTGTTAATAAGATTAAGGGGGGGCGATTATGTGTTCAACAAACTGAATTGAGTAAGAGATTGGCTGCAGGAAAAGCCAGCATATACCGGGGTCCTCCAGGACTCCAGAACCACTGAGCAAGATTGACTCTTGGGATGGGTATGACTCACATCCAGATTTCCTAAATTGCTCATAGTTTTGTGATTAACAAATTCTGAAAACACATAATACTTCAGCCAGCATGCTAGTTATGTGCTTGGTAAAGTCAACTACGCAAAATACTGGATGTTAATCAGTATATAAACAATAACACAGCAAGAGGCACAAATATGGACTCACAAGTTATATTTGTTGAATTGAATTTTAAAATCATTTTAAGCTTAAGGTTGACAACTTCTGGTGACCTTGAAAAACTATAAAATAAAGCACAGGCAGTTTCTGCAATGGAGAAATGGCCAATGCTTTATTCTACAGGACATTTTGGAAATCCAAGGGTGATGCAGGAATCACGACTTGACTAGTCCCAAAACCCCAGATGGGACCCTGCTGTTATACCCCTTAGCTAGGCACAGAAGTGTCACCACTTCAGGAAACACTGTACAGATGGATAAGTGCATGACGTAAGCTTGCCTTGCCGTGTGGACGCATGTTCAGTGAAAATGGCCTTGGACAGGGATGGAAATAATGTCATGTAATGCCATGTAATGTAATGGATAAAACTGCAATGAATTTTGGCAGGGGTGCAGTTGCCCCTGTCATATTCCAACACTGTGAAACGGTGTGGTGCTTTGGCCTACTTTTCAGCGAGAGACTGATTCACTCCAGGTGCCTCCTCTCCAAATGTACAACAAGAATGAAAGTGCTGAGAGACAGTGCTGGTCTTCTGGGACAGGGACTGCTTGTGTTGCCAGTGTGGTGTCCAAATCCCCCTAAACCTGCATGGCAGAGTGAGACCTAACAAGAGCAACGTAAAACCCATGTGTCTTATCTGTCTACCAATGAATGCACAAGCCATGATTTTGCTTAAGAAAAGCAAATGCCCTCAACCCTAATGAAGTTTTTTTTTTTTTTTACACCAAATTAATAACTAAGGAAACAGAATTATGGCAATTGTTGCTTTAGCAAAAACAACATCCTGCTAAATTGGCACAATTGATATTAGGAATAAAACCACGTAGCCAGTTGTGTTTTCATTCCCACCACACCACTGACAGAGTGGCTTAAAACAGGAAATTCTGGTGTCTGTGGAGTTCCAGCCAGCTCCTCTGAATGACATCATCAGTGTGCATCTCTTTGGTAGACAGGGGCTCAGTGCTATATATAACCCTGCTGGGAAAAGAGTCAGCCCGATGCAGGTGGTAAAAGGGACCTCTGTTATCCCCTCTGAGTAATTTCATGCGGCTCTGTGACGGGGGCCCCCACGCCAGCTCTGCTAATGATTTTGATGACATCATCAGCCCAATGCCAACGGATCAAAGAACTTGTTATCTAAACAATGGCTCTTTCTCTGCTGTCAAAAGGCTCAAATATATAACTTTTCTTCCTGTCAAAACCACAAAGAAAATTTTTTTTTGTGATTCTGTGGACTATGCCCCCACCCACAATTACATCCCCTACCCCACTCCCTCATACACACACGCACATACACATATACAGTATATATATATATATATATATATATATATATATGTGTGTGTGTGTGTGTGTGTGTGAGAGAGAGAGAGAGGGTGGGGTGTTCTTTGTTATATATACAGTATATATATATATATATATATATAACTATGGTAAGCTTCTGAGCTTCAGCACATGAAGCTATTTCCTTTCCACCCTTGTTCGCAAAAAACACATCTATGGAGTTTCTGTGCTGTGTCGCTGCTGCTTACTTCAGTGATATAGCAGTCCTATCACACATCAGCTCCAAAATACCATACTTCTGTGCATGCTTTGTAGTATGTAAGCATGCTCAGATCACAGCGCTTGCCTGACATGCAGTGCTGGGCGTGGTTTGGTTTTATTTTCTTCTTCTATTGATCCCCCATTCTCTTCATCTAAATGGCTCAGAGTCTCCAACTACCTCTCTCCTCCAGCCTGTTGAGGTAGTCTTGTGCAAAGAGCTGAACTCCATTTCATTTTTTCTGATCCAGTTCTCAGCGGAGGTGCTAAAACACTGCGATATTACTTCCGTGCCAAATGCTTGATGACCACACTTCCTGTGGATCCGCTTCCCCTTCCGTGTTCCATTCGCTTCTTCAATAGCAGTGATGTGATGACATGAGGCTTTACCAGTGACACCTTACTGCCTTCTTAAACCAGTGGGTGGTTTAACTTGGGTGATTGCTCTTCAGGACTCCGGATGTGAAATCGCTTTTCTGCTCTCTACTGCCTCTTGTGGGTGTGCTTGGAATCACAGGCAGGTAATTTTCTGCCACTCTCTGACTCACACAACAGCTGTGCAGTGGCTCTTACTACAGAACAAGCTCCTTCTCTCCACTGCATCTGAAGCTAAAATGATAGACATATGCTTCCACCCAGCGAGCAACCCTGCAAAAAAAATAAATAAATAAAATAAAATCATAAATCTTTCAGAGCTTTTCTCCAGCCTGCTGTGTTCATCGACTCCAGACACTCTTAGTGAAACGGTGGCGTGACCTGCTTCCCCAGCTGCTGCCTGTCTGCTCAATAATTTTACAAGCAGCTTTAAGTTGCCACTGCCTAAATACGAAACCCATAAAACCAGGTTATGCCCACGCATTTAAAGTTCTACTACCTTTTTACACAGAAAGCAATAAAACAATACTCAAATAGCTGTCTCTGCATACAGAGAGAGGCCGGACGGATGAACTTGGTGGTTTGAAGCTTTCAGGTGAAAAGCAGCGCTTGGCTCATGTGGAGAACGATAATGCCAACGGTATTTATAGCCTGGAAGGAATTTAAAGAATGAAAAATGTTTTAATTTGAAAAGAAACACATAAAGTGAAAGCAGCTTGCAGACACATTAGGGCAGATCCTGACATTGCGTGCCTCACCACCCGCTTCATGCAAATATCTGAGAACCAGGTCAGTATCACATGCACATGCATTAATGCACATGTCCGCACACATTCTTACTCTCTCATGCACACTCAAGCACATGCATGCACAAAAGCGTATCACACTGCGGGGCTGGAAGCTCAAAATGGTAATCAAAACAAGTTTTAACTGTAAATACAAACAATACCCTGATGGATTGTTAAATATATTTAATTAAGGAAAATGTTTTCATATGTATTTTTTTATTAGTTTTTTATTATTATTGAATCCTCCTGTATATATATATATATATATTATTCTACAGTGTGCCTTTCACTCATGCTCAATATGATTATTGGTGATACTGGCTTTCTAATAATGCTCTGCAAAATGTAGCATGTCTCTGTGACTATGCTCATTGACTGTGGCTCTGGGAGACAGCAGCCCCATGTGTTTAATATTCTGAAGCCCTTAGCAGATTATTTTCATTCTTGATTGGGAATACTTCTTCTCTATTTAGTATGGTCAACTGCAAGTGCACGCCAATGTATTTGGGGAGTGAGGATCTACACAGGCACCCAGTAAATGCTGTCAAATGGTTGACTCTCTTTTTGATTCCCTACCAGTTGAGCACCGTTCAGGGCATAATATAGAGCTCTAATTAGGTTTATGTTCCTGCTTTAAGCTGGAACATAAACCTAAGCTTTAAACTTTAAGCTGTAAGGTTTGGGGACATTTTTAGACAATTATAGCAGGGCTGCCCAACCCTGTTCCTGGAGATCTATCGTCCTGTAGGTTTTCACTCCAGCCCTAACACAGTACACCTCATTGAACAACTAGAGATCTCATTGAGCTGCTGATTAGTAGAATCAGGTATGGTAAAATAAGGTTGAAATGAAAACCTACAGAACAACAGATCACAGGAACAAGATTGCAGGAACACAGTTACTCACATAACTCTAATGGATGTGCTTATGTTCTCTTTTATTGTAAGTCACTGTAGATAAGAGCATCTGCTGAATTAATAGAATGTACAGTGCATATGAATGCTGTCCTGAAACAATAGCTTCCTGTAATGATGCAAGCCATTATCCATGGTGATGCGATAAATAACTGTTATTATAGCCTACAGAAGAACATTGTTTTTTTAACTCATGAGTAGTTGATGGAAATCATTTTGGAATTGAACAATGACAGTACAATGACAATATAATGTCATTTTAATTCATAATTAGACATGCACATCACTCATTTACCCATATGTTGTCTTCATATTACCCATGCACGGCATGTCAACAGGGTCAAAATTCCTCCCATGCCGGTCAAAAATGACCCACCTCCATCAGACCCCCTGGAAAAAAGTCTCTTCATTGAATTTTAAACCTTAAATCAATATTTCTCATGTAGAAATACCCTGTTGCTCAACAATAAATCAGTGAATAACTTTTTTCCTTCTTTACAGCCCAGAGACTGTATTTAATCAGTTTTCACTTATTTTTTACTACGAAACACACACCATAATAACTAATTGTTTTGCTATAATAGGTCTGACTTTTGACTTTGACTATGACTTATGATTTTATGACTGCAGGGTTAAGACCTTTTACAGTTTTTTACGATTGCTTTGACTCATTTTGCACAGCAGAATTTCAATGTACAAAACTCAAAATGCAAAGTGCCAAACTGACTTTGAAAATTCATATTCTAAGACACTACATCCTATGCTGACATACAAAATGTAAAACTGTTAACGTAAAGTGCTAAACTAGAATTCTTACCTTGAGACACTACATCCTGCGCTGACATACAAAGTGCAAAACTGTTAATACCAAGTGCCAAACTCTAAATCATATGCTCCATTCTCAGAATACAGCCACCTAATATTACAACAATGTTCAAATTCTTATTACTACAAATGCAGATCACTAAATCAATTCAACAGGTGTTTGTAGTCATGTCTCAGTACTTCCAACAACCTTGCCCAGGTGAGTAGCATGTCAACACAATGGCTGCTTAGAAACCTGAATGGCAGTTTCTGACAACATGGAGCAGGTCGGTGAGGCTGAGGTTGGTAACGAAGGACAGGGTCGTGACCCTCTGCTGGGGGCATACAACTCCGTGCTCCTCATACATTTTCTGGATGGGCTGTACAACCGTCTCATACACCCAAATGCTCAGATGGTGTTCATCATTGTCTGGGACAATGTAAACTTCCATCGTGCATTGGCTGTGCAAGATTGGTTTACAGCCCATCCAGAGTTCCGATCAAAATTTCTTCCACCTTACTCCACCTTTCTGAACCCCATCGAGGAGTTTTTCTTGGCCTGGAGGTGGAAGGTATACGATAGGCGTCCATATAAGCAGGCAACGCTCCTTCAGGCCATGGATGAGGCATGCAATGACATTATAGCCCAGCAGTGTCAGGGGTGGATAAGGCACTCTAAAATAATTTACCAGCGCTGTCTTGCCAACGAAGACATCAGATGCGACGTCGATGAAATTCTGTGACCAAATGCAGCGGAGAGGCAAAATGCTGCTTACAGTTTTTTCTGATTGCTAAGACACATTTAATGAAACAATTTCCCTTTTTCTCAGAACTATTAACACAATCCCAAAACTACACATCAATCAGCACAAACCTCAAACATCCATGCCAAACTCAAATTATCTTCTCAAAAACATATGCTCTTCCATCAAAATTAAACTTTGCCTTCAAATGGCACACAAGCCATCGAAAACACAGACAATGTAGATTACCCATAACACACAAGTGAGATAAATTCAAAGCACTACTGCAAAAACCTTTTTATAGCAGTGTTTAAGGAGTTATTTTCTCCTGGTTATGCTACTTATTTTATGGTTTTCAGATTTTGATCTTTGCAATGTTACACTACTAACAAATGAGGGAGTGTGCAAATTTCCAAATATTTTATCTGTAGTATTGAAAAGTGATGCTGAGTGAAAAGTACTGTACAGTAACCACAACACAGTTGAAGGAACAAAAAAATGTAGTATTTTCAAAGGAGAGTAGCATTCATAAAAGGAACTCACTATACGCAGCACTATAAACAAAAACAGCAATAAAATCTAAAGAACATATAGTCTGTAAATGCACTTCAACATTACATAGACAGCATATCCTCTCACAGTAGTACAGCAGATACAATATGTAACATTACAGTAAATTATAGTACCTGTTTTCTTGTCTGAAAGTATGGACAATGGATGCCACTGTGAAACAATTCAAGTTTGGCTGAACTCTCTGTCCAGCTTCCCTCATCATCATGCCATGCACCAGCACATGGTCAAGGTGGCACGTATTTCGTCTGGGACAAATTGTCTCCTGCCTCTTTGTCTCCTTTGTCTTCCTGATCTTTGGATAGCTTGTCCATTTTGAGGATCCATTGTTCAAAAGCACACAAACTGTGGCCCTATTTACTGATCCAGAGATTGTGACCGGTGTGTAAACAATTTTGCTGCCAAGTGTTTGCACCTAGAGAAAGGTGTGTTACCTGAGTTTAGGTTGTGATGACTTGAGTTAACTGTTTTGACTACTAGTGTTTGTTGCATGAGCACAGTGTGTAACCAGTGATTCATGAGAGCATTTGTTTGTAGAGATTTGCAGAAAAAGTTTAACAATTTGCAGCATGTGTTAAAACAAGTGAAAAGTGTTTATAGTTTTGAGAGATGTGTTGGTCCTCTGAGAACTGAAGTAATAATTTGGGAGTTTTTGCTAAAAGAACCAGTTTTAGTGTGTTAGCAATCGAGAAAAACTGTAAGCACCGAAAATAATTTTTTTTTTTTTTTTTTACTTTACAGTAGAGTTTGTTATAACTGTAACTGTTTTTGCTTTTACTGTTGTTTTTGTTTTTACTGTACAATACAGTTGAGTTTACAGTACTGCATTACTGTATGATTTTTCTTTAATGATTAAACTTATATATAATCTAATCTAATATTTTGTTTGTCTTTCATAAAAACACAAGTGCTATACTGCGGTCTATCACAGGGGGTGCTTGCTGTACATAATTTCAAGTACTTATGAGGAAATGACCATTGCACAGTTTGTTTGCATTATGGCCAAAGTTGTATGGCCAAACACTTTCAAACTCTTTTTTGATCAGAAGGATTTTGTGTTTGCCAGCATTATTTGATGATGACTGTTGTATATTGAAAATGCAGCAATGATTTAACTTCATTGTTTGAAATATCTAATGTTCTGCTGCTGTGATAAACCTTTGCATATAATATTCCCTGATTTGACACTGGCATTTTTATTTTGCATGCTATATTACTTTTTTTGTACCGAAATGAGCAGTATAGCATTCTGTGTTAAGAGTTTTGCACATTGAAACTCAGTTGTGCAAAATGAGTCAAAGCAATCGTAAAAAAACTGTAAGACAATCTTTGTACCTTGATGGTGAACTAATTTTATAGAAATACGTAAAACTTGTACTGGAGTACTTGTACTGTTCACTCCAGGAAGTCATCAAATTGCATGTTAAAAAAATGACTTTTCTTGGGTTTTCACTGCTACTAAAATTCAGGATAGGGCATGTTTAACTCTGAGGACAAAATGGGGGTTAAGTATTCTATATGAAATTTAAAAAAATGATTGAACTAGCTGGTAGTTATGCAACATTCCCTGAAGGACTGCATTTCATATTCCTTCTTTTATGAGTGGAAAGCATGGAAAAAGTATATAAATCATAGTTTGAATGCGCTTCTAACCAGTCTAACATGGGACACACCCTCAAACTTCACCTGTCCCCTTCACTTGTGTTACATTTGAGTGTGTTTGTGTGTGTGTACGTGTGTGCGTGTGTGTACGTGTGTGTGCGTATGTGCTTGTGTGCTTGTGTGCGTGTGTGCGTGTGTATGTGTGTGTGTGCATATGTGCTTGTGTGTGTGTGTGTGTGTCTGTGTGCACGCGCACGTGTGCGTGAGTGTGTGCGTATGTGCTTGTGTGTGTGTGTGTGTGTGCGCGCGTGTGTGTGTGTGCGTGTGTGTACGTGTGTGTGTGCGTATGTGCTTGTGTGCGTGTGTGTGCGTGCGCGTGTGTGTGTATGTGTGTGTGTGCGTATGTGCTTGTGTGCTTGTGTGCGTGTGTGAGTGCGCACGCGCGTGTGTGTATGTACGTGTGTGTATGCGTATGTGCTTGTGTGGGTGTGCGTGTGTGTGTGTGTGCGTGCATACACTTTTGGGCTGTTTATTGGTTTTTTTTTTCCCAGGCTCAGTGTATCATGGCTAGTTGTTCAGATCATGACCAGAGCCCTTTCCTAATCAAAACATTTCCATCCAGATGACTCTCATCAGAGCACAGCAAACAGTCAAACAGAATTGATTCAATGAAAGAAAGGCAGGAGCTCAAACTGTGGGAGGTGCAGGAACTAAAACAAGAGCAGATTTCCATCATCTGTGCTGTGGATCACCACCGTCTGAAGACCACAGAGATGAAAACTCAACGGCTCTTTTGAATGTAGCATTAAGCCTAGGGCACAATGGTGATGTCTGCCCTTTATCAATCCATTACATACTTGGTAAATGGACTGCATTTATATAGCGCTTTTATCCAAAGCGTTTTACAATTGATGCCTCTCATTCGCCAGAGCAGTTAGGAGTTAGGGGTTAGGTGTCTTGCTCAAGGACACTTCGACATGCCCAGGGCGCGGTTTGAACCGGCAACCCTCCGACTGCCAGACAATCGGTCTTACCTCCTGAGCTATGTCGCCCCTACTTCTACTGAAACACTTTATTGAACAGCAAAAACTGATCAGTGTGTTACAAACAAAAGTACAGCAGCCAGTAGGGTGGGAGGGGAGAACATGCATTCATACTAAACAGTACCAGTCTGACCAAACAAACAGAACCATCACTAGGCAGCAGAACTCCAGAATGCTGCAATTAGAACACTGAGTGTCCCAACATTCCATATTGCTCAAACTGCAGGGCAGAGCAGGTGACCTTTCAATTGCAGTGTGCTGCAGTCATTCACTTTCTTTGTTTACTGAAACATCGTGCAACCCTTTTGAAATGTATCACATAATTAAATTTACATGGGAATGTTTGCCGGAACCCACACAAATATATACACATACATGCATACAAACAAAGGCACACACTTAAATACAGCAGCCCATAGGAGGCACAAAAGGGGAGTAGCAGGAAGACTCCATTAGCTATAATGGAATGTACTGTGGTGTCTACGTGTGTGTGCATGTGTGTGTATGTGTGTGTGCATGCAAATATGCATGTTCATGAGCATGCTTGTGTATGTGTGCACATATGGCATAGTTTTCATGCATGCATCTGTGTGTGGTCACATGCTTGTGCATACTTGCATGTGTGTCTCTGTAAGTGTACCCATGTTAGTGTACATGTGTATCTGAGTGTACATGTCCGTGCTTATGCATTCAGTTTCTACATATATATTTGTGTGAGTGTGTGTGTGCGCACGCTTGTGAAGGAAGAACAAAGAAAGAAAGAGGGAAAAAGATCAGTGTTGGAGCAGCATGTGGCTCTCCCCATCTTCTGTGTCATCATTTGAATCAAGAAACACGTCAAGAAATATCTGCTACCTGCCCCTTGTCTGTATTGAGGAAAACTTCATGCAGTCATGAGCCAAATTAAGTTATATCATCAAGTACATTCAGAAAAGGGGCTATACAATAAAAGAAACCATATTTATGTATGTAATATTATCTTTAAGAGGAAATTAATGAGTGTGGATGTTATAAAAATGCAGATAAATGCAGACTGACATAATTGTAGTTATTCTATTTTTTTTTAAATTAACCACTGATATCAAAAGGTGATATTTTTGAAAATCTTTTTTTATGGTCACTGGAATAAATGACTTGCTAGGCAAGTCAATTAACAACAAATGGCTGGCGCTGCACTTATGAAGGAAAATTCATGATGCAAAAGTGGTAGACTGGCGCCATCTAGTGGTCAAAGTGCAGTGGTCACTTTTCACTCTCCTTCAGGAAAGTGTAGCTGTTGTAGGTTGTACTGAAATCACAGGGTCCTGTGATTTACTTTTTGAGGGTAATTCAACAATGCACTGGCTTGCGTTATTTCATTTTCTATGGTTGTGAACATAGTAGGCCTGCAACCAAGCAATTTGTACAATAAGAAACATTTATTCCAAATAAGAAACAGCTGCATATCAATGGAGATGCATTTCTTTAAAAAGTCCAGAGTCTATCTGAACAGGCTGGAACGCAGCTATTTTAACGGTGGTGGACTGTACACACTATAGGGACAGCACAGCAGGGTTGTTAGATTTTACCGAATAGCCTACTAAACTTTGAAAAGTCTGCACAAGCTAGGTCCACTGAAGACAGCACTAAATCTAGGCTGCATACTATCTGCCTGGAGTTTCTGTAAACACTCTTACACCATCACAGAGCCAATGATTGCATAATTACAGTCCCAAAGGTTACGCTGTTTTGTAGTATGGACAGGCCATGATGAGATAAGGACCAACCACAAATTAAAGCTGTAAGTTTGTTTCACTACCACATATCAGTCTCACAATGTGCCACTAGATGGCGATATTTAACAGCTGTTTCAGAAAAGGCAGTCAAGCAGTGTTAACTGAGGTTAGTTCCAGAAAGCAGGTTCAGCAAGTTATCTGGATCTATTCAAACAAAATGTAAGAAAATCCTGAATTATCGTTTCCCAATACGAGGATCAGAGAAAGCCTGAGTCAGATGCTATGGTAACGTATGCTCTGAAACTAACCTGCCACCTGACAGGTTAACTTGAGCTAAACCCGACCTACCCCATATCATTTGGTGAGACAAATTCAGGAGACCAGTCACTTGACCTTGATAAACTGTCCTAAATAAAAATAAAAATCCCACAATAAAATGGTGTAAAGCCCATTCAAAAAAAAATTAAATGTAGGGAAAAAAAGTTATCTTATGGGATGGCCATTAAATATTGATTTATCGTTATTCTACATGATTTTGACAATGTTTTGAAAAAGAAAATTATGCAAATTTGACATTTTACCAATGTACCTACCGTTTTTTTTATTTTTTTTTACAGTACGGTGTGTCCTTTCTTGGACAACCCAGTGGATAAGGGATATGGGAATCATTTGCCAGGGTTTACATCTTGAAAGTATTAAACCACAATTAGATATATTAGCTCTTTCGGAAGAACTGCGTATTGACATAAATGCTATAGTTTTTCAAGACAGTGTATCATTAACAGATTACACACTCACAATTAGTGTGCCACAAATCCAGTATCAGCCTGGGTTGCTCGGGTCATGGGAGTCTGCACCAACCGCTACACTACTTCAGTGTGCTGAGAGCAACAAGCACCAACTAGGAAGGGGGAGGAGATACTGTGGGTGGGGTCTAATGGAAGCTGTAGTTATAGACGGTGGGGCGGGGCTGAGACATAAATTTAGCTGAGACTCCTTTACCGAGAATCTCTTTCCATACTTCAGTGCTAATTTATACACTGAGCAAATCCTGGAGCTTTTCAGATCTTCCCAGAGAGGGTGTCTATGTCTATTACAGTGATGTCATCCCAGTGTATGTGCCTCTGACAGTGATGTCATCTAAGCAAAGTGATGTCTTTCTTTTGCTTGTAGTCATTATGTTGACAAAGGTGTATCTGATATACAATGTAAAAAAAAAAAAAAAAAATTGTAGAGTTTCTTTTTTTAAGGAACTGATTACAGAAGCAGTTTTAAGTTTGCTCAACTCTCAAGGTTCCAGGTTCTGTGGATTACAAATTCTAAGATTGGGTGAATTACGAATTCCAAGCTTTTATGTTGGCACAGTGAGCAAAAAAGTGTTGCATTAACTCCTATTGTGCTATTCAGCTGAGAGAATATTAGCAGTTTTGTGAAATACATTTTATTACATGTGAAATACATTTCATTACTTCATCCATTCATTATCTATACCTGGTTATTCTGGACAGGGTTGCAGGGGCTCCTGGAGCCTATCCCAGCATGCATTGGGTGAAAGGCAGGATCACAGGTTGCCAATCTATGGCAGGGCACACACACTCATACCTATGGGTAATTTAGTGTCTCCAATTAGCCTACCTGCATAGTCTTTGGACTGTGGAAAGAAACCAGAGTACCCAGAGGAAACCCACGCAGACATGGAGAGAACATGCAAACTCCACGGATAAAGGCCCAAGCCGAGATTCGATTACTTTTTATTACTTCATTCAAATACAAAACCAAGTTTAAGAGACTAACAATTTTACACAGAACTAATGTAAAAATAAAGGTGTTTGTGGGGTAAAAAAAAATAAACAAGGACAACAGGGGTGGACAAAATTAAGTGAAACATCGACATCAACAACTGCCATGTTTTTAAAAAAAAATTTTTTTAGGCAAAAGCACCAACCTATTTTTCACCTAATTATGGCGTGCTGTTTCTGACTGTTACACATTTGTTTCTTTTAGATTATGCACTGTCAGAAAAGCTAAAATACTGAAAATTTCAAGGAAAGTTTTAAGGTTTTATAATAATTGTTTCTGAACTAATTGATGTTGGCTGATTAGATATGTGTTAACGAGCAGTTGAATAGGTGTACCTAATAAAGTGTATTTTTTTTAATTGTTATTGCCTTATAGAAAAAGTCATTCATGTAAAATCAATTAAATTGTGTAAATCAATTATTTAATTATGGTTGATTATTCTAATAACTGTCGTGTAATAACTGACATTCAATGAAAGGGAATGAGAGACCAATGGCAGGTGTGCAGGTGAGGCTACTGAAGGCTCAGATGTAAATCCTACAGCATGGAGCTGACAGGGTGAATTTATTCTTCACTGCATCTGTAAAGTAAAATGTGAAGAGCACAGGAGACTGATGCAATCAATCTGACTAGAGCTCACGATACGCAACCATTTCAAGCTTGTACACTAACTTATCCACCCAGGAATTAAATCAGATATAAAAGAATTTGATTAAACCAGAAGAATCTGCTTTATGTATAAAAATTATATGAAATGATTTGTCCTATTAGCTAGATAAAAACAAAACCCAATGAATGAATGAATGATTTCTTCTTCTTCTTCTTCTTCTTCTTCTTCTTAATAATAATACATGGATTTCTTCTATAGTAATCTTTAGGTATGATGGAATTTGGTCCTTTGAAAAGTAAAATTCTTAGTTCAAAAGTTTAGATCAATACCAATTTATATTAATAAATAAAAATTGTCTCCTGTACAGCATGAAAAATATGAGGTAAAAGCAATGCAGGTAAGTCACAATACAGTGTTGTTCAAGCACCAGATTTGTACCCCTTTTCCAGAATAAAATCTAGCAATGAAGTTGCAGGAAATCAAGTAGTAACTGTTACCTCTGTATGCATGTCTGCTCTCTTCTGACAGACTACTAAAACATCCCCCTTAGCACTTCCTCTGGTCTGTCTCAAATCAGTATTCATGCATACTGAGGCTGATTACATTAACCAAATGATCACTTTTATGTGAGTGTATGTCTGCCTCCCATTTAGTTCTGGTAGGCCATCAACCACCTCACCTTGATCAATTCACATATCCAGCAAGTCTACCCCAGAGTACCCAAGTCAGCAACCAGGCATTCCGAGGCACATTAGAAACAACAAAAGTTCTTTCCAAGTACAACATCTCTACTTTGTTCTTTTTTAAAACAAATACCTTCACTGGTTTGATGTCACTTTCACAGAGATTTTCACTGGGCATATTTGCAGGGGTCCTTCATTCTTATCTTCTTTCAAACCGGGAGAGAAGAATGGGAACACTCTCTCAGTAAATGTGCCTTTAAAAGTGTAGATGAGTGACATGTCACTGGAGTCAAAGAAGGACACCTCCCCCCTGTCATAGTCCAGCTGCACTCTGATGCTCTGGGGCTTCCTCTTCAGTGTGAGGACAGTAACTCCAGATGCTTTGTACTTATCACCATTCCTCAGCGTTAACACCCACAATCCTCTCTCTGGGCTGCATGTTATATCTCCCTTCCTACTGATGGACTCTTTGACCACTCCTATATCCCACCTAGGTTTATTCCCAACCTTCACCTCCCAGCTGTGTGTCCCTGAGGTAAACCCCTCAGATCCCAGCACACTCACACTGGGTTTAAACCTCTCTGGGTTGTCAGGACATTTCTGGTCTGTATCTGTGTGTCTCACAGTGGTCAGATCATCAGAGAGAGAGAGTGTGGCACGTACAGTATTGGGGTCCAGCACCACAGGAGCTGAAATATGAAAAAAAAAAATATTTAAAAGGCCGTGAGGAGAGGCACATTTCAAACACTCTATTCAGATTAGGTCACATACATGGGAAACTGCATATCATTGTTTTGATTTCAAATACATGGTAGTCATAGTGATTTATGCTTTAAAAACAAAATCTGTTTGCATCATGAAATTAAATAAATGAGCACATATCATAGCTAATTCAATGCAATACAATAAATCAGAGTAAAACCCAGATAATGCATTTCAGGAAAAAGGGTACAGCAAGAAGTACACAACATATCACTTTCGGACCATCGCCACTAGAATATGCTAATGTGTATAAATACATGGGGTTTGCCCTGGATGAATTTATGACCTACGAGGTGGGAATAAAATCCCTAGTGACTTTGGCTGGGAGAGCGTTATGCTCAGTGATTAATGAATTGAAAGTGTGCAAAGATCTTGGCTGTTCAACATATTCACAACTTTATGATGCCTGTGTCTCTCCTGTACTGAATTATGCTGCTGGCATATGGGGCTCTAAAGAATCCAAAAAGGCCAATTCTATTCAGAACAGATCCATACAATGTTTTCTTGGGGTACATAAATTTGCTCCAGTTCTAGCTATTCAGGGTGAAATTACACAACACCCCATGGACAAAAGAACTTGATGCATTTTTTGAGGAAGTTGATTTACAATATATTTACAGAAATAACTTACGGTGTAATATTAACATGATTAAATATAAGCTTTTATCAAACTTTGAAGAAAAGTGGTCTAATAATATATTGCTAAAATCAAAATTAAGGACATATATTCATGTTAAGCAAAACTATGGCCCTGAACCATACGTTATGGCATACCTAACCAGAAGCCAAAGGTCCCTGGTTGCCCAGTTACGAACCGGTATCCTTCCTCTGGCTATTGAGGTAGGCAGATTTAGTGATGTAGTTGAAGAAAAAAGACTACGTCTGTTATGTGATCTGGGTGAAATTGAAAATGAATCCCACTTTATGCTGTACTACACATATTATGATGATCTAAGAGCACCAATTTTCCATGAAATGTCTAAACGAAATCCTGAAGTGTTTTGGGGGGGGGGGGGGGGGGGGGGGGGATGATGAAAAATAGCTATTTAAGTTTGACGTTTTTAAAATGGCTAACTTTGTATCAAACACCTGGAAAAGAAGGCAAGATGGATTGTTTGTTTAGTCTCTAATGAGGTGTTATTATTTATGTAATGACTATGTATATGTTGCAAAAACCTGAAAAAGAAGATAAGAAGGTTTGGTTATGGAGTCTATACTGTTTTGTACAGGACATATGTATCAGATATGTGTCTGTTGCATTTTAATAGGTTTATGATTTACTCTGCATCTGTTATATGCAAAATGTTGGTGTCATATAAGCCAATGCGGGCTGGGCATCGGTGTGATGCATGACACAATAATAAAATGCATTCATTCATTCATTCATGCACGTAATTCACACAGCTAATAGTTCCTGATATGAATTAGGCCTTATAGGGAGGGGCTTGAAGGGAGAGCTGAGGGGAGGGGTGGGAGGGGTTGAATGTAATTTTTGTTTTTTTTAATCTAGTGTTACGTCCCCTGCCCCTGCTGGTCTGGGTGGTGCAGGAGGAGGTAGTTGCCTGATTGCTTAATTGCTTGATTGCCTTCACCTGCCGGTGGCCAACATAAGCCCTGCAGTATGAGGCAGGGGAGTTCTTTCTTTGAGATCTTCTTTCGGGTTTCTTTGGTGTGTGGTTTGATTTGTGGTTTTGGGTTTGTAGTTTTTGTGAAGATCGTTTTGTTTGAACTTTGTGGGTTTTCCTGTTGTTTTAGTTTGTGATTAGTTTGTTGGTTATTCTAATAAATGTCTGGGTTTGTGTTTTTAGATTAGTTTCTGGATTGTTTTTTGGTACACTGGACTTGTTTGTTGCGGTCCTTCGAGCCGGTTATAACACTAGTTATTTTCTCCAAACTTACAAACTGCACTTTTATTTAAGTTTTAAATAGTCTACAAATTCTGTGCATGCTTGTTTTCTGATATTGAATTGAGAGCAGTGTAGTGCAGCCCCAGGATCTTCCTAAACTTGACGGGAACTGAGACTGGATGATTCTGTACTGTTCATCTTTCACACCATACAGCTCAGTTTTTGAGTTTGTTTTCATTAAATGTTCACAAATAATGTGATTTCAACTTTTTCCCCAGATACTCACTGTACTGCACCATCTCCTGCATCTTCTCCCAGACTCTGAACTTCAGGTTGCCCAGGTGTTTGGCCACATCTATCAGTGCCCCTGAGAGCAGCTCTGGATCCTGCAGTGTGCACTGGGCTCTGTAATGACAAGCAGGAGTCACTCAAGATTTAAATGGTAAATGGACTGTATTTATATATCGCTTTTATCCAAAGCGTTTTACAATTGATGCCTCTCATTCACCCATTCACACACACACACACACACACACACACACACGCGCCAACGGTGAAAGGCTGCCATGAAAGGTACCAATCAGCTTGTTGGGAGCAATTGGGGGTTAGGTGTCTTGCTCAGGGACACGTCGACACACCCAGGGCGGGGGATCAAACTGGCAACCCTCCGACTGCCAGACAACCGCTCTTACCTCCTGAGCTATGTCGCCCCAGATATAGGGTTTGAAGAGACTTAAACAGACACTAGAAAAAAGGGCAGAGTCTACATACCTTTCCTTGATGTTCTTGTAGCTCTGAAAAACACAACAGCACAATTGTAATAAGATGTAAACATGTATAAACATACTCAGTAGAGACCATTATGAGAAACATTAATATGTTATAAGTGAAAAACAAGAGCCATGCAAATAAGTGATGTAATTTTAACAGTAAGCAAATATGAATGAAGGTACTGTAATGTACAGGTAACTGTCAAAATAAAGGAAACGCTTGAATAAATGAAGAATTTTGAAAGCAGGAGCTTCCACACAGGTGTGACTCCTGAGATAATTAAGCAATGAACATCCCAGCATCCTCACGATTGTGTGTAAATATGCTGGGCAGGTTTTGTTGATCATTAATTTGGCTGCCATGTGGCTGGAAGATTTCTCAGCAACTCCGAATCAACTGTGGCGTGGATCGGGGCATGCCCCCGCAGTGCCCCTCCCAGCCGGATATTCATCAGCTCAAACCTACCACCAGGCTCGCAGTTCAGGACCCAGGACAGCACCACTCTGCGAAGCCCAGCCACAGGACCCTGGAGAGCGGCAACCGGGAAATTCCCCAACTCCCTCATTGGCATTCAACACACCTGAAGTCAATGAGGCCACACAGCTGCCGCTACTCCAGGGAAATGAGCTGGGAGCTTAAGAGGAGGCCTTTGTCTCCCTTGAGGGGAGGGGGTTTTTGGGCTACTACAGAGCGGCAAAATATCTGTGTGTAAATTTGTACTTGTTTTGCAGAAGCCAGCGGAGACGCGGGACCACATCCCTCTTCGTGCTTCAAAGAGGGATCCCCTAAGCTGTCTCCGGGTCATCACTACCTTAATTTCAGTTATTTTACTTTACTTTAATTTAATTTAAAGAAGAACCTTTTGTTGTTGAGCACAGCTTTGATTTGCGTGCTTAATTTGGTTGAATTAAAGAGCCCTGTTGGGCTATTTTTCCCCAAACCTCCGGTCTGTGTATTTCTGTGCCGCCCCGCCTGCACCGTCACACCCAGTACGGTGCCACAGTGGTGGAGAATGCGGGCACAGGCACGGAGTAATAGCAGACTGCAGCTAACTACCCCGAGCTCGAGTATTACACGCGTTCTCGCGGTAGAGTTTTAAAAAAAAAAAAAAAAAAAAAAATTTTTTTTTTGGTTCGTTTGTTTCTCCCCCCCCCCCCCCCCCCCCCCCCCCCCCCCCCCCCCCCCCCCCCCCCCCCCCCCCCCCCCCCCCCCCCCCCCCCCCCCCCCCCCCCCCCCCCCCCCCCCCCCTCTTTCATTAGTCTTGTGTTCCCCAATTAGCTGCGACATGGAGGACCTCTTACGGGCGCTCGTGGAGGCTAACCTGGGACAACAACATGCTGCCCAGGTCATGGCTGAACAGGTCATCCGGCTCACCGAGGTGGTCCAGGCCCACAGCGCATCGGCCGTACCGCTCCCGGGTAGCAGGACGAAGGCTAAGGATGTCCTGACAAAAATGACTGAAGCCGACGACGTGGAGGCCTACCTCCACACCTTTGAGCGGGTGGCCGAGCGCGAGTTATGGGATCCCCGGGAGATGGCAGACACCCTTGCTCCCTTCCTCACCGGCGAGGCCCAACAAGCATACCAAGACCTGGGCGCAGCAGAAGCCCGGGACTACCACAGGCTGAAGAGGGAGATATTAGCCAGAGCCGGTGTATCCCCCACATCCGCTGGACAACAGGTCACCACCTGGGCCTACCAACCGGGGGTCAACGCGCGCAGCCAGATGGCGTCACTCCGGAGGCTGGTTACCCGTTGGCTCCAACCTGAACGCCTGTCCGTGGAGCAGATCCTCGACCGGGTCGCCATGGATCGGTACCTCCGGGCATTACCGCATGAGGCAAAGAAGCTGGCCGGGCAGCATTCACCACAGAGCCCTGAGGACCTGGTGGAGCTGGTGGAGCGAGTCGAAGCCACGCAAGAGATGCTGAAGGCAGGACCGACCGAGCGCTCCCTCTTCCGTCCCCAGACTGGAGGTGACCGGAAGCCGACCCCACCGGACTCGGCCCAGGCCCGAGGGAATATACCCACCCTGCTGCCCACCTCTGGAAAGTCGCCCTCAGATGTGTCCATGCCCACCGACCCGGCCCCCATTCCAGCTCGCTTGCCCCATGGACGGAGTTGCTTGGCTGCGGAGCAATTCGACGCCCTGTACCAGGCTGCCAGAATTGTTCAGAGGGGGGGCAGAAGAGCCCGAAGGAAGGGAACCGGGTCATGGCCCCGACGAGCCAAACCCCGTGTCCATCCATCAGGCCAACCCTATTCTGCCTGGCTGGGAGAACGGGTTGGAGTAAGCGAGGTGGCAGAAGAAGCTGATGGGGAAGGTGAGCTCTTACCCCCCTTAACGATGTCCAATCTCCCTCCCCAGGCACAGCGTAAAGGACAGTTTGGCACCGCGCAGGTCCAGGATGACCGGTTGCGCCACTGCTGGAGCCAGGTGCGGGTCCTTGAAGGGGTAAAGAGGGGAGAAGGACCCCTAGAAGCAAATTACTTCTCGGTGCAACACGGGCTGCTATACTACCACACCACGAGACGGGGAGAAGTCCGGGAGCTGTTGGTCTTACCCCGCCAGTACGTGGCCACCGTCCTACAGCTGGCCCACACACACATCCTGGGAGCTCACCTGGGCATGCAGAAGACCCTAGAGCGGGTGGCAGACCGCTTCCACTGGCCAGGAATGCGCAGAGCGGTGGAGGATTACTGCCGCAGTTGCGAGGTGTGCCAACGCACCTCCCCGGTAAGGCCACCACCCGCCCCTCTAATCCCTCTCCCCATTATAGAGACCCCCTTCGAGAGGATCGGCCTGGACCTGGTCGGACCCCTGCCCAAGTCAGCCCGGGGACACAATTACATCCTGGTCATCCTGGACTATGCCACCCGCTATCCGGAAGCCGTGCCCCTCCGCGTCGCCACCTCCAAGGCCATTGCTCGCGAGCTGGTGCACCTCGTCAGCCGGGTCGGCATACCAAAAGAAATTCTTACGGACCAGGGCACTCCATTCATGTCCAAGATAATGGCGGACACATGTCACCTGCTGCGAGTACAACATCTCCGTACGTCAGTGTATCACCCGCAAACGGATGGGCTGGTCGAGCGGTTCAACCAGACGTTGAAGCGGATGCTCCGGAAGATAGTCGCTGCTGACGGCAAGGACTGGGACCAGGTCCTGCCGTATGTGCTCTTCGCCATTCGGGAGGTGCCCCAGGCTTCCACTGGCTTCTCCCCTTTTGAGCTGCTGTATGGGCGGCGGCCGAGGGGACTCCTGGACCTCGCCAAGGAAGCCTGGGAGGAACAGCCATCACCGCACCGGAGCCTAGTCGAACACGTAGAGGAGATGCGCTCCCGCATATCAAGTGTCATGCCAGTGGTGCGAGAGCACATGGTGGAAGCACAACGCGCCCAGCAGCGGACATATAACCGGCCCGCTCAACCCCGAGAGTTCCGGCCAGGTGACCGTGTCCTTCTACTCGTACCCACCCCTGAAAATAAGTTTCTAGCCACCTGGCAGGGACCCTACACAGTCAAAGAGCGAGTGGGACCAGTGAACTACCGCGTAGACCAGCCCGGACGCCGGAAACCGCAGCAGGTGTACCATGTGAATCTGCTCAAGAGGTGGGTAGAGGGTCCTGCAGCAGCAACGGCGGCGATGTTCACCACCGAAGAAACAACCCCTGCGCCCCGGGAGACTGTGCGATATGGTGCTGACCTGAGCCCCCGCCAGGTCCAAGAGGTGAGAGAACTGGTTGACCAAAACCGTGATGTGTTCTCCCCTCTCCCAGGTCGTACCACCTTAATGGAGCACCATATCCGTACGTCAGAGCGCACCGTGGTGAACATACGCCCGTATAGGATCCCAGAAGCACGGAAAGCGGCCGTCGTGGAGGAGATTGAGAGGATGAGAGCAATGGGAGTCATTGAGGAGGCCTGCAGCCCTTGGTCGAGCCCCATAGTCCTCGTGCCTAAACCCGATGGCTCCCTGCGCTTCTGTAACGACTTCAGACGTCTCAACGCTGTGTCCGACTTTGACGCGTACCCCATGCCCGGGCGGATGAGTTACTCGAGCGACTGGGTGAGTCTCGCTTTATTACAACCCTGGACCTAACCAAAGGTTATTGGCAGGTCCCCCTCACCCAGTCGGCCAAGGAGAAGACTGCCTTCACCAGCCCGGTGGGCCAGTTCCAGTATCGGGTCCTGCCGTTCGGGCTCCATGGGGCACCAGCAACGTTCCAGCGCTTGATGGACGTCGTACTCCGGCCACACCAGCGCTATGCAGCAGCCTACTTGGACGATGTGGTAATCCACTCCCGCACCTGGGCCGTCCACCTGATTCATGTCCAGGCTGTTTTGGGGGCGCTGCGACAAGCTGGCCTCACCGCCAATCCCGCCAAGTGCTGCATAGCGCAAAACGAGGCACAGTATCTGGGCTACACCATCGGTCGGGGCCTGCTCAAGCCCCAAGATAAGAAGGTGCAGGCTGTGAAGGACTGGCCCCGGCCCGCCACCAAGACCCAGGTACGTGCCTTCCTGGGGTTGGCCGGGTACTACAGGCGTTTTATCCCTCATTTCTCCTCCACAGCCGCTCCCTTATCTGACCTCACACGAAAAGGGTCACCAGAGAAACTGCTGTGGGGCCCCGAGCAGGAGAGGGCGTTCCAGGACCTGAAGGCCGCCCTGTGCTCGGACCCGGTCCTCCATACCCCGGACTTCGACCGGCCCTTCCTGGTCCAAACGGATGCGTCGGAGACGGGGGTGGGCGCGGTTCTGTCCCAGGTACACGGCGATGAGGAGCACCCCGTGTTATTTCTGAGCCGTAAGCTCCGCCCGAGTGAATCCCGGTATGCTGCTGTGGAGCGCGAGGCCCTTGCCATTAAATGGGCCCTCTCCGCACTCCAGTACTACCTGCTCGGGCGGAAGTTTACTCTGGTTACAGATCACGCGCCCCTCCAGTGGATGGCCCGGGAGAAGAACACCAATGCCAGGGTGACCCGCTGGTTCCTGGCACTCCAGCCCTTCGACTTTGAGGTGGTCCACCGTCCCGGAAGGCTCCATGGGAACGCTGACGCCCTGTCCCGCCTGCACACACTCTGGGCGGCCGCGGCAAGCACTGGTGGCGGTTCGCTTAGGGGGGAGGGATGTGGCGTGGATCGGGGCATGCCCCCGCAGTGCCCCTCCCAGCCGGATATTCATCAGCTCAAACCTACCACCAGGCTCGCAGTTCACGACCCAGGACAGCACCACTCTGCGAAGCCCAGCCACAGGACCCTGGAGAGCGGCAACCGGGAAATTCCCCAACTCCCTCATTGGCATTCAACACACCTGAAGTCAATGAGGCCACACAGCTGCCGCTACTCCAGGGAAATGAGCTGGGAGCTTAAGAGGAGGCCTTTGTCTCCCTTGAGGGGAGGGGGTTTTTGGGCTACTACAGAGCGGCAAAATATCTGTGTGTAAATTTGTACTTGTTTTGCAGAAGCCAGCGGAGACGCGGGACCACATCCCTCTTCGTGCTTCAAAGAGGGATCCCCTAAGCTGTCTCCGGGTCATCACTACCTTAATTTCAGTTATTTTACTTTACTTTAATTTAATTTAAAGAAGAACCTTTTGTTGTTGAGCACAGCTTTGATTTGCGTGCTTAATTTGGTTGAATTAAAGAGCCCTGTTGGGCTATTTTTCCCCAAACCTCCGGTCTGTGTATTTCTGTGCCGCCCCGCCTGCACCGTCACACCCAGTACGGTGCCACACAACGGACTGCAAATCTAGAGAGTGAACAGGCAGTTTCATCCGTCTTGAACTTTGTAGCAGTTACCTGCATGTAGTGTGCAGTGTCACTGCTATTATAGAGGACACAATGGTGAAAGACAATTATGTGGGGAAAATGAGGCTGTGGGGTGGGGATGGCTGGTTTAAGCAGCCACACCTGCCCTGGGTCAAGCTAATTAGACCTGGCCAATTGGATAATTGGTTAAGAATTAGATAATTGGCCAGGCTAATTGGACCCAGGAACAGGAGTGGCTGCACCTGTGCGGTAATCCCTGCGCACAGGTTAAATCTGCCATCCCCACCCACACCAGGGAGCTTCGGTCATGACTGGGTTACATCTGCTCATTTGGCGTTACCATCTTGCCAAACCCTCGTGAAATAAATCTGGACTGTTTGAACATCTTCTCCCTGTGTCTCTGTGCTGGAGGGCCCCAAGGAAAGCCACTTCGGTGGCCTGTGGCAGGCGTGTTTGCCACAGTGGCGCCCAACGTGGGGCTCCTCCGGCACAGCAAAGAGGCACAGGGCGGTGCACGAGAGGTGGTCGCGCCGTGAGCTGGACTTGGCCGGGAAGGCGGGTCAGCTACGGGCGGCGCACCTCTCGTGCACCGCCCGTCGCTGACCTGCCTTCTCGGCCAGGTGCAGCTCCTCAGCGTCCCAGCTGAGGATCGCTTCCTTCCCCTCCCTGGTCATCTTCCGCTCCCTGTTTTTGGCCCGGAAGATCCACCCGAAGCCCTGTCGGGAACACCTCAGCCGCCCCTCCTCCAGTGTGCTTCCTGGCTGGCCCTCCTGTGCCTCTTTGCTGTGCCGGAGGAGCCCCACGTTGGGCGCCACTGTAGCAAACACGCCTGCCACAGGCCACCGAAGTGGCTTTCCTTGGGGCCCTCCAGCACAGAGACACAGGGAGAAGATGTTCAAACAGTCCAGATTTATTTCACGAGGGTTTGGCAAGATGGTAACAGCCAAAGTGAGCAGATTTAACCCAGTCATGACCGAAGCTCCCTGGTGTGGGTGGGGATGGCAGATTTAACCTGTGCGCAGTGATTACCTCACTACGCACAGGTGCAGCCACTCCTGTTCCTGGGTCCAATTAGCCTGGCCAATTATCTAATTCTTAACCAATTATCCAATTGGCCAGGTCTAATTAGCTTGACCCAGGGCAGGTGTGGCTGCTTAAACCAGCCATCCCCACCCCACAGAGGCCTTCTGTAAATTATACATGACATGTCCTACTCTGCAGTGGTGATGTTTTCTATTGACTTTCTGGTGACATCAATTTTTCACAAAATTCAAAAATATTTTTTAAAAAATGTGACGACATTTTAAAATGAGCAGATGCATCTCTATGAACACCTGCACCCTGAGTTTGACACTGTCACAGTAGGCTACTGCTGCATTGGTGCAGAATAAGGGAACACGGCCAAATATTGTGGAAAAACCACAAACCAGCATACTGAATTACAATAAATCAAGCTCCTACCTGTAACAAGGAGGTGTCTTCAGTGTCCATGGCCTTCTCTATAGCTGTGATTTTGTCTGTAAGAGTGGAGATTTGTCCTGTGATGTTTTCTATCTTCTCCTTCATGATCTGACTCTTCTGCTCATCTTCCTCCCTCAGAGCAGCTAGTCTGGCCTCCTCTTCCTCTCGCAGGAACTGGTGGAGCTTCTCAAACTCTACCTTTATCTGCCTCTCTGTGTGCTGGGCCTGACTCTGCAATTCAAACACACTATTTTAAACTTGAATAGTGTAACTATGTTTTGTTATTTAAGTGTGGCAGCCTCTTATGCCTGTCACACACAACATTAAAAAAAGCATTGTTTTTGGTTTAAGTATTCTTAATTGCTTTCCTTACCCTGATATGTTCTGCTGTTTCCTTACATTCTTGTTCAACCTCAGTAAACCTCTTCAGTTTTTCTTTAATAAGATTAAGTGCAGGGTTCAGTTCCTCCTGGAGTTAAATGAATCAGTTATCACTTCCAGAAAGACATAAATGGCACAGTAATACCCCTGCTGCAATACAAGTGAAAGTCAGTACAGCTTATTAAGAACATTGGAAAAATAGTAAGGAAAATAGCCCTGCTACAAATTAAGTAAAGATTAGTGAAACATACTTATAACACAGCATAAAATGTTCTGTGATGCATTTTCAAAAAAATTAAACCAGTCAAATTGTAGAGCATATAGAATTAAAAAATAACTTTTGCTGGGTTGTAATTTCATATTTTATAGTAGACTGTAAGAAATGTTAAAGCACTTATAAAATTGATTTGACTTGTTGGTACAAGAATTTTTTGCGCATATGTATAGCTCTTGTCTCCACCAGTCATTGTGGATTTCTTTACTTCCTGGTTGTTGCTCAGTTCTCTCCCCAAGCAAATAACGGAGTATTTCACAGTTTTAACGGCTGTAAGCACACTTTCAGATGCAGTGCTGCCTCTTCCTGCTTTTGACTGATCAGCAGGTTTGTTCCTGTTGCGGCCTTTGCGAGTGGAAGTGGAGGCCAGACTGACTGTATTTACAAGACCTCATACCACAGCCGTCCATCAGAACTGAATGTTTTACACAGAGATATTTTACACATATTTGATTGTGTCTTGAAAATATGAAATACATTATATTGAAAATTGAATACCTTCAGCTCCAGAACAGCCTCTTCCACTGGACAGACCGGGTGGTTTCTGTGTTTTTTTGAAGTCTGACAGATGACACAGAGAGGCTCTTTGTCATGTTCACAGAATAATAGAAGTTTCTCCCCATGAAGACTGCAGCGAGCATCACTCGTGTTGGTAGTTTCTCTCTCAGTCTTCTGCTTTAAGTAGAACTCCACAATGCTTCTTAAGGCCAGGTTTACAGGAGGATCCCCCATAGAGGCCTTTCTCCTGCAGATGGGACACTCTCGAGAGCTCTTCTCTTCCCAGTACTGCTTCAGACACTCTCCGCAGAAGCTGTGGCTGCATTTCAGGAGAACAGGCTCTTTAAAAATATCACAACATACAGAGCAACAGAGCTCGTCCTCAGGAATCAAAGCTTTAGCCTCCATTTTACAGACGCCGTCTCTCAGTCTGATAGTTTCACTTTCACTTTTGCTGAAACTACAACAGAACACACCCCATGTCATTCAAAACTGGAACAAACTGGCTGATCAGGCTTGTTGTCTTCAGTCATCTTGAATACAGAGATGATAATGTGCCTGAACCGGCTGCTCTGGGGGATTTACAGCCAGTAGTGTCCCCCTGGATTAAATAAAAATGCCCAGGCAAATTTAATTTATACAGCACATTCATTCAGGAACATTTATTTAGCTTGTTTCAAGACACTGAAACAAGAATGCATAATCTGCACTCCTCTAAGAGCCCTTACTGGACAAATAGACAACACATTCCCAATAAGAGCATGTAGAGGCTAAAGGCCAATTCATGGTCTAGACGTAGCATACACGGACCGAACGCTGGGGTCCGCGCGGTCAAAATGACGAAATAGCGGACCTCAGCGTACGTCCGCCTGGGCATGTCCGCGCGAAGCTCAATTTTTGTGACCGCGAGTACCTAGCTTACGCGTACCGGTGTCACACAAATCATGGCTCGGTATGAAACTGTTTCACATCGACATGCATTTCATGCGGCACCGGAAACACGCGGTGATGCAGAATACACAAAACAGACATGGAGTCGACATTTGAAGAGAGACTGGCTGAAGTGGTGAGAAGGTACAGGTATCTATACGATTCATACCAACGGGATTATGAAGATTTTCAGAAGAACAACAATTCATGGAGAGAAATAAGCACAACGCTGGGCAAGGACGAGGCCATGTTGTTTACAGTCCAACTCCCGGCAGAAAAGGAAAACAACGCGCAGAGACTGTGGGAAATGTAGGGCTTGGGTATGCGGTGGTACGACTGGAGTATGAAAGGGCAAACGACTGCGGACTGTCCGTCCGCACAGCGTATGCGTCCTGTATTTATAGAAATGTAAAAGCCTTAAGGTGACATTAAAATGAAAAGGAATTAAATTTGATAATTCTACATTTTCAAATTATGTTTGCAATAATTATAGTTAAATTAATACAGACTATTTAAAAACCCAATATTATAAAAAGCAATAGATGAATAAGAATAATTTAGTGCAAGACGATGGAGAGTGGGACTGTTTTGAGCTTCTAAAGGAGGTGAAATTTGGGGCAGGTCTCAGGCCATCTGAGAGTTTATTCCAGCAGCGTGGGGCATGACGACTAAAACCAGCTTCCTCAGTTTCATTTTTTTTTTTCAGCTTGGGGACAATAAGCAGACCAGTCCCAGATTACCAGAGAGGCCTGAATGGTTCATAGTTTAAAAACACTTTTGCTTTATAGACAAGCAGAAGGATTTTAAAATCTATTCTGTGGTTCACCAATGTAGTGATCTAAGGACTGGTGTAATGTGTTCTGCTGTCGTAGTCTTCATCAGAAGAATGAAGCCAATCCACATGACATACTGGCCCTTTCAGGTACCTATATTATTTTTGGATGGAGGCACTGATGATTTGTTAATATTTATAGTCTCACTTGTAAAGACAGCAAATTAATTACATTTTGCAGTAGGGGTGGGCTCGGGGGTGATTGATGCAGGGGGGTTTACTGGTCTGTCAACCGTGTAAAACAATATCTCATAAAAAAAACACGTTTTCAAAAATGCCAAGTTACTCACACATACAAGACATACACGGTCTATAACTCATTCATTCAGACTGCCAAAATCCAGGCCTACCATTAAAAGTATTGATATCCAAATGATGCCAAGTTACAGTGCTACAAACAATAGGCTATAGGCTATCTTGCCTCACCAAAATTAAATAAGATGTATTCCAAAGCAATGCTACCCAATATTTCCTCAATTCTTTCAAGTCACTTGGCCCTGTGTTTTGTAATCTTCCCATTTCACATTCCATGCACACTTTGTGTCAGATCAAAGTGTTGAATATTTAGAATTGCCTCATGGAACACATTGAAATTCATGTAGAAAACTGCTGGTCAGCAACTACAGAAAGCATATTTATCCGGAAAACATATGGTTACACTTGATTCTGAACTGAATTTCAGTAAATGTACAAGTGATTGTATATTTGCTACGTACAATACATTCTGCATGTAATAGCCTATACATATTGTACATACATAGGCTACATAGAGAACTTCTTTATCCCCATGGGGACATTTCCCTCGCAGCATGTTACATTCACATTTACGAACAGACATTTATACCAAGAAACATAATTCACGCAACAGAAAGGCTGGCCAGCGAAATACATACATACCAATACAAATTGGACATATAGATGCCTATTCAATCAATCTTGACTTTGAGAAAGCCATCCACACATATGTTTGGCCTGTCCATGTACTGCATGCTTATACACACAGGGCCAAATGACTTCAGGAAATATTGGGTAGCGCTGCTTTGGAATACATCTTATTCAATTGCGGTGAGGCAAGATAGCCTATATTGTTTGTAGTACCGTAACTTGGCGTCATTTGGATATCAATACTTTTAATGGCAGGCCTGGATTTTGGCAGTCTGAATGAATGAGTTATAGACGGTGTATGTCTTGTATGTGTGAGTAACTTGCCATTTTTGTACGTTGAAAACGTGTTTTTTATGAGATTTGATTATACAGTAGCATATATGACATTCATGAAAAATAAGCTGTCAAAATATATTTTCTGAAAGATGGCCAAAACAAGTTTGACCTCCCTATCATTGTTATAATGAGAAGAGAGGAGTAGGCTGCAATTAGCGTGAATTGACATGAAGCTAATGAGCTTAAAGCTAGGGAAATACACTGTCAGCTTCCCTTAATAAACATAATAATGTTATGACAGGAACTTCAGAAAAGCAAATAACATTACATAGGATCCATTAAAAAATGTACAAAGATGGTAAACTAAACCGATAGCCCGTATGTGTTTGTGACCGGGAGTAAAATAGCCACCTTCACACGAGTGGGAAAAGTTTCTCTACTTTACATAAATAAATAAGCAGAATACGGCCGTCTGGTCTTAATACAGGAAAATCACAAAGTTTAAATCACACTGTAATTATCTTGAACATACGTGTACTTACTAACCGGAATGAACAGGGACATAATGAGATGGACAAAAGTTTGTTCGAGGCCGTTTTTTTGTTTTTGCTGGTCTGAAAAATGCGAGAGCTGGGTAGCATGCCTACCCACCTCACAAGGAGGAAATTCAAAATGTCTCTTTGCCCTCTTGTGGCGAAATCTGGAATACACTTTTTTTTTTTAAACAGCATGAATTCAACGTACTGTAGGCTGACATTAATTAAAGGCAGAATAAATGTCTCTTAAACAGAAAAATACATATTTGATATCATGCCAAAATTTAGGAAATATTAAAATATAATTTTAAATATAAGGTATATAAATATTCAAAGCTATACATACACACACACACACACACACACATATATATATATATATATTTACACACTAGAATCCATCATTCTCATTTAAATTCTCTAACATGATATGATGAAAGAGAATGCTATCAAATCAACATTTTTCAAAATAGCCTTTACTGTAAGCCCTGGACAAAACCCCCACAAGAAAAAACCTAGAGCGATGGTGGTAAAGAACAACTCCTGGGCTGAGACACATAGTGATGCTATGAGAGATACAATCAGAGAAAGCTTTGTGATTACTATATTACATAATTTCATTATGCTTGATTCTTGTAATAATTCTCATGCAATAATTATCAATCAAGGAAAATAAATGAATATAGTTTGAGACCAATGGCTGGTTTGCAGGTGGGGATACTGAAGGCTCAGGTGTAAATCCTACAGCATGGAGCTGACAGGGTGAATTTATTCTTCACTGCATCTGCAAAGTAAAATTTGAAGAGCACGGGAGACTGATGGAATCAAACGAACAAAAGTTCATGATAGTCACACATTTCAAGCTTGTACACTGCCTTATAAACCCAGCTAGATAGAAATGACATCAATCAGCATCATCATCATATAAAAGCTGTTTATTTAACTGTAATTGATTTAATGTAAAACATATAGTTCCAAAGTTTAGATCAATAAAATATTATATTAAGAAGCTAAAATAGTCTCCGTTACTACAGGAAACATACTGGTCAAAGCAAGGCGGGTCGGTTACAAGAGAGTGCCGTTCAAGCACCAGCTTTATACCCCTCTACCAGAGCAAAATATACCGACAAGGTAACCAAACGGTTATTGTTACCTCTGGATGCATGCCTGCTCTCTTCTAATAGGCTATTAAAACACCCCCCTTTGTACTTCCACGTCTCCAGCTGGTCCATCCTAAATCAACATTCATGCATAATGTGGCCGATTAATTTACAAATGACGATTTTGTTACTGTAGAGACGGATCAAAATATTATGTCCGCAATTGCAGCGGCGTTTCAGCTAGTTGGAGCTCACAATCTTCAGGCTAAATACTCCCTTTCTAGTTTAGGTGGTTCTTTCAGAATAGGGTTGAAGAACTGGGTGTAGGCCAAAACAGACAGTGGGTTTAACAAAATACAATATTATTTTTTATCATATAACCATTAAACAACAAGTTCATAAAATGCTGTGGGAGGAGAATCAGGACCAGCCTACGATATGCCATTGCTGAGTGGTTTAAATCCGACTCCACCCAAGATGTACAATCCTTACAGAAATATAAGCGCAGACGATCACGCCCACAAGCAATATTCAGGGGGAATTTCTCCTTCTCTTCCCCCCACGTCAATAAAACGATTACACAAATTTTACCACCGGTGGGTTTCACTGCTGGACACCACTCAACCCCCACCGACACTGGACAAACATCACCCAATCAATTTGGGGTGTACAGGACATTGATAATCCCGTTAACTGGGAGGGATAACATGCATCAATCTGATCAGAGCGTATCATGTATTTTGCTTACCAGGGCAACACAAAAACAACAAAAGTTCACCATTCGGCATTCCGGTGTGGGATGTTGGCGTCCCGCAGCAGTTGATTCTCCCCCCGCTCTGTCACCAACTCGTACGAGGCACTTTCATCAGCTCGCACTGCCTACCACACAGGTGCCACCAATGACCCAATACGGAGGTCCACTTATTGAATAATATCACCTATTCAATAATTCAATTAACGCTACTGGGATTCACGAGCGGGATGCTCCTGCAGATGGAATTACTATCCTTTATACATTGTTACCTCTGTGTGTCTGCCTCCCGTTTGGTTCTGGTAGGCCATAAACCAGCTCCCTTTGGTCAATTCACATGTGCAGCAGTTCTGCCCCAGATCAAGTCAATAACCTGACGTGCTGAGGCAGATTAGAAATAACCTAAATCCCTTTGTGCAACATCTCTACTTTGTTCATTAAAACAAAAAAAACATGTTCACTGGGCCAGCGTCACTGTTACGGAAACTTTCACTTGGCATATAAGGAGGGGTTCTTCATTCCTACCGTCTTTGTTTAAACCGGAAACACTCTCTCAGTAAATGTGTCTTTACGACAGTAAATGAGTGACATGTCACTGGGGTTGAAGAAGGGCACCTCCCCCCATCATAGTCCAGCTGCACTCTGATGCTCTGGGGCTTTTTCCTCCGTGTGAGATCAGAAGATCCAGATGCACAGCACTTATCACCATTCCTCAGCATTAAGACCCAGAATCCTCTCTTTGGGCTGCATGTTATACTTCCCTTCCTAGTGATGGACTCTTTCACCACTCCTATAGTCCACTCAAGTTTATTCCCAACCTTCACCTCCCAGCTGTGTGTCCCTGAGGTAAACCCCTCAGATCCCAGCACATTCACACAGGGTTTAAACCTCTCTGGGTTGTCAGGACATTTCTGGTCTGTATCTGTGTGTCTCACAGTGGTCAGATCATCAGAGAGAGAGAGAGAGGCACATACAGTATTGGGGTCCAGCACCACAGGAGCTGAAATATGAAAAAGAAATATATTTAAAAGGCTGTGAGAAGAGGCACATTTTAAATACTTTATTCAGATTAGTCCAAATACACAGGGAATTGTAGGCCTATATGATACTTATGGATTTATATATACTGTAGTTAAAGTGATTCATACTTTAAATATGAAACCTATTTGCATAATAAAAAAGAATAAATCAACTAATACATTTCAAAATTCAATGCACACAATTCACACAGCTAAAAAAACCATATTAGTAATTAGGTTTTAAGCAATGCTAATTCTGCGTTTGCCTGAATTCTGATTTCAGAGCAGTGCAGTGTGGGCCACAGAATCTTCCTAAACTTGGAGGGAACTGAGACTGGTTGACTCTGCACTGTTAATATTTAATCTTTTCAAAATACAGCTTGTTTCTTTAGATTCGTGTGTTCATTAAATACTCACAAAAAACATGATTTCACCGTCTGCCCCAGATACTCACTCTACTGCGCCATCTCCTGCATCTTCTCCCAGACTCTGAACTTCAGGTTGCCCAGGTGTTTGGCCACATCTATCAGAGCCCCTGAGAGCAGCTCTGGATCCTGCAGTGCGCACTGGGCTCTGTAATTACAAGCATGAGTCACTCAGGCTTTGGGGTTTGAAGGGACTTAAACAGACAAGATGAAATAAGGTGAGGGTCAACATACCTTTCTTTAATGTTCTTGTAGCTCTGGGGAAAAAAACACAATAACAGCATAATTGTGATAAGATTTATGCATGTACTGGGATGGCAGGTATGCCATCCTGCCAGGTTACACCTTGGTGGGGTAGCGTGCCTCATTCCTATACAGCACCGAGAGTTTGACGCTTTTCAGGGTTCCTTACAGAAATAACCACAATGACCACAGGCGCTCAGCCCATAAAAGCAATCATTTTGGTACCTTCTGACCCCATTTCAACAGACATAATTCACAAACAACGTAACACGTCCACACAATAAAGCCTCAACCTTGGGGAATTTTGCCTCAGATGCTCCTAGCTCACAAAGAATATGTCTCCCCATTGGTCATTTTAGGTACATAAACCAATAAAAAACATCGGATACAGACACAAAATGTAAGTGACTTGAAACAATTCAGGAAACATTGGGTAGAATTGCTTTGGAGTACAGCTTGTTTATGTTATCTCATAAAAAACACGTTTTCAACGTACAAAAATGTCAAGTTACTCACACATACAAGACATACACTGTCAATAACTCATTCATTCAGACTGCCAAAATCCAGGCCTGCCATTAAAAGTATTGATATCAAAATGATGCCAAGTTACGGTACTACAAACAATATAGGCTATCTTGCCTCACCAAAATTTAATAACATGTATTCCAAAGCAATGATACCCAAATTTTCCTCAATTCTTTCAAGTCACTAAGCAGATTATTTTCATTCTTGATTGGGAATACTTCTTCTCTATTTAGTATGGTCAACTGCAAGTGCACGCCCATGTATTTGGGGAGTGAGGATTTACACAGGCACCCAGTAAATGCTGTCAAATGGTTGACTCTCTTTTTCATTCCCTACCAGTTGAGCAGCGTTCAGGGCATAATACAGAGCTCTAATTAGGTTTATGTTCCTGCTTTAAGCTGGAACATAAACCTAAGCTTTAAACTTTAAGCTGTAAGGTTTGGGGACATTTCTAGGCACAATTATAGCAGGGCTGCCCAACCCTGTTCCTGGAGATCTATCGTCCTGTAGGTTTTCACTCCAGCCCTAACACAGTACACCTCATTGAACAACTAGAGATCTCATTGAGCTGCTGATTAGTAGAATCAGGTGTGGTAAAATAGGGTTGAAATGAAAACCTACAGAACAACAGATCACAGGAGCAAGATTACAGGAACACAGTTACTCACATAACTCTAATGGATGTGCTTATATTCTCTTTTATTATAAGTCACTGTAGATAAGAGCATCTGCTGAATGAATATAATGTACAGTGCATAGGAGTGATGTCCTGAAACAATAGCTTCCTGTAATGATGCAAGCCATTGTCCATGGTGATGCGATAAATAACTGTTATTATAGCCTGCAGAAGAATATTGTTTTTTTTAAACTCATGAGTAGTTGATGGAAATAATTTTGGAATTGAACAGTGGCAGTACAATGACAATATAATGTCATTTTAATTCATAATTAGACATGCACATCACTCATTTACCCATATGTTGTCTTCATATTACCCATGCACGGCATGTCAACAGGGTCAAAATTCCTCCCATGCCGGTCAAAAATGACCCACCTCCATCAGACCCCCTGGAAAAAAGTCTCTTCATTGAATTTTAAACCCTAAATGAATATTTCTTGTGTAGACATACCTTGTTGCTCAACAATAAATAAGTGAATATCTCTTTTCCTTTTTTACAGCCTAGAGACTGTATTTAATCAGTTTTCACTTATTTTTTACTACAAAACACACACCATGATGATTCTTTTGTTATAATAGGTGTGACTTTTGACTTTGACTATGACTCATGATTTTATGACTGCAGGGTTAAGACGTTTTACAGTTTTTTACGATTGCTTTGCACAGCAGAATTTCAATGTACAAAACTCATAATGCAAAGTGCAAAACTGTTAATACGAAGTGGCAAACTCTAAATCATATGCTCCATTCTCAGAATACAGCCACCTAATATTACAACAATGTTCAAATTCTTATTACTACAAATGCAGATCACTAAATCAATTCAACAGGTGTTTGTAGTCATGTCTCAGTACTTCCAACAACCTTGCCCAGGTGAGTAGCATGTCAACACAATTGATAATCTCTTCACCACTACATGAAAGGCTGCTTAGAAACCTGAATGGCAGTTTCTGACAACATGGAGCAGGTCGGTGAGGCTGAGGTTGGTAACGAAGGACAGGGTCGTGACCCTCTGCTGGGGGCATACAACTCTGTGCTCCTCATACATTTTCTGGATGGGCTGTACAACCGTCTCATACACCCAAATGCTCAGATGGTGTTCATCATTGTCTGGGACAATGTAAACTTCCATCGTGCATTGGCTGTGCAAGACTGGTTTACAGCCCATCCAGAGTTCCGATCAAAATTTCTTCCACATTACTCCCCCTTTCTGAACCCCATCGAGGAGTTTTTCTCGGCCTGGAGGTGGAAGGTATACGATAGGCGTCCATATAAGCAGGCAATGCCATGGATGAGGCATGCGATTACATTATAGCCCAGCAGTGTCAGGGGTGGATAAGGCACTCTAAAAGAATTTACCAGCGCTGTCTTGCCAACGAAGACATCAGATGCGACGTCAATGAAATTCTGTGAACAAATGCAGCGGAGAGGCAAAATGCTGCTTACAGATTGCTAAGACACATTTAATGAAACAATTCCCCTTTTTCTCAGAACTATTAACACAATCCCAAAACTACACATCAATCAGCACAAACCTCAAACATCCATGCCAAACTCAAATTATCTTCTCAAAAACATATGCTCTCCCATCAAAATTAGACTTTGCCTTCAAATGGCACACAAGCCATCGAAAACACAGACAATGTAGATTACCCATAACACACCAGTGAGATAAATTCAAAGCACTACTGCAAAAACCTTTTATAGCAGTGTTTAAGGAGTTATTTTCTCCTGGTTATTCTACTTATTTTATGGTTTTCAGATTTTGATCTTTGCAATGTTACACTACTAACAAATGAGGGAGTGTGCAAATTTCCAAATATTTTATCTGTAGTATTGAAAAGTGATGCTGAGTGAAAAGTACTGTACAGTAAACACAACACAGTTGAAGGAACAAAAAAATGTAGTATTTTCAAAGGAGAGTAGCATTCAGAAAAGGAACTCAGTATATGCAGCACTATAAACAAAAACAGCAATAAAATCTAAAGAACATATAGTCTGTAAATGCACTTCAACATTACATAGACAGCATATCCTCTCACAGTAGTACAGCAGATACAATATGTAACATTACAGTAAATTATAGTACCTGGTTTCTTGTCTGAAAGTATGGACAATGGATGCCACTGTGAAACAATTCAAGTTTGTCTGAACTCTCTGTCCAGCTTCCCTCATCATCATACCATGCACCAGCACATGGTCAAGGTGGCACGTATTTCATCTGGGACAAATTGTCTCCTGCCTCTTTGTCTCCTTTGTCTTCCTGATCTTTGGATAGCTTGTCCAGTTTGAGGATCCATTGTTCAAAAGCACACAAACTGTGGCCCTATTTACTGATCCAGAGATTGTGACCGGTGTGTAAACAATTTTGCTGCCAAGTGTTTGCACCTAGAGAAAGGTGTGTTACCTGAGTTTAGGTTGTGATGACTTGAGTTAACTGTTTTGACTACTAGTGTTTGTTGCATGAGCACAGTGTGTAACCAGTGATTCATGAGAGCATTTGTTTGTAGAGATTTGCAGAAAAAGTTTAACAATTTGCAGCATGTGTTAAAACAAGTGAAAAGTGTTTATAGTTTTGAGAGATGTGTTGGTCCTCTGAGAACTGAAGTAATAATTTGGGAGTTTTTGCTAAAAGAACCAGTTTTAGTGTGTTAGCAATCGAGAAAAATTGTAAGCACCGAAAATAAGTTTTTACTTTACAGTAGAGTTTGTTATAACTGTAACTGTTTTTGCTTTTACTGTTGTTTTTGTTTTTACTGTACAATACAGTTGAGTTTACAGTACTGCATTACTGTATGATTTTTCTTTAATGATTAAACTTATATATAATCTAATCTAATATTTTGTTTGTCTTTTATAAAAACACAAGTGCTATATTGCAGTCTATCACAGGGGATACTTGCTGTACATAATTTCAAGTACTTATGAGGAAATGGCCATTGCACAGTTTGTTTGCATTATGGCCAAAGAACACTTTCAAACTCTTTTTTGATCAGAAGGATTTTGTGTTTGGCAGCATTATTTGATGATGACTGTTGTATATTGAAAATGCAGCAATGATTTAACTTCATTGTTTGAAATATCTAATGTTCTGCTGCTGTGATAAACTTTTGCATATAATATTCCCTGATTTGACACTGGTATTTTTATTTTGCATGCTATATTACTTTTTTGTACCGAAATGAGCAGTATAGCATTTTGTGTTAAGAGTTTTGCACATTGAAACTCAGTTGTGCAAAATGAGTCAAAGCAATCGTAAAAAAACTGTAAGACAATCTTCGTACATTGATGGTGAACTAATTTTATAGAAATACGTAAAACTTGTACTGATATGTTCACTCCAGGAAGTCATCAAATTTCATGTTAAAAAAACTTTTCTTGGGTTTTAACTGCTACTAAAATTCAGGATAGGGCATGTTTAACTCTGAGGACAAAATGGGGGTTAAGTATTCTATATGAAATTTAAAAAAATGATTGAACTAGCTGGCAGTTATGCAACATTCCCTGAAGGACTGCATTTCATATTCCTTCTTTTATGAGTGGAAAGCATGGAAAAAGTATATAAATCATATCTGAATGCGCTTCTAACCAGTCTAACATGGGACATACCCTCAAACTTCACCTGTCCCCTTCACTTGTGTTACATTTGAGTGTGTTTGTGTGTGTGTACGTGTGTGCATGTGTGTGTACGTGTGTGTGTGCGTATGTGCTTGTGTGTGTGTGTGCGTGTGTGTGTGCATATGTGCTTGTGTGTGTGTGTGTGTGTGTGCGTGTGTCTGTGTGCACGTGCAAGTGTGCGTGTGTGTGTGCGTATGTGCTTGTGTGCGTGTGTGTGTGTGCACGCGTGTGTGTATGCGTGTGTGTGTACGTGTGTGTGTGTGCGTATGTGCTTGTGTGCGTGTGTGTGCGCGCGCGTGTGCTTGTGTGCGTGTGTGCGTGTGTGCGTGTGTGTGTGTCTGTGAGTGCGCACGCGCGCGTGTGTGTGTGTGTACGTGTGTGTGCGTATGTGCTTGTGTGGGTGTGCGTGTGTGTGTGTGTGCGTGTGTGCGTGTGTGTGTGTCTGTGAGTGCGCACGCGCGTGTGTGTGTGTGTGTACGTGTGTGTGCGTATGTGCTTGTGTGGGTGTGCGTGTGTGTGTGTGTATGTGTGTGTGTGCGTATGTGCTTGTGTGCTTGTGTGCGTGTGTGAGTGCGCACGCGCGTGTGTGTGTGTACGTGTGTGTATGCGTATGTGCTTGTGTGGGTGTGCGTGTGTGTGTGTGTGTGTGTGTGTGTGTGTGTGCGTGCATACACTTTTGGGCTGTTTATTGTTTTTTTTTCCCAGGCTCAGTGTATCATGGCTAGTTGTTCAGATCATGACCAGAGCCCTTTCCTAATCAAAACATTTCCATCCAGATGACTCTCATCAGAGCACAGCAAACAGTCAAACAGAATTGATTCAATGAAATAAAGGCAGGAGCTCAAACTGTGGGAGGTGCAGGAACTAAAACAAGAGCAGATTTCCATCATCTGTGCTGTGGATCACCACCGTCTGAAGACCACAGAGATGAAAACTCAACGGCTCTTTTGAATGTAGCATTAAGCCTGGGGCACAATGGTGATGTCTGCGCTTTATCAATCCATTACTTGATAAATGGACTGCATTTATATAGCGCTTTTATCCAAAGTGCTTTACAATTGATGCCTCTCATTCGCCAGAGAAGTTAGGAGTTAGGGGTTAGGTATCTTGCTCAAGGACACTTCGAGATGCCCAGGGCGGGGTTTGAACCAGCAACCCTCCAACTGCCAGACAATCGGTCTTACCTCCTGAGCTATGTCGCCCCTACTTCTACTGAAACACTTTATTGAACAGCAAAAACTGATCAGTGTGTTACAAACAAAAGTACAGCAGCCAGTAGGGTGGGAGGGGAGAACATGCATTCATAAGAAACAGTACCAGTCTGACCAAACAAACAGAACCATCACTAGGCAGCAGAACTCCAGAATTATGCAATTAGAACACTGAGTGTCCCAACATTCCATATTGCTCAAACTGCAGGGCAGAGCAGGTGACCTTTCAACTGCAGTGTGCTGCAGTCATTCACTTTCTTTGTTTACTGAAACATCGTGCAACCCTTTTGAAATGTATCACATAATTAAATTTACATGGGAATGTTTGCCGGAACCCACACAAATGTGTACACATACATGCATACAAACAAAGGCACACACTTAAATACAGCAGCCCATAGGAGGCATAAAAGGGGAGTAGGGGAGGTACAAAAGGGGAGCAGCAGGAAGACCCCATTAGCTATGATAGAATGTACTGTGGTGTCTACGTGTGTGTGCATGTGTGTGTGTATGTGTGTTTGCATGCAAATATGCATGTTCATGAGCATGCTTGTGTATGTGTGCACGTATGGCATAGTTTTCATGCATGCATCTGTGTGTGGTCACATGCTTGTGCATACTTACATGTGTGTCTCTGTATGTGTACCCATGTGAGTGTACATGTGTATCTGAGTGTACATGTCCATGCTTACGCATTCAGCTTCTACATATGTATTTGTGTGTGTGTGTGTGTGTGTGTGTGTGTGTGTGCACGCTTGTGAAGGAAGAACAAAGAAAGAAAGAGGGAAAACGATCAGTGTTGGAGCAGCATGTGTCTCTCCCCATCTTCTATGTCATCATTTGAATCAAGAAACACGTCAAGAAACTCGGCAAGAAATATCTGCTACCCACTTGTCTGTAGTGAGGAAAACTTCATGCAGTCATAAGCCAAATGAAGTTCATCATCAAGTACATTTATAAATGGGGCTATACAATAACAGAAACCTTTATGCATGTAATATTATTTTTAAGAGGAAATTCATGAGTGTGGATGTTATACAAATGCAGATAAATGCAGACTGAAATAATTGCAGTTATTCTATTTTTAAAAAATTGACCACAGATATCAAAAGGTGATACTTTCGAAAATCTTTTTTATGGTCACTGGAATGAATGACATACTAAGCAAATTAATTAAAAACAAATGGCTGGCACTGCACTTACTAAGGAAAATTCATGATGCATAAGTGGTAGACTGGCACCATCTGGTGGATAAAGTGCAATGGTCACATTTCACTCTCCTCCTGGAAAGTGTAGCTGTTGTAGGTGGTACTGAAATCACAGGGTCCTGTGATTTACTTTTTGAGGGTAATTCAACAATGCACTGACTTGCGTTATTTCATTTTCTATGGTTGTGAACATAGTAGGCCTACAACCAAGCAATTTGTACAATAAGAAACATTTATTCCAAATAAGAAACAGCTGCATATCAATGGAGATGCATTTCTTTAAAAAGTCCAGAGTCTATCTGAACAGGCTGGAACGCAGCTATTTTAACGCTGGTGGACTGAACACACTATAGGGCCAGCACAGCAGGGTTGTTAGATTTTACCGAATAGCCTACTAAACTTTGCGGAGTCTGCACAAGCCAGGTCCACTGAAGACAGCACTAAATCTAGGCTGCATGCTATCGGCCTGGAGTTTCTGTAAACACACTTACACCATCACAGAGCCAATGACTGCATAATTACAGTCCCAAAGGTTACGCTGTTTTGTAGTATGGACAGGCCATGATGAGATAAAAACCAACCACAAATTAAAGCTGTACGTTTGTTTCACTACCACATATCAGTCTCACAATGTGCCACTAGATGGCGATATTTAACAGCTGTTTCAGAAAAGGCAGTCAAGCAGTGTTGACTGGGGTTGGTTCCAGAAAGCAGGTTCGGCAAGTTATCCAGATCTATTAAATCAAAATGTAAGAAAATCCTGAATTATCGGATCCCAATATGAGGATCAGAGAAAGCCTGAGTCAGATGCGATGGTAATGTATGCTCTGAAACTAAACTGCCACCTGACAGGTTAACTTGAGCTAAACCCGACCTACCCCATATCATTTTGAGACAAATTCAGGAGACCAGTCACTTTGCAGGTGACCTTGATAAACTGTATTAAATAAAAATAAAAATCCCATAATAAAATGGTGAAACGAAGAGCATTAATGCTGTCAATGAAAAAATAATAATAATGTAGGAAAAAAAAAAACAGTTTGAAATCCTTATGGGATAGCCATTAAATATCGAGTTATCGTTATTCTACATGACTTTGACAATGTTTTGAAAAAGAAAATTATATAAATTTTACATTTTACCGAAACCGTTTCTACCCTTTAGATATATTAGCTCTTTCGGAAGAGCTGCATATTGTCATAAATGCTATAGTTTTTCAAGACAGTGTATTATTTAACAGATTACACACTCACGATTACAGTTTGCCACAAATCCAGTATCAGCCTGGGTCACTCGGGTCATGGGAGTCTGTGCCAACCGCTACACTACTTCAGTGTGCTGAGAGCAACAAGCACCAATTAGGAAGGGGAAGGAGATACTGTAGGTGGGGTCTAATGGAAGCCCCGGTTATAGGCACTATGACTGTGGGGCAGGGCTGAGACATAAATTTAGCTGAGACTCCTTCACCGAGAATCTCTTCCCATATTTCAGGGCTAATTTATACACTGAGCAAATCCTGGAGCTTTTCAGATCTCCCCAGACAGGGTATCTATTACAATGATGTCATCCCAGGATATGTGTCTCTGACAGTGATGTCATCTAAGCAAAGTGATGTCTTTCTTATGCTTGTAGTCATTATGTTGACAAAGGTGTATCTGATATACAATGTAAAAAAAATAAATTGTAGAGTTTATTTTTTTTAGGAACTGATTACAGAAGCAGTTTTAAGTTTGCTCAGCTTTCAAGGTTCAAGGTTCTGTGGATTACAAATTCTAAGATTGGGTGAATTACGAATTCCAAGATTTTATGTTGGCACAGTGACCAAAAATGTGTTGCATTAACTCATATTGTGCTATTCAGCTGAGAATATTAGCAGTTTTGTGAAATACATTTTATTGCATGTGAAATACATTTTATTACTTCATCCATCCATTATCTATACCCACTTATCCTGGACAGGGTTGCAGGGGCTCCTGGAGCCTATCCTAGCATGCATTGGGCGAAGAGCAGGATTACAGGTTGCCAATCTATGGCAGGGCACACACACTCATACCTATGGGCAATTTAGAGTCTCCAATTAGCCTACCTGCATAGTCTTTGGACTGTGGAAAGAAACCAGAGTACCCAGAGGAAACCCACGCAGACATGGAGAGGACATGCAACTCCACAGAGAAAGGCCCAAGCCGAGATTTGATTACTTTTTATTACTTCATTCAAATACAAAACCAAGTTTATGAGACTAATCATTTTACACAGAACTAATGTCAAAATAAAGGTGTTTGTGGGGTAAAAAAATAAACAAGGACATACAGGGGTGGACAAAATTAAGTGAAACATCGACATCAACAACTGCCATGTTAATTTTTTAGGCAAAAGCACCAACCTATTTTTCACCTAATTATGGCGTGCTGTTTTTGACTGTTATACATTTGTTTCTTTTAGAATATACACTGTCAAAAAAGCTAAAATACTGAAAATGTCAAGGCAGGTTTTAAGGTTTATAATAGTTTTTCTGAACTAATTGATGTTCAATAGCATAAATTGCCCACAAAGTTTAAAAATCTAAATTATGCTCAAAACTAAAACATTTAGTGAAATAAATTGGCTTGAAATTTTTAGTATTCTGTTTACACCTCTTTTTACAGTGTGGCTTGCCCTGATGATGAATATGTTAATTAATCAATGAATCCTAATTGATTATTAATCATATTATCAAACATTCTGGAGTGGAGTGAGCACAGAACCACAATGAAGGACATTGGAAACATGAGGTTTTAGAGGGTTAATTAACTAGGTTGTGTTGTATTTTTACTAATATTAATGTGTAAAACTACATTCATTTTATTCATGTTTCAGTGAACCACAACAGTAGAATAATGGACAAATCTGAAAATATTGGGAGTAATATGGGGTTGTGTTTTAATTCATACACTCACTGGGTTGGACCCCATTTTGCCTTCAGAACTGCTTTAAGAATAACTGCATAGATTCAACAAGGTGCTAGAAACATTCATGGAGGCCATTTGAGTACAGTGAACTCATTGTCATGTTCAAGAAACCAGTTTGAGATGATTTGAGCTTTGTGACATGTTATCCTGCTGGAAGTAGCCATTAGAAGATGGGTACACTGTGGTCATAATGAGATGGACATGGTCAGCAACAATACTCAGGTAGGCTATGGCGCTTAAACGATGCTCAATTGGTACTAAGGGGCCAAGAAAATATCCCCCACACCATTACACCTCCACCACCAGCCTGAACCGTTCATACAAGGCAGGATGGATCCATGCATTCATGTTGTTTACGCCAAATTCTGACCCTACCATCTGAATGTTGCAGCAGAACTCATCAGACCAGGCAATGTTTTTCCAATATTCTATTGTCCAATTTTGGTGAGCCCGTGCCAATTGTAGCCTCAGTTTCCTGTTCTTAGCTGACAAGAGTAGCACCCGGTCTGGCCTTCCGCTGCTGTAGCCCATCTGCTTCAAGGTTCGACGTGCTGTGCATTCAGAGATGCTCTTCTGCATACAGCGGTTGTAACAAGTGGTTATTTGAGTTAATGTTGCCTGTAACGAGTGGTTATTTGAGTTAATGTTGCCTGTAACGAGTGGTTATTTGAGTTAATGTTGCCTTACTATCAGCTCGAACCAGTCTGGCCATTCTCCTCTGACCTCTGCCATCAACAAGGCATTTTCGCCCTAGAACTGCCGCTCACTGGATATTTTCTCTTTTTTGGGCCATTGTCTGTAAACCCTAGAGATGGTTATGCGTGAAAATCCCAGTAAATCAGCAGTTTTTGAAATACTCAAACCAGCCTGTCTGTCACCAACAACCATGCCATGTTCAAAGTCACATAAATCACCTTTCTTCTGCTTGGTTTGAACTTCAGCAGATTGTCTTGACCATGTCTACATGCCTAAATGCATTGAGTTGCTGCCACGTGATTGGCTGATTAGATATTTGTTGTTATCGAGCATTTGAATAGGTGTACCTAAAAATAATGTATATTTTTTATTGCTATTGCCTTATAAAAAAAGTCATTCATGTAAAATCAATTAAATTGTGTCAATCAATTATTATGGTTGATTATTCTAATAACCGTCCTAATATAACTATCATTGAAGGGAAGGGAATGAGAAACCAATGACAGGTGTACAGGTGAGGCAACTGAAGGCTCAGATGTAAATCTTACAGCATGGAGCTGACAGGGTGAATTTATTCTTCACTGCATCAGAAAAATAAAATCTGAAAAGTGTAGAGGAGACTGATGCAATCAATCTGACTAGAGCTCACGATACACAAACATTTCAAGCTTGTACACTGCCTTATCCACCCAGGAATCAAATTAATCAGATATGAAATAATTTGATTAAACAAGAAGAATCTGCTTTATGTATAAACATTATATGAAATGATTTGTCCTATTAGCTAGATCAAAACAAAACCCGATTAATGAATGAATTAATCATTATTATTATTATTATTATCATTATATCAATGCAGGTAAATCACAATACAGTGTTGTTCAAGCACCAGATTTGTACGCCCTTTCCAGAACAAAATCTAGCAATGAAGTTGCAGGAAATCAAACGGTAACTGTCACCTCTGTATGCATGTCTGCTCTCTTCTGACTGACTACTAAAACATCCCCCTTTGCACTTCCTCTGGTCTGTCCCAAATCAGTATTCATGCATACTGAGGCTGATTACATTAACCAAATGATCACTTGTATTTGAGTATATGTCTGCCTCCCATTTGTTTTTGGTAGGCCATCAACCACCTCACCTTCATCAATTCACATCTCCAGCAAGTCTACCCCAGAGTACCCAAATCAGCAACCAGGCATGCAGAGGCACATTAAAAACAACAAAAGTTCTTTCCAAGAACAACATCTCTCCTTTGTTCTTTTTTTAAAACAAATACCTTCACAGTTTTGATGTCACTTTCACAGAGATTTTCAATGGGCATATTTGCAGCGGTCCTTCATTCTTATCTCCTTTCAAACAGGGAGAGAAGTACGGAAACACTCTCTCAGTAAATGTGTCTTTAAAAGTGTAAATGAGAGACATGTCACTGGAGTCGAAGAAGGACACCTCCCCCATGTCATAGTCCAGCTGCACTCTGATGCTCTGGGGCTTCCTCTTCAGTGTGAGGGCAGTACTTCCACTTGCACTGTACTCATCACCATCCCTCAGCATTAAGACCCAGAATCCTCTCTTTGGGCTGGCTGTTATATCTCCCTTCCTACTGATGGACTCTTTCACCACTCCTATATCCCACACAGGTTGATTCCCAACCTTCACCTCCCAGCTGTGTGTCCCTGAGGTAAACCCCTCAGATCCCAGCACATTCACAAAGGGTTTAAACCTCTCTGGGTTGTCAGGATATTCCTGGTATGTATCTGTGTCTCTCACAGTGGTCAGATCATCAGAGAGAGAGAGCCAGGGGGTTGCAGTGTTAGGGTCCAGCACCACAGGAGCTGAAATATCAAGCAGAAAGATATTTAAAAGGCTGTGAGAAGATACAAATTTCAAATACTCTATTCAGATTATGTCACATACATGGGAAACTGCATATCATTGTTTTGATTTCGAATACATGGTAGTCATAGTGATTTATGCTTTAAAAACAAAATCTGTTTGCATCATGAAATTAAATAAATGAACAAATATCATAGCAAATTCAATGCAATACAATAAATCAGAGTAAAACCCAGATAATGCATTTCAGGAAAAAGCAAGAAGTACACAAAATATCACTTTTGGACCATCACCACTAGAATATGCTAATGTGTATAAATACCTGGGGTTTGCCCTGGATGAATTTATGACCTATGAGGTGGGGATAAAATCCCTAGTGACTTTGGCTGGAGGAGCGTTAGGCTCAGTGATTAATAAATTGAAAGTGTGCAAAGATCTTGGCTATTCAACATATTCACAACTTTATGATGCCTGTGTCTCTCCTGTACTGAATTATGCTGCTGGCATATGGGGCTTTAAAGAATCCAAAAAATGCCAATTCTATACATATATTCATGTTAAGCAAAACTATGGCCCTGAACCATAAGTTATGGCATACTTAACCAGAAGACAAAGGTCTCTGGTTGCCCAGTTACGAACCAGTATCCTTCCTCTGGCTATTGAGGTAGGCAGATCTAATGATGTAGTTGAAGAAAAAAGACTGTCTGTTATGTGATCTGGGTGAAATTGAAAATGAATCCCACTTTATGCTGTACTGTACATATTATGATGATCTAAGAGCACCAATTTTCCATGAAATGTCTAAACAAAATCCTGAAGTGTTTTGGGGGGGGTGGGGATGATGAAAAATTGCTATTTAAGTTTGACGTTTTTAAAATGGCTAACTTTGTATCAAACACCTGGAAAAGAAAGCAAGATGTATTATTTGTTTAGTCTCTAATGAGGTCTTATAATTTATATAATGACTATGTATATGTTGCAAAAACCTGAAAAAGAAGATAAGAAGGTTTGGTTATGGAGTCTATACTGTTTTGTACAGGACATATGTATCAGATATGTGTCTGTTGCATTTTAATAGGTTTATGATTTACTCTGGATCTGTTATATGCAAAATGTTGGTGTCATATAAGCCAATGTGGGCTGGGCATCGGTGTGATGCATGACGCAATAATAAAATTAATTCATTCATTCATGCACGTAATTCACACAGCTAATAGTTTGTGATATGAATTAGGCCTTATAGGGAGGGGCTTGAAGGGAGAGCTGAGGGGAGGGGTGGGAGGGGGTTGCATGTTTTTTTTTTTTTTAATCTAGCGCTACGTCCCCTACCTCTGCTGGTCTGGGTGGTGCAGGAGGAGGTAGTTGCCTGATTGCCTAATTGCTTGATTGCCTCCACCTGCCGGTGGCCAACATAAGCCCTGCAGTATGAGGCAGGGTAGTTCTTTCTTTGAGAGATCTTCTTTGGGGTTTCTTTGGTGTGTGGTTTGAGTTGTTGTTTTGGGTTGGTAGTTTTTGTGAAGATCGTTTTGGTTGAACTTTGTGGGTTTTCCTTTGTTTTAGTTTGTGATTAGTTTGTTGGTTATTCTTATAAATGTCTGGGTTTGTGTTGTTAGATTAGCTTCTGGATTGTTTTTTGGTACATTGGACTTTGTTTGTTTGTTGCGGCCCTTCGAGCCGGCCGTAACACTAGTTATTTTCTCCAAACTTACAAACTGCAGTTTTATTTAAGTTTTAAATAGTCTACTAATTCTGTGCTTGCTTGTTTTCTGATATCAAATTGAGAGCAGTATAGTGCAGCCCCAGAATCTTCCTAAACTTGATGGGAACTGAGACTGGATGATTCTGTACTGTATCTTTCACGCCATACAGCTTGGTTTTTGAGTTTGATGTTTTCATTAAATGTTCACAAATAATGTGATTTCAACTTTTGCCCCAGATACTCACTGTACTGCACCATCTCCTGCATCTTCTCCCAGACTCTGAACTTCAGGTTGCCCAGGTGTTTGGCCACATCTATCAGAGCCCCTGAGAGCAGCTCTGGATCTTGCAGTGTGCACTGGGCTCTGTAATGACGAGCAGGAGTCAATCAAGATTTAAATGGTAAATGGACTGCATTTATATATCGCTTTTATCCAAAGTGCTTTACACCTGATGCCTCTCATTCACCCATTCACACACACACTCGCACACCAACAGTGAAAGGCTGCCATGACACACCCAGGGCGGGGGATCAAACTGGCAGCCCTCCGACTGCCAGACAACCGCTCTTACTTCCTGGGTTATGTCGCCCCAGACTTAGGGTTTGAAGAGACTTAAACAGACACTTGAAAATAGGTCAGTCTACATACCTTTCCTTGATGTTCTTGTAGCTCTGAAAAACACATAACAGCACAATTGTGATAAGATGTATACATGTATAAACGTAATCAGTAGAGAACATCATGAGACAGGTTATAAGTGAAAAACAAGAGCCATGCAAATAAAAGTGATGTAATATTAACAGTAAGCAAATACGAATGAAGGTACTGTAATGTACAAGTAACTGTCAAAATAAAGGAAACGCTTGAATAAATGAAGGATGCAAAGAATATTAAAAGCAGAAGCTTCCACACAGGTGTGACTCCTGAGATAATTAAGCAATGAGCATCCCTGCATTCTCACGGTTGTGTATAAATATGCTGGGCAGGTTTTGTTGACCATTAATTTTGCTACCATGTGGCTGGAAGATTGCTCATCAACTCCGAATCAAATGACTGCAAATCTAGAGAGTGAACAGGCAGTTTAATCCATCTGCATGTGGTGTGCAGTGTCATTGCTATTACAGAGGACACAATGGTGAAAGACAATTATGTGGGGAAAATTAGGCCTTCTGTAAATTATACAGGACGTGTCCTACTCTGCAGTGGTGATGTTTTCTATTGACTTTCTGGTGACATCAGTTTTTCACAAAATTCAAAAATATAAAAAAAAATATGTGATGACATTTTAAAATGAGCAGATGAATCTCTATGAACACCTGCACCCTGAGTTTGATACTGTCACAGCAGGCTATTGGTGCAGAGTAAGGGAACACAGCCAAATATTGTGAAAAACCACAAACCAGCATACTGAATTACAGTAAATCCAGCTCTTACCTGTAAAAAGGAGGTGTCTTCAGTGTCCATGGCCTTCTCTATAGCTGTGATTTTGTCTGTAAGAGTGGAGACGTGTTCTGTGATGTTTTCTATCTTCTCCTTCATGATCCGACTCTTCTGCTCATCTTTCTCCCTCAGAGCAGCTAGTCTGGCCTCCTCTTCCTCTCGCAGGAACTGATGGAGCTTCTCAAACTCTGCCTTTATCTGCCTCTCTGTGCACTGGGCCTGACTCTGCAATTCAAACACACTATTTTAAACTTGAATAGTGTAACTATGTTTTGTTATGTAAGTGTGGCAGCCAGTGTGTTCGTTATGCCTGTCAAAATGAACATAAACCAAAAATAATTATTTTCTATTTTTGTGTACCTAAACAGTATTCGTAATTGCTTTCCTTACCTTGATGTGTTCTGCTGTTTTCTTACATTCTTGTTCAACCTCAGTAAACCTCTTCAATTTTTCTTTAATAAGATTAAGTGCAGGCTTGAGTTCCTCCTGGAGTTAAATGAATCAGTTATCACTTACAGAAAGACATAAATCGCACAGTAATCTCCCTGCTGCAATACAAGTGAAAATCAGTACAGTTTATTAAGAACATTGGAAAAGTAGTCAGGAAAATAGCCCTGCTACAAATTAAGTAAAGATTAGTGAAACATACTTATAACACAGCATACAATGTTCTGTGATGCATTTACAAAAAAAATAAACCAGTCAAATTGTACAGCATATAGGATTAAAAAATAACTTTTGCTGGGTTGTAATTTCATATTTTATAGTAGACTGTAAGAAATGTTAAAGCACTTATAAAATTGATTTGACTTGTTGGTACAATATTTTTTTTGCGCATATGTATAGCTCTTGTCTCCACCAGTCATTGTGGATTTCTTTACTTCCTGGTTGTTGCTCAGTTCTCTCCCCAAGCAAATAAAGGAGTATTTCACAGTTTTAACGGCTGTAAGCACACTTTCAGATGCAGTGCTGCCTATTCCTGCTTTTGCCTGATCAGCAGGTTTATTCCTGTTGCGGCCTTTGCAAGTGGAAGTGGAGGCCAGACTGACTGTATTTACAAGACCTCATACCACAGCCGTCCGTCAGAACTGAATGTTTTACACAGAGATATTTTACACATATTTGATTGTGTCTTGAAAATATGAAATACATTATATTGAAAATTAAATACCTTCAGCTCCAGTGCAGCCTCTTCCACTGGACAGACCGAGTGGTTTCTGTGTTTTTTTGAAGTCTGACAGATGACACAGAGAGGCTCTTTGTCATGTTCGCAGAATAATAGAAGTTTCTCGCCATGAAGACTGCAGCGAGCAACACTAGTGTTGGTAGTTTCTCTCTCAGTCTTCTGCTTTAAGTAGGACTCCACAATGCTTCTTAAGGCCAGGTTTATAGGAGGATCCTCCCTAGAGGCCTTTCTCCTGCAGATGGGACACTCTCGAGAGCGCTTCTCTTTCCAGTACTGCTGTACACACTCTCTACAGAAGCTGTGGCTGCATTTCAGGAGAACAGGCTCTTTAAAAATATCACAACATACAGAGCAACAGAGCTCGTCCTCAGGAATCAAAGCTTTAGCCTCCATTTTACAGACACCGTCTCTCAGTCTGATAGTTTCACTTTCACTTTTGCTGAAACTACAACAGAACACACCCCATGTCATTCAAAACTGGAACAAACTGTCTGATCAGGCTTGTTGTCTTCAGTCTTCTTGAACTCTCTCAAATACAGAGATGATAATGTGCCTGAACCGGCTGCTCTGGGGGATTTACAAGGTGCAGCCAGTAGTGTCCCCCTGGATTAAATAAAAATGCCCAGGCAAAGTGAATTTATACAGCACATTCATTCAGGAACATTTATTTTGCTTGTTTCAAGACATTGAAACAAGAATGCATAAACTGCACTCCTCTAAGAGCCCTTACTAGACAAACAGACAGCACATTCCCAATAAAAGCATGTAGAGGCTAAGGAGACATTAAAATGAAAAGGAATTAAATTAGATAATTGTACATTTTCAAAATATGTTTGCAATAATTATCATTAAATTAATACAGAATATTTAAAACCCCAACATTATAAAAAGCAATATATAAATATGAATAATATAGTGCAAGATGATGGACAACAGGATTGTTCTGAGCTTCTAAAGCAAGCAAGATTTGGGGCAGGTCTCAGGCCATCTGGGAGTTTATTCCAGCAGAGTGGGGCATGATGACTGAAACCAGCTTCCTCGGTTTCATTTTTTTCAGCTTGGGGACACTAAGCAGACCAGGCCCAGATGACCAGAGAGGCCTGAATGGTTCATATCTTAAAAACACTTTTGCTTTATAGACAAGCAGAAGGATTTTTAAATCTATTCTGTGGTTCACCAATGTAGTGATCTAAGGACTGGTGTAATGTGTTCTGCTTTCATAGTCTTCATCAGAAGGATGAAGCCACTCCACATGATATACTGGCCCTTTCAGGTACCTATATTATTTTCAGATGGAGGCATAATTTTTCTGCTAGACATGGAGGCACTGATGCTTTTTCTAATACAATTTCCTCACTAGTAAAGGCAGCAAATTAATTACATTGTGCAGTAGGAGTAGGCTCAGGCTGGGGGGGATTATCGATCTGTCAACCGTGGAAAAAAGTATACGTGCATGGTTTGTGTTTGTGATAAGATTGTCTATCATGAGCAGAATTGTCTAGCAAAAAGCCTCTCTTTATTATTGATGTCATGTGATTCAGAACTTGTGAGTTTTGTAGTTTGCCATTTACACTCAACCTTTTGCCATTTTATTTTCTCTCATCTGACAGACACAACATTTCTGCAGGGGGCTTTGTGTTTTCCAGAGGTTATTTCCATCTTATCTGGCGCAATGTCATCATTAACACTGATTATTTTACTATTAAAGTTTTCCACAAGATCATTAATGGAATATGTTGTGAGCATTGGTGACATAGATATTGCCTTCATAAACGCTGCAGTAGCATTCATGGATACACAGTTTTCAGCCCAACTTGCAGTTCTGGATTTGGGAAGGATTAAGGAAAAGGGTTCAATATGTACTTTTTTATTTTTATTTTTTTACAAAAAAAAGATTACTGAATCAATTATAAATAATAGATTACTGAAAGACACTGCCTTTCACTCATACAGTATGTTCAGTGGTGATACTGTGTTTCCAATAAAGCTCTACAAAGTGTAGCTGGCCTTTGTGACTGTGGCCATTGACCGTGGCTCTGGGAGACAGCAGCCCCATGAGTTTAATGTCCAGAAGCCCTTAGCAGATGTCTTTCATTCTTTATTGGGAAAGGTTCTCCCCCTGTTAGTATGGTGATACAGGCCCCAGAGGCTTGGTGGCAGATTAAATGTCTGTTCCTGAATGAGCAGGGGAATAATTAGATGGACGGAAGTTAGCTAGGCCGGTTTCTCTCTCGCCTCCGCCGGTCTTTATTTACAATATTAATTTCGCAAATTTCATGCATCTTACTGCACTCACTTATCCACAAATGCATTCCACTGAAATACATAACTTCCCCACATATGCATTTTCTAATCAGGCTTTGAATTACATACTGCAGCTTCAATACACTGGCTTTTGGCAATACAATGACTTTGTGTCCTTGTGTTGACAGAATTCAAACCTGGATATTTGCTTAACTGGGCTACATTGTAATCTACATGGTCTTAGATGCAACCCAGTGCTTAGCATAGCGCTAACAACTGTGTTCATTGTCAGGGAGGTCCAACGTTCTGTCTGCAATGTAATCATAATCGGTGAACCCCACACACAAACATAAAAACAAAACTGGCATCTGAGCTCACTTTAACAAGCTCAGCTTCTCCAAAATCAGTTGGGTTAAAATAAAAAAAATTAACCACATTGAAGGCATTATTACACATTTTATCACAAGAAAAACCCACATAACAAAAATGTATTTTCAACAGAAAAAGTGTCTCACACCACTTGAATTTTGTTATGTTGCAGAATTTCATACATTGTCGAGCATCGCTGGACAGCCAGATGAAACACCGAAATTCATTGTCATGGAAACGTCATTATTTTCAGTTTATTTGAGTGACAGACTGCCTTCTTTTTCTGTTAGCATAATTTTTTTAACAAAAGTAGATATGAAATTAATTCCTGCCCTGTTTCTCTGTAATTTCAATAGGCGTTGCAATGTTTTCACAGATGTAAAAATCAGCAGTTTGGTGTCTCTTTACCATAGACAACAGAACCTTCTCCACAGCCCTTTGCCAAAGTCTAAATGCAAAACGTTGTGCGACACTTTCATTTTTGTTGCACGACACTTGTCGCAAGTTGGAGCTCACAATCTTCAGGCTAAATACTCCCTTTCTAGATTAGGTGGTTATTTCAGAATAGGGTTGAAGAACTGGGTGTAGGCCAAAACAGACAGTGAGTTTAACAAAATGCAATATTATTTTTTATCATATAACCATTAAACAACAAGTTTATAAAATGCTGTGGGAGGAGAATCAGGACCAGCCTACCATATGCCATTGCTAAATGGTTTAAATCCGACTCCCCCCAAGATGCTCAGTCCTTACAGAAATATAAGCGCAGACAATCACGCCCACAAGCAATATTCAGGGGGAATTTCTCCTTCTCTTCCCCCCACGTCAATACAACGATTACACAAATTTTACCACCGGAGGGTTTCACTGCTGGACACCATTCAACCCCCACCGACACTGGACAAACATTACCCAATCAATTTGGGGTGTACAGGACATTGATAATCCCAATAACTGGGAGGGATAACATGCATCAATCTGATCAGAGCGTATCATGTATTTAGCTTACCAGGGCAACACAAAAACAACCAAAGTTCACCATTCGGCATTCCGGCGTGGGATGTTGGCGTCCCGCAGCAGTTGATTCTCCCCCCGCTCTGTCACCTACTCGTACGAGGCACTTTCATCAGCTCGCACTGCCTACCACACAGGTGCCACCAATGACCCAATATGGAGGTCCACTTATTGAATAATACCACCTATTCAATAATTCAATTAACGCTACTGGGATTCACGAGCGGGATGCTCCTGCAGATGGAATTACTATCCTTTATACATTGTTGCCTCTGTGTGTCTGCCTCCCGTTTGGTTCTGGTAGGCCATAAACCAGCTCCCTTTGGTCAATTCACATGTGCAGTAGTTCTGTCCCAGATCAAATCAATAACCTGACGTGCTGAGGCAGATTAGAAATAACCTAAATCCCTTACAAGTGCAACATCTCTACTTTGTTCATTAAAAAAAAAACATGTTCACTGGGCCAGCGTCACTGTTATGGAAACTTTCACTTGGCATATATGGAGGGGTTCTTCATTCCTACCGTCTTTGTTTAAACCGGAAACACTCTCTCAGTAAATGTGTCTTTACAACAGTAAATGAGTGACATGCCACTGGGGTTGAAGAAGGACACCTCCCCCCCATCATAGTCCAGCTGCACTCTGATGCTCTGGGGCTTTTTCCTCAGTGTGAGGTCAGAAGCTCCAGGTGCACTATAAGCATCACCATTCCTCCGCATTAAGACCCAGAATCCTCTCTTTGGGCTGCATGTTATACTTCCCTTCCTAGTGATGGACTCTTTCACCACTCCTATAGTCCAGGCAGGTTTATTCCCAACCTTCACCTCCCAGCTGTGTGTCCCTGAGGTAAACCCCTCATATCCCAGCACACACCCCCAGGGTTTAAACCTCTCTGGGTTGTCAGGACATTTCTGCTTTGTACCTGCATCTCTCACAGTGGTCAGATCATCAGAGAGAGAGAGAGTGGTACGTGCAGTATTGGGGTCCAGCACCACAGGAGCTGAAATATGAAAAAGAAAAATATTTAAAAGGCTGTGAGAAGAGGCACATTTCAAATACTTCATTCAGAGTCCAAATACACAGGGAAATGTAGGCCTATATGATAATTATGGATTTATATATACTGTAGTTAACGTGATTCATACTTTAAATAAGAAACCTATTTGCATTCTAAAAATGAATAAATCAACTAATACATTTCAAAATTCAATGCACATGTCGGGAGTCAGGAGCAGCCCCGCGCTGCCTCCCGCCACCTAACAATGTTTTCTTTTTTTTTCAGCAACCCACCCACCACCAGGAGATCAGGACAAGGCAGGTAAAAGGGAAACTTTTATTTAACACTTAATTCAAAAAACAGAGCACGCCACAATCTCGCACCAACCCCGCCCTTCCTTCTTCCCCCCGGCTTCCTCTAGCACTCCCCCACTCTGGCCCTCCCCTTCCCTTCCACGGAGCCCCGACGCAGGTAAGAGCAACACCCCTCACACGCCACACACTTTTAAGCCGCTGGGGTTCCCCTCACACGTGCCCACACTCAGCAAAAAAACAGTGTACCCACTCTGGCCCCCCTGCGCCTCAGCCCCGCTGCCGGAGGGGGGAGCCACTAACACAGGCGGGGTCTCACACACACTCACACCTCTCACTCCCACACACACACCACAAACAAGCATCAAAATCAAAGGAAGGATGTAGTTGGCCCACACCTCACTGCTGGGCCACTCTACATCCAAAAAAATAATAAAATAAAGAAAAATAAATCAAACCCCCAAAGGTCTACTGTCTCCCACTGTCCACGTCAGTCTCTGGGCTGCTGGGCGGCGGCCCGGCCCACTCTGCCGTCCGCTGCATGTTCTTGAAATTCCACTGGTTACCACGCAGAGTCCCTGCTGCGCCCTGCAGCTGGAGAGCGAGTCGGCGCCGGCTCCGGTCCTGGTCCGCGCTTTACAGTCTCAGAGTGGGAGACTCGCTGTTCCTCCGCCCTCGTCAGGGCTTGTCTAGATTCTCCCCTCACGGCGTTGGTCCTTGCCAAAGTAGCGCAGTGTCCTTGCCACCGGACCAGTCCGGCTCTGCACAGCGCCGCTCCTCCCCGGATCCCACCACGTTTTCCGCTTGGTCTGGGCGCAGCTCGCTCCTCGTGGCACCAGTGCAGCGTCCGGGACCGCCAGCCCACCACCAGGACGGGAGACAGCTCAAACAAAGAGAAACAGAAATAACAATAACAAAAGAAATGAAAACCCGCCCAACAAAAACTAAACTAAACTAACTTAAAGCAAAAAAAAAAAAAAAAAAGGAAAAAATCCTCATCTGAGGAACCCAACATCCACCCCGGCGTCTCTCGTGTTCTCCCTCTCACCTGCCTCTTTATCCCTGCAAGGTTGTTAGGACAAACACAAAACAGCTGCGCCACGCCCCCAACTCCCGCGACCGGCGAATCGGCTTACGCCCCGATCTGCATGTGCACCCAGACTCCAATAATCAATCCCCCAGTGAATCCGGCACAGCTGTCAGGCTACCTCCTGACATCTTTATGATCTCTTACAGTGTAAATTATTCATAGAATGTCTGCTAAATCCTGGGTTTTCCCCACAGGGTGCGTGGACCCCTGGGGGTCCTTGAAGGTACTGCCAGGTATCTCTGGCCAGGCATGACATGCAGTATATAGGCCTAGATTTGGGGAAATCTTTCAAAACATGAAACCATTTTATAAATATAACCCTTATAACTTATAGCGTCCTCTTTGAGCCTGGGTTGGGGTACCTGGATCAGAAAAGGTTGAAACCCTTAGTGCCAAATGAATGTAATGCAACGCAATTCGGTTGAAGGGTACTGAATAAGAGGAAACAGTAGTTAGGGTTCTCCTGTAGCTTCACTATGGTAACACACCCATGAGCTCAGACTCACCTGAAGCTCTGCCAGGGAGTGCGTCTTTCAGAGCTCCTGCACAGGTGCACCATGTAGTACAGAGGGAAGACCAGGATGTTCCAGGAAGTAGCGAACCAGGTGAGGGTGAAGGGGGCGTCGAACTGCCTGAAGGTGACCTTGGCCAGCTGGGTGGAGCCCGCCCAGGTGGAGCACACGCAGGTCACCACGGCGACGCCCCACAAGGCTTTGCGCAGGTGAGCGACCGTCACGCGCAGGCAGCAGCGCAGGGTCTGCCCGCCTCCTCGGGATTCTGCCACTGCCCCGACCCCAGAGGCATGTCCGTCAGCCGTCACTGTGGCATTCGCCTTCAGCTGGGCCTCTCCTACACACACGCACACACGCACACACGCACACACACACACAAACGTACATACACACACACGCACACACATGCACACACACACAGGCATACACACACACACACAGGCGTACACACACATGCGCACACGCACACATTCACACACACACACACACGCACACGCACACACACACAGGCATACATGGATGTGCTTATATTCTCTTTTATTGTAAGTCACTGTAGATAAGAGCATCTGCTGAATGAATATAATGTAAAGTGCATATGAGTGCTGACCTGAAGCAATAGCATCCCGTAATGATGCAAGCCATTGTCCGTGGTTATGCAATAAATAACTGTTATTATAGCCTGCAGAAGAACATTGTATGGAACATGGAAATAATTTTGGAAATGACAGTACAATGACAATATAATCTCATTTTAATTCATAATTAGGCATGCACATCACTCATTTACCCATATGTTGTCTTCGTATTACCGATGCACTGCATGTCAACAGGGTCAAAATTCCTCCCATGCCGGTCAAAAATGACCCACCTCCATCAGACCCCCTGGAAAAAAGTCTCTTCATTGAATTTTAAACCCTAAATCAATATTTCTCGTGTAGAAATACCCTGTTGCTCAACAATAAATCAGTGAATAACTCCTTTCCTTCTTTACAGCCTAGAGACTGTATTTAATCATTTTTCACTTATTTTTTTTTACTACAAAACACACACCATAATAACTAATTCTTTTGCTATAATAGATGTGTGACTTTTGACTTTGGCTATGACTTATGATTTCATGACTGCGAGGTTAATAAGACATTTTAAGATAATCTTCATTCCTTGATCGTGAACTAATTTTATAGAAATACGTAAAACTTTTTGTACTGGTATGTTCACTCCAGGAAGTCATCAAATTGCATGGCTACTAAAATTCAGGATAGGGCATGTTTAACTGAGGACAAAATGGAGGTTAAGTATTCTATATGAAATTTAAAAAAAATGATTGAACTAGCTGGTAGTTATGCAACATTCCCTGAAGGACTGCATTTCATATTCCTTCTTTTATGAGTGGAAAGCATGGAAAAAGTATATAAATCATATCTGAATGCGCTTCTAACCAGTCTAACATGGGACACACCCTCAAACTTCACCTGTCCCCTTCACTTGTGTTACATTTGAGTGAATTTGTGTGTATGTGTGTACATGTGTGCGTGTGTGCATGTGTGTGTGTGTGTACGTGTGTGCATGTGTGCGTGTGTGTGTACATGTGTGCGTGCGTATGTGCTTGTGTGCATGTGTGCATGTGTGTGTGCGCTGTGTGTGTGTGTGTGTATGTGTGTGTACATGTGTGTGTACGTGTGTGTGTGCGTATGTGCTTGTGTGGGTGTGCGTGTGTGTGTGTGTGTGTGTGGGTGTGCGTGTGTGTGTGTGTGTGTGCGCGCGCGCGCGCGCGCGTGTGTGAGTGCATACACTTTTGGGCTGTTTATTGGTTTTTTGTCCCAGGCTCAGTGTATTATGGCTAGTTGTTCAGATCATGACCGGAGCCCTTTCCTAATCAAAACATGTCCATCCAGATGACTCTCATCAGAGCACAGCAAACAGTCAAACAGAATTGATTCAATGAAAGAAAGGCAGGAGCTCAAACTGTGGGAGGTGCAGAAACTAAAACAAGAGCACATTTCCATCATCTGTGCTGTGGATCACCACCGTCTGAAGACCACAGAGATGAAAACTCAACAGCTCTTTTGAATGTAGCATTAAGCCTGGGGCACAATGGTGATGTCTGCCCTTTATCAATCCATTACATACTTCTACTGAAACAGTTTACTGAACAGCAAAAAATAATCAGTGTGTTACAAACAAAAGTACAGCAGCCAGTAGGGTGGGAGGGGGGAACATGCATTCATACTAATCAGTACCAGTCTGACCAAACAAACAGAACCATCACTAGGCAGCAGAACTCCAGAATGCTGCAATTAGAACACTGAGTGTCCCAACATTCCATATTGCTCAAACTGCAGGACAGAGCAGGTGACCTTTCAATTGCAGTGTGCTGCAGTCATTCACTTTCTTTGTTTACTGAAGCATCATGCAACCCTTTTGAAATGACTTGTATCACATAATTAAATTTACATGGGAATGTTTGCCAGAACCCACACAAATGTGTAGACATACATGCATACAAACAAAGACACACACTTAAATACAGCAGCCCATTGGAGGCACAAAAGGGGAGTCGCAGGAAGACCCCGTTAACTATAATAGAATGCACAGTGGTGTCTGAGTGTGTGTGCTTGTGTGTGTGTGTGTGTGTGTGTATTTACTGCGCATGCAAATATGCATGTTCATGAGCATGCTTGTGTATTTGTGCATGTATGGCATAGTTTTCATGCATGCATCTGTGTGTGGTCACATGCTTGTGCATACTTACGTGTGTGTATGTGTCTGTATGTGTACCCATGTGAGTGTACATGTGTATCTGAGTGTACATGTCTGTGCTTATGCATTCAGTTTCTACATATATTTGTGTGTGTGTGTGTGTGTGTGTGTGCGCTCGTGAAGGAAGAGCAAAGAAAGAAAGAGGGAAAACGATCAGTGTGTGTCTCTCCCCATCTTCTCTGTCACCATTTGAATCAAGAAACACGGCAAGAAATATCTGCTACCCACCTATGACCTTTGTCTGTAGTGAGGAAAACCTCATGCAGTCATAAGCCAAATTAAGTTATATCATCAAGTACATTCATAAAACGGTCTATACAATGACTGAAACCTTATTTATGCATGTAATATTATCTTTAAGAGGAAATTCATGAGTCTGGATGTTTTAAAAAAGCAGACAAATGCAGACTGAAATAATTGCACTTATTCAATTTGAAAAAAAATTACCACAGTTATCAAAAGGTGTTATTTTTTAAAGTCTTTTTTATGGTCACTGGAAGAAGTACATTCATAAAATGGGCTATACAATAACTGAAACTTTATTTATGCTTGTAATATTATCTTTAATATTTAATATTAGGACCCCCTTGAAAACGAGATGGTACATCTCAAGGGGTTATTCCTAATAAAGAATTTCCTCTCCTATTTAAGAGAAACTTCATGAGTGTGGATGTTTTAAAAGTGCAGATAAATGCAGACTGAAATAATTGCAGTTATTCTACTTTTTTTTAAATTAACCACAGATATCAAAAGGTGATATTTTTTAAAATCTTTTTTATGGTCACTGGAATGAATGAATGTTAAGCAAATGAATTAACAACAAATGGCTGGCGCTGCGGTTATGAAAGAAAATTCAATGTGTTAGACTGGCGCCACCTGGTGGATAAAATGCAGTGGTCATCTTTCACTCTCCTCCAGGAAAGTGTAGCTGTTGTAGGTGGTACTGAAATCACAGGGTCCTGTTATTTACTTTTTGAGGGTAATTCAACAATGCACTGGCTTGCGTTATTTAATTTTCTATGGTTGTGGACATAGTAGGTCTGCAACCAAGAAATTTGTACAATAAGAAACATTTATTCCAAATAAAAATCAGCTACATATCAATGGAGATGCATTTCTTTAAAAAGTCCAGAGTCTATATGAACTGACTGGAACGCAGCTATTTTAGTGCTGGTGGACTGTACACACTATAGGGACAGCAGGGTTGTTAGATTTTACTGAACAGCCTACTAAACTTTGCAGAGTCCACACAAGCCAGTTCCACTAAAGGTAGCAGTAAATCTAAGCTGCATGCTATCAGCCTGGAGTCAGTAATTGCATAATTACAGTCCCAATGGTTACTCTGTTTGGTAGTATGGACAGGCATTGATCAGGAAGCAGATGAGGTATAGACCAACCACAGGTTAAAGCTGTAAGTTTCATTATCACTTTTCAGTCTCCCACCGTGCCACTAGATGCCGCTATTTAACAGCCTTTAAATACCATTTAATATACCATTTACCAAATACCATTGTTTCTTTTTACTTTTTTACAGTGTGGCGCTTTCTTGGAAAACGCAGTGTATATGGGAATCAGTTGCCAGGCTTTACATTTTGAAAGGATTAAACCATGATTAAATATATTAGCTCATTCAGACGAATTGCCTATTTTCATAAATGCTGCCGTTTATCAAGACAATCTATCATTTATCATTTAACAGTTTGAAAAAAATCCTACATTTGCGATTACAGTGAGCAACAAATCCAGTATCAACCTGGGTCACTCGGGTCATGGGAGTTTGTGCCAACCGCTACACTATTAGTGTGCTGAGAGGGAGAGGGAGGATATACTGTGTGTGGGGTCTAATGGAAGCCACAGTTATAGGCACTATGAAAAGAAAAAAAAAACTTTTTTAGGAACTGATTACAATAGCAGTTTTAAGTTTCCTCAACCTTCAAGGTTCACGGTTCTGTGGATTACAATTTATAAACTTGATTGGATTACAAATTCTTTTTAGAATTTGTAATCCACAAAGTTTTTATGATGGCACAGCGACCAAAAATATTATGCATTTACTCATATTGTGTTATTCGGCTGACAGAATATTTCCAGTTTTGTTAACTATATTTTATTACTCCGTTCAAATACAAAAACAAATAACCAAGTTTATAAAACTAATAATTTTACACTGTGTCAATGTAAAAGATAAAGGTGTTTGTGGAATAAAAAATAAACAAGGCATGGCTAAATTCCTTCCATCCCTCTTTCCCATATACTGCTGACTCCCAGTTGGGGTTGTTTGGGCCTGGAACCCATCTCCACATGCGTAGGACTGGCAGACATGCAGCCATGATTTGAACACAGTAACTTCTTGCTGTGAGGCAACACATTGGTACCCTGCAACAAAACTGTAATCCTGAAGTAGTATTCTTGAAATAGTACTTTTATTATTCATTTTGTAACATCATTAAAACATTACATTATATAAAAAATGAAAACAATGACTGTTGACTGGCCTCTTTGTCAGTATTAAAACATACAGGGATAGACAAAATAAGTGAAACATTGGTTTCCCATAAAATATAAAACAACTGAACAAATTTCTGGGCAAAACTGCCAACATATTTTTCACCCGATTATTTTGTGACTGTTATACATTTGTTTTCTTTTAGATTACGCAGTGTCAAAAAATTTAAAACACTCAAAATTTCAAGGCACTCAAGCTTAACTATTTTACATTTTTTGATTGTTATGCAAACTAACATGAAAACAATACAAGTTGTTTTATTAACAAAACTATAATTTAATTATTAGAAAACCGTAAAGAAATGAATTAAGCTTTTATAATAAAATGTAGTTTTTCTGAACAAATAAATGTTCACTGGAATAACTTCGCAACAAAATGTAAAAATCTAAATTATGCTCAAAACTAAAAAAAATTGTGAAACATTTTTTTACAGTGTGGCTTGCCCTGTTGATGAATATGTCAATTAATCATAATTGACCATTGATTAATATTATTATCAAATATTCTGGAGTGGGGTTATGACCATCATGAGGGACGTTGGAGATATGAGGTTTTAGAGGGTTAATTAATAAGGTTGTATTGTATTTTTACTAATATTGATTTGTAAAACTACATTCATTGTATTCATGTTTCAGTGAACCACAACAGTAGAATAATGGACAATTCTGAAATTATTGGGAGAAATATGGGATTGTGTTTTAATTGTGTAAAATCAGTTAAACTGTGTAAATCATTTATGTAAGTATGATTGGCTATTCTAAAACAGTATCTGTCATGTAATAATTGTCAGTCAATGAAAGGGAATGAGAGACCAAAGGCAGGTGTGCTCTACTGAAGGCTCAGATGTAAATCCTACAGCGTGGAGCTGACAGGCTGAACTGATTATTCACTACATCTGCAAACTAAAACCAGGAAAGAGCTCAGGAGACTGATGCAATCAATCTGACTAGAGCTCATGATACGCAAACATTTCAAGCTTGTACACTGCAATATAAACCCATATAGCCAAGAATGAAATCGATCATATATAAAATAATGTGATTTAACCAGAAGAGTCCATCCATATTTTTATTTTAAAAGATTATTTTAATGTTTTTCATTTATCTGTTTTTATGTTACCAAGACTGATTGACACCATTTTGTTTTATTCAATTATAACGGAAAAGAATAAAAACTGACAAAAAGCACATTTGATTTATGTATAAACATTACATGAAATGTTTTGTCTTGTGATTCAGATCAAAGCAAAACCCAAAACATACTAAATTAATTCATCATAATTATTAAATTAATTTCCTCTACAGTACTCTTTACGTATGAAGTAATATTTGCAGTTCAAAAGTTTAGATCAATACCAATTTATATTAACAAGCAAAAAGAGTATCCTCTACAGCATGAAAGAACAAGGTAAAATCAACGCAGGTAAGTTACAATACAGTGTTGTTCAAGCACCAGCTTTGTACCCCTTTTCCAGAACAAAATCTAGAAATGAAGTTGCAGGAAATAAAGCAGTAACTGTTAGCTCTGTATGCATGTCTGCTCTCTTCTGACTGACTATTAAAACATCCCCCTTTGCACTTCCTCTGGTCTGTCCCAAATCAGTATTCATGCATACTGAGGCTGATTACATTAACCAAATGGCCACTGTTATTGCTCTGTGTGTGCCTGCCTTCCATTTGGTTTTGGTAGGCCATCAACCAGCTCCCTTTGGTCAATTCACATCTCCAGCAAGTCAACAACAGAGTACCCAAGTCAGCAACCAGGTAAGGTATGCTGAAGCACATTAGAAACAACAAACATTCCTTAAAAGTACACCATCTATTTTTTTAAAACAAATACCGTCACTGGTTTGACGTCACATTTACAGAAACTGTCAGTGGGCATATTTGCAGGGGTCTGTCATTCTTATCTCCTTTCAAACCGGGACAGAAGTACGGAAACACTCTCTCAGTAAATGTGTCTGTAAAAGTGTAAATGAGTGACATGTCACTGGAGTCGAAGAAGGACACCTCCCCCCTGTCATAGTCCAGCTGCACTCTGATGCTCTGGGGCTTCCTCTTCAGTCTGAGGACAGGAGCTTCAGTTGCCCAGTACTGATCACCATCCCTCAGCTGTAAGACCCAGAATCCTCCCTTTGGGCTGCATGTTATATCTCCCTTCCTACTGATGGACTCTTTCACCACTCCTATATCCCACTCATATTTATTCCCAACCTTCACCTCCCAGCTGTGTGTCCCTGAGGTAAACCCCTCAGATCCCAGCACACACACCCAGGGTTTAAACCTCTCTGGGTTGTCAGGATATTTCTGCTCTGTACCTGCATCTCTCACAGTGGTCAGATCATCAGAGAGAGAGACTTGGGTATGTACAGTATTGGGGTCCAGCACCACAGGAGCTGAAATATCAAGAAGAAAGATATTTAAAAGGCTGTAAGAAGAGGCACATTTCAAACACTCTATTCAGATTAGGTCACATACACGAGAGTGTATATCATCGTTATGGATTTGAATAAACGGTAGTCATAGCGATTTATGCTGTACATACTAAACCTATTTGCATCATGAAAATGAATAAATGAACACATATCATAGCAAATTCAATGCACACAATTCACACAGCTGATAGTTCCTAATATGAATTAGGCCTTATAGGGAAGGGCTTGAAGGGAGAGCCGAGGGAGGGGTGGGAGGGGATGGCATGTTTTTTAAATATTTTTTAATCTTTTCTCCAAACTTACAAACTACAGTTTTAATTTGGTTTTAAACAGTGCACTAATTCACTAATGTTAACTAATGCTTGCTTGTTTTCTGATATTAAATTGAGAGCAGTACAATGCAGCCCCAGGATCTTCCTAAACTTGAAGGGAACTGACACTGGGTGATTCTGTACTGTTTATCTTTCACACCATACAGCTCGGTTTTTGAGTTTGATGTTTTCATTAAATGTTCACAAATAATGTGATTTCGACTTTTGCCCCAGATACTCACTGTACTGCACCATCTCCAGAATGTTCTCCCAGACTCTGAACTTCAGGTTGCCCAGGTGTTTGGCCACATCTATCAGTGCCCCTGAGAGCAGCTCTGGATCCTGCAGTGTGCACTGGGCTCTGTAATGACAAGCAGGAGTCACTCAAGAATTAAATGGTAAATGGACTGCATTTATATATAGCGCCTTTATCCAAAGCGCTTTACAATTGATGCCTCTCATTCACCCATTCACACACACACTCACACGCCAACAGTGAAAGGCTGCCATGAAAGGTACCAATCAGCTCGTTGGGAGCAATTGGGGGTTAGGTGCCTTGCTCAGGGACATGTCGAGACACCCAGGGCAGGGGATCAAACTGGCAACCCTCCGACTGCCAGACAACCGCTCTTACCTCCTGAGCTATGTTGCCCCAGATTAAGGGTTTGAAGAGACTTAAACAGACACTAGAAAATAGGTCAGAGTCTACATACCTTTCCTTGATGTTCTTGTAGCTCTGAAAAACACATAACAGCACAATTGTGATAAGATGTATACATGTATAAAAATACTCAGTAGAGAACATCATGAGAGACAGGTTATAATAAGTGAAAAACAAGAGTGTGGCAAACACGCCTGCCACAGGCCACCAAAGTGGCTTTCCTTGGGGCCCTCCAGCACAGAGACACAGGGAGATATTTATTTTCACGAGGGTTTGGCAAGATGGTAACAGCCAAAGTGAGCAGATGTAACCCAGTCATGACCGAAGCTCCCTGGTGTGAGTGGGGATGGCAGATTTAACCTGTGTGCACCGATTACCTCACTACGCACAGGTGCAGCCACTCCTGTTCCTGGGTCCAATTAGCCTGGCCAATTATCTAATTCTTAACCAATTATCCAATTGGCCAGGTCTAATTAGCTTGACCCAGGGCAGGTGTGGCTGCTTAAACCAGCCATCCCCACACCACAAAGAGCAATGAAGGTACTGTAATGTACAGGTAACTGTCAAAATAAAGGAAACGCTTGAATAAATGAAGGATGCAAAGAATATTGAAAGCAGGAGCTTCCACACAGGTGTGACTCCTGAGATAATTAAGCAATGAACATCCCAGCATGCTCACTGTTGTGTATAAATATGCTGGGCAGGTTTTGTTGACCATTAATTTTGCTACCATGTGGCTAGAAGATTGCTCATCAACTCCGAATCAAATGACTGCAAATCTAGAGAGTGAACAGGCAGTTTCATCCGTCTTGCAGCAGGAATTCAGGAAAATGAGGCCTTCTGTAAATTATACAGGACATGTCCTACTCTGCAGTCATGATGTTTTCTATTGACTTTCTGGTGACATCAGTTTTTCACAAAATTCAAAAATATATAAACAAAATATGTGATGAGCTGATGAATCTCTAAGAACACCTGCACACTGAGTTTGACACTGTCACAGTAGGCTATTGGTGCAGAGTAAGGGAACACAGCCAAATATTGTGAAGAACCACAAACCAGCATACTGAATTACAGTAAATCAAGCTCTTTCCTGTAAAAAGAAGGTGTCTTCAGTGTCCATGGCCTTCTCTATAGCTGTGATTTTGTCTTTAAGAGTGGAGATGTGTCCTGTGATGTTTTCTATCTTCTCCTTCATTATCCGACTCTTCTGCTCCTCTTCCTCCCTCAGAGCAGCTAGTCTGGCCTCCTCTTCTTCTCGCAGGAACTGGTGGAGCTTCTCAAACTCTGCCTTTATCTGCCTCTCTGTGTGCTGGGCCTGACTCTGCAATTCAAACACACTATTTTAAACTTGAATAGTGTAACTATTTTTCATTATTTAAGTGTGGCAGCCAGTGTGTTTGTTATGCCTGTCAAAAAGAACATAAAACAAAAACAATTCTTTTGTATTTTTGTGTACCTAAACAGTATTCGTAATTTCTTTCCTTACCTTGATGTGTTCAGCTGTTTTCTTACAGTCTTGTTTCACGTCAGTAAACCTCTTCAGTTTTTCTTTAATAAGATTAAGTGCAGGCTTGAGTTCCTCCTGGAGTTAAATTCATCAGTTATCACTTCCAGAAAGACACAAATGGCACAGTGATACCCCTGCTGCAATACAAGTGAAGGTCAGTACAGCTTATTAAGAACATGGGAGAAGTAGTCAGGAAAATAGCCCTGCTACAAATTAAGTAAAGATTAGTGAAACATACTTATAACACAGCATACAATGTTCTGTCATGCATTTTCAAAAAAAATAAACCAGTCAAATTGTACAGCATATAGGATCAAAAAATAACTTTTGCTGGGTTGTAATTTCATATTTTATAGTAGACTGTAAGAAATGTTAAAGCACTTATAAAATTGATTTGACTTGTTGGTACAAGAATTTTTTTGCGCAAATGTATAGCTCTTGTCTCCACCAGTCATTGTGGATTTCTTTACTTCCTGGTTGTTGCTCAGTTCTCTCCCCAAGCAAATAACGGAGTATTTCACAGTTTTAACGGCTGTAAGCACACTTTCAGATACAGTGCTGCCTATTCCTGCTTTTGCCTGATCAGCAGGTTTATTCCTGTTGCGGCCTTTGCAAGTGGAAGTGGAGGCCAGACTGACTGTATTTACAAGACCTCATACCACAGCCGTCCGTCAGAACTGAATGTTTTACACAGAGATATTTTACACATATTTGATTGTGTCTTGAAAATATGAAATACATTATATTGAAAATTAAATACCTTCAGCTCCAGTGCAGCCTCTTCCACTGGACAGACCGGGTGTTTTTTGTGTTTTTTTGAAGTCTGACAGATGACACAGAGAGGCTCTTTGTCATGTTCGCAGAATAATAGAAGTTTCTCCCCATGAAGACTGCAGCGAGCATCACTCTTGTCGGTAGTTTCTCTCTCAGTCTTCTGCTTTAAGTAGGACTCCACAATGCTTCTTAAGGCCAGGTTTACCGGAGGATCATCCACAGAGGCCTTTCTCCTGCAGATGGGACACTCTCGAGAGCTCTTCTCTTCCCAGTACTGCTTCAGACACTCTCTGCAGAAGCTGTGGCTGCATTTCAGGAGAACAGGCTCTTTAAAAATATCACAACATACAGAGCAACAGAGCTCATCCTTAGGAATCAAAGGTTTAGCCTCCATTTTACAGACGCCGTCTCTCAGTCTGATAGTTTCACTTTCACTTTTGCTGAAACTACAACATAACACACCCCATGTCATTCAAAAATGGAACAGACTGGCTGATCAGGCTTGTTGTCTTCAGTCCTCTTGAATACAGAGATGATAATGTGCCTGAACTGGCTGCTCTGGGGGATTTACAGCCAGTAGTGTCCCCCTGGATTAAATAAAAATGCCCAGGCAAATTTAATTTATACAGCACATTCATTCAGGAACATTTATTTAGCTTGTTTCAAGACATTGAAACAAGAATGCATAATCTGCACTCCTCTAAGAGCCCTTACTGGACAAATAGACAACACATTCCCAATAAAAGCATGTAGAGGCTAAAGGCCAATTCATCGTCCAGACGTAGCATACACGGATCGAACTCCGCTGGGGTCCGCACGGTCAAAATGACGAAATAGCGGACCTCAGTGTATGTCCGCCTGGGCATGTCCGCGCGAAGCTCAATTTTTGTGACCGTGAGTACCTAGCGTACGCGTACCGGTGTCACACAAATCATGGCTCGGTATGAAACTGTTTCACATCGACATGCATTTCATGCGGCACCGGAAACACGCGATGATGCGGAATACACAAAACAGACATGGAGTCGACATTTGAAGAGAGACTGGCTGAAGGGGTGAGAAGGTACAGGCACCTATACGATTCATACCAACGGGATTATGAAGATTTTCAGAAGAACAACAATTCATGGAGAGAAATAAGCACAACGCTGGGCAAGGACGGGGCCATGTTGTTTACAGTCCAACTCCCGGCAGAAAAGGAAAACAACGCGCAAAGACTGTGGGAAATGTAGGGCTTGGGTATGCGGTGGTACGACTGGAGTATGAAAGGGCAAACGACTGCGGACTGTCCGTCCGCACAGCGTACGCGCCCTGTATTTATAGAAATGTAAAAGCCTTAAGGTGACATTAAAATGAAAAGGAATTAAATTAGATAATTCTACATTTTCAAAATATGTTTGCAATAATTATAGTTAAATTAATACAGATAATTTAAAACCCCAATATTATAAAAAGCAATAGATAAATAAGAATAATTTAGTGCAAGGCGATGGAGAGTGGGACTGTTTTGAGCTTCTAAAGGAGGTGAAATTTGGGGCAGGTCTCTGGCCATCTGGCAGTTTATTCCAGCAGCGTGGGCCATGATGTCTAAAACCAGCTTCCTCAGTTTCTTTTTTTTTTTTCAGCTTGGGGACAATAAGCAGACCAGTCCCAGATTACCAGAGAGGCCTGAATGGTTCATAGCTTAAAGACACTTTTGCTTTACAGAAAAGCAGAAGGATTTTAAAATCTATTCTGTGGTTCACCAATGTAGTGACCTAAGGACTGGTGTAATGTGTTCTGCTGTCGTAGTCTTCATCAGAAGGATGAAGCCAATCCACATGACATACTGGCCCTTTCAGGTACCTATATTATTTTTGGATGGAGGCACTGATGACTTGTTAATATTTATAATCTCACTTGTAAAGGCAGCAAATTAATTACATTTTGCAGTAGGGGTAGGCTCGGGGGCGATTGATGCAGGGGGGTTTACTGGTCTGTCAACCGTGTAAAACAATATCTCATAAAAAACACGTTTTCAACGTTGCCAACATCCAGGCCTGCCATTAAAAGTATTGATATCCAAATGATGCCAAGTTACGGGTGTGATACTCACACATTTCAAGCTTGTACACTGCCTTATAAACCCAGCTAGATAGAAATGACATCAATCAGGTATAAAAGCTGTTTATTTAACTGTAATTGATTTAATGTAAAACATATAGTTCCAAAGTTTAGATCAATAAAATATTATATTAAGAAGCTAAAATAGTCTCCATTACTGCAGGAAACATACTGGTCAAAGCAAGGCCGGTCGGTTACAAGAGAGTGCCGTTCAAGCACCAGCTTTATACCCATCTCCCAGAGCAAAATGTACCGACAAGGTAACCAAACGGTTATTGTTACCTCTGTATGCATGCCTGCTCTCTTCTAACAGGCTATTAAAACACCCCCATTTGTACTTCCACATCTCCAGCTGGTCCATCCTAAATCAACATTCATGCATACTGTGGCCGATTAATTTACAAATGACGATTTGGTTACTGTAGAGACGGGTCAAAATATTATGTTTCACCTTTCTAGTTTAGGTGGTTCTTTCAGAATAGGGTTGAATAACTGGGTGTAGGCCAAAAATACAATATTATTTCTTATCATACAACCATTAAACAACAAGAGAATCAGGACCAACCTACCATATGTCATTGCTAAGTGGTTTAAACCAGACACCCCCCCCCCCCCCAGATACCCAATCCTTACAGAAATATAAGCGCAGACGCTCACGCCCACAAGCAATATTCAGGGGGAATTCCGCTTCTCTTCCCCCTCACGTCAATAAAACAATACACAAACTGTACCTCCGGCGGGTTTCACTGCTGGACACCATTCAACCCACACCGACACTGGACAAACATTACTCAATCAATTTGGGGTGTACAGGACATTGATAATCCTGTTAACTGGGAGGGATAACACGCATCAATCTGATCAGAGTGTATCATGTATTTAGCTTACCAGGGCAACACAAAAACAAACAAAGTTCACCATTCGGCATTCCGGCGTGGGATGTTGGCGTCCCGCAGCAGTTGATTCTCCCCCCGCTCTGTCACCTACTCGTACGAGGCACTTTCATCAGCTCAACACTGCCTACCACCAGTGTTGGGCAAGCTACATGAAAAGTGTAGTGAGCTAAGCTACACGTTACTCTACATTAAATTAAGCTTCACTACACTGAAGCTGCCCCCCAGAGAAATGCAGCAAGCTAAGCTCCAGCAACATGGCAAAAGTAGTTTACTACATCGAAGCTATTAAAAAAAAAAAAAATGTTTTACATTGAACCAACTTCATTCCAAGGAGGCCATTTTAGTTGGGTGGATCTTCTACAAAAGAAATAAAATTGTACAATTTTATATATTGTCTTATTCAAGTATCAATGCACATCCATGGACAATCATGCACCTTATTACCATAGCAATATCCACCTGATATTAACATAATTGAACAGTGTATACTCAGCAAATAGTATATTATAGTTATGGTTATCTCTAGTCTCTGTTCTAGTTTTAGCTATTCTATTTATTTTAATATTTGAGTTAGTCTATTTAGTTATTGCATATCATTCAGCCTTTAATTGTATTTGTTTCTTTTACCTAGCCTACCTCATTGTTTTTGTATTTTGATTCATGTCAAGTGGCTGCTGTAACACTTTAATTTCCCTTTGGGATTAATAAAGTACTCTATCTATCTATCTATCTATATGATTGGCAGTTTACAAAGTGGTATTTTTATTAGGCTCACTCTGTACTAGTAACTATATCTACATACATTTCAAGCAAATATTTAGATTAACCACTATACTTTGGTTTTGTAGAGACTTGCATTTTTGTTTTACTTTCTGCTGGTCAACGTTAAAAACTACAAAAGTCATAATTATTTCAGAGTAATCTAAACTTTTCAACTTTTCCTCTGTTCCCTCATTTTTTCCCCACCTCTTCCCCTATGTTACATTACCTTACATTACATGCATTTGGCAGATGTTCTTATGCAAAGCGAAGGATGACAAAGTGTAGGCTATAGCCTTAACCAGGGACAAGTGTGTTGAAAACCCTCGAGGGAAGTACAGTTCCAAGTGCAGGGAAGGAACGACCGCGTAGTTTGGACTCTGTAGGTTAATCTGATCAACACAAACAAACGCAACAAAGCAGTCTAGGCAAATAATACAAGCAATAATTAAGCTAGTAGGCGCGAGTGCAATAACTAAAATAAACTAAATTAAACAGCTTACCTAGCTACATACCTATCTTTCCATCAAGTAAACTCAAGCTCGCGTGTGTCTGTATTCCAGGCATCAGCCCAAGGATTGGTATGTGATGTCACCGTCATACAGAAGTGCTTCTGTCTGCTACACATACAGGCCCGTGTATGGCGGTTTCGTCATTTACTGATCCTTAGCAGTTTTATTTCAGAGCTTCAGAAATGCTTGGGAAAATGTAGCTTGTGTGGACGCTACCGCACTAGTTGATCAACAAAAGAGCTTTGCTACTGAAAAGCTATTTGATTCAGAAAATAGCCACGCTACCACCACGCTACTGAGAAATGTAGTTAAACTAGTAACGCCACTACTTGTAGCAACGCTACTGCCGAACACTGCCTACCACACAGGTGCCACCAATGACCCAATACGGAGGTCCACTTATTGAATAATACCACCTATTCAATAATTCAATTAACGCTACTGGGATTCACGAGCGGGATGCTCCTGCAGATGGAATTACTATCCTTTATACATTGTTGCCTCTGTGTGTCTGCCTCCCGTTTGGTTCTGGTAGGCCATAAACCAGCTCCCTTTGGTCAATTCACATGTGCAGCAGTTCTGCCCCAGATCAATCAATAACCTGACGTGCTGAGGCAGATTAGAAATAACCTAAATCCCTTACAAGTGCAACATCTCTACTTTGTTCATTAAAAAAAAAAAACATGTTCACTGGGCCAACATCACTGTTACGGAAACTTTCACTTGGCATATATGGAGGGGTTCTTCATTCCTACCGTCTTTGTTTAAACCGGGAGGGAAGTACGGAAACACTCTCTCAGTAAATGTGTCTTTACAACAGTAAATGACTGACATGTCACTGGGGTTGAAGAAGGACACCTCCCCCCCATCATAGTCCAGCTGCACTCTGATGCTCTGGGGCTTTTTCCTCAGTGTGAGGTCAGAAGCTCCAGATGCACTATAAGCATCACCATTTCTCAGCATTAAGACCCAGAATCACCCAGAATTAGTCCTGGGGTATATTTGTGATGTCTGCCCTATATCAATACATTACATGCTTCTCCTGAAACAGGGAGTTTATTGAACAGCAAAGACTGATCAGTGTGTTACAAACAAAAGTACAGCAGCCAGTAGGGTGGGAGGGGAGAACATGCATTCATACTAAACAGTACCAGTCTGACCAAACGAACAGAACCATCACTAGGCAGCAGAACTCCAGAATTCTGCAATTAGAACACTGAGTGTCCCAACATTCTATATTGGTCAGATTGCAGGGCAGAGCAGGTGACCTTTCAATTGCGGTGTGCTGCAGTCATTCACTTTCTTTGTTTACTGAAACATGACGCAACCCTTTTGAAATGTATCACATAATAAATTTTACATGGAAATTTTTGACAGAACCCACACAAATGTGTACACATACATGCATACAAACAAAGGCACACACTTAAATACAGCAGCCCATAGGAGGCACAAAAGGGGAGTAGCAGGGAGACCCCATTAACTATAATAGAATGCACAGTGGTGTCTAAGGGTGTGTGTGTGTGTGTGTGTGTGTGTGTGTGTGTGTGTATATTTACTGCGCATGCAAATCTGCATGTTCATGAGCATGCTTGTGTATGTGTGCACGTATGGCATATTTTTCATGCATGCATGTGAGGGGTCACATGCTTGTGCATGCTTACATGTGCGTATGTGTCTGTATGTGTACCCATGTGAGCATGAATGCGTATCTGAATGTGCATGTCCATGCTTATGTCCGTGTTGGAGCAGCATGTATCTTCTCTGTCACCATTTGAATCAAGAAACACATCAGGCAAGAAATATCTGCTACCCACCCATGACCTTTGTCAGTAGTGAGGAAAACTTCATGCAGTCATAAGCCAAATTAAGTCATATCATCAAGAACATTCATGAAAATGGCTATACAATGACTGAAACCTTATATATACATGTAATATTATCTTTAAGAGGAAAATCATGAGTCTGGATGTTTTAAAAATGCAGATAAATGCAGACTGAAATAATTGCTGTTATTCTACTTTTTCTTTTTCTTTCTTTTTTAAATTAACCACAGATATCAAAATGAGTTATTTTTGAAAATCTTTTTTATGTTCACTGGAATGAATGACGTGCTAAGCAAATGAATGAACAACAAATGGCTGGCACTGCACCTACTGTATGAAGGAAAAATCATGATGCAAAAGTGGTAGACTGGCGCTATCTGCTGGATAAAGTGCAGTAGTCATTTTTCACTCTCCTCCAGGAAAGTGTAGCTGTTGTAGGTGGTACTGAAATCTCAGGGTCCTGTGATTTACTTTTTGAGGGTAATTCAGCAATGCACTGGCTTGCGTTATTTCATTTTCTATGGTTGTGGACACAGTAGGTCTACAACCAAGCAATTTGTACAATAAAAAAACATTTATTCCAAATAAGAAACAGCTGCATATCAATTGAGATGCATTTCATTAAAAGGTCCAGGGTCTATATGAACAGGCTGGAACGCTGGTATTTTAGTGCTGGTGGACTGTACACACTATAGGGACAACAGGGTTGTTAGATTTTACCGAATAGCCTACTAAACTTTGCAGAGTCTGCACAAGCCAGTTCCACTGAAGACAGCACTAAATCTAGGCTGCATGCTATCAGCCTGGAGTTTCTGTAAACACACACCATCACAGAGTCAATGATTGCATAATTACAGTCCCAAGGGTTATGCTGTTTTGTAGTATGGACAGGCCATGATGAGATAAGGACCAACCACAAATTAAAGCTGTAAGTTTGTTTCACTACCATTTATCAGTCTCACAAAGTGCCACTAGATGGCAATATTTTAAAGCTGTTTCAGAAAAAGGCAGGCAAGCAGTGTTGCCTGGGGTGTGTTCCAGAAAGTGGGTTCGGGAAGTTATCCGGTTCTATTAAATCAAAATGTAAGAAAATCTTGAATTATCGGTTCCCAATACGAGGATCAGAGAAAGCCTGAGTCAGATGCTGTGGTAACGTTTGCTCTGAAACTAACCTGCCACCTGACAGGTTAACTTGAGCTAAACCCGACCTACCCCATATCATTTGGTGTGACAAATTCAGGAGACCAGTCACTTTGCAGGTGACCTTGATAAACTGTACTAAATAAAAATAAAAACCCCATCATAAAATGGTGAAAAGACGAGCATTAATGCTGTCAATGAAAAAAAAAAAATTAATGTAGGAAAAAAACTGTTTTCCTGAAATCCTTATGGGATGGCCATTAAATATCGAGTTATCGTTATTCTACATGACTTTGACATTGTTTTGAAAATGAAAATAGTGTAAATTTTACATTTTACCGAAACAGTTTCTACTGTTTTTTTTGGGTTTTTTTCAGTGTGGCGTGTCCTTTCTTGGACAACCCAGTGGATAAGGGATATGGGAATCATTTGCCAGGGTTTACATCTTGAAATGATTAAACCACAAATAGATATATTAGCTCATTCAGGAGAATTGCATATTGTCATAAATGCTATAGTTTTTCAAGACAGTGTATCATTAACAGATTACACACTCACAATTAGTGTGCCACAAATCCAGTATCAGCCTGGGTCGCTCGGGTCATGGGAGTCTGTGCCAACCGCTACACTACTTCTGTGTGCCGAGAGCAACAAGCACCAATTAGGAAGTGTGGTGGAAATTATCTTAATTTCCCCCGGTCGGTGAGAAGAGCCCAACAGACATACAGACAATATTCAGTTCAGATACCTTTATTCGACCGAATGGGAGAATCCACATGGTGCAACAACGCCTCTGTATGAAGGCTCTCCGAACAGGTGAAAAGTCCTTCATTTTATTCAGTTGAAAGTGGGTGAAAGGCGTGTTCTGGAATTTTCCCAAAACCTGTCTGTCTCAAACTGCATGTAGTGCAGTTTTGCAGCTCGTCTCTGATTGGTTAAAAACATTGGATTTCTGAGATACGGACTTGTTTAGAAGTTCTGACTTCTTCAAAGCTAACATGTCACAGTGATAAAAAACAATGATACAGTACAGAGACAGGTTTCTGTGGAAAACAGAAACACACGCGGAAGGGGCTATGCACTTCCAATACTCAGTTAGACAGAAAACTAAGCAATTTAAATGATTTCTTAAGGTTGTGTAAAAGCAAGTGAATATATGTGGGGTGGGGCTGAGACATACATTTAGCTGAGACTCTTTTACCAAGAATCTCTTCCCATATTTCAGTGCTAATTTATACACTGAGCAAAACCTGGAGCTTTTCAGATCTCCCCAGACAGGGTGTCTATTACAATGATGTCATCCCAGTGTATGTGTCTCTGACAGTGATGTCATCTAAGGAAAGTGATGTCTTTCTTTTGCTTGTAGTCATTATGTTGACAAAGGTGTATCTGATATACAATGTAAAAAAAATTTAGAGTTTCTTTTTTTAGGAACTGATTACAGAAGCAATTTTAAGTTTTCTCAACTTTCAAGGTTCAAGGTTCTGTGGATTACAAATTCTAAGATTGGGTGAATTACTAATTCCAAGCTTTTATGTTGGCACAGCGACCAGAAATGTGTTGCATTAACTCATAGGGCTCTATCTTATACCAGGCACAAAGTGGCGCCAAGCGCAACGCAAGTGTCTTTGCTAGTTTCTTACTTAAAATTAGTGAAACAAATTGGCTTGAAATTATTATTATTCTGTACTTTTTTACAGTGTGGCTTGCCCTGCTGATGAATATGTTAATTAATAAATTAATCTTAATTGAATATTAATCATATTATTATCAAATATTCTGGAGTGGAGTGAGCATAGAACCACAATGAGGGACATTGGAAACATGAGGTTTTAGAGGGTTAATTAACTAGGTTGTGTTGTATTTTTACTAATATTGATTTGTAAAACTACATTAATTTTATTCATGTTTCAGTGAAACACAACAGTAGAATAATGGACAAATATTGGGAGAAATATGGGGTTGTGTTTTAATATACACTCACTAGGTTGGACCCCCTTTTGCCTTCAGAGCTGCTTTAATTCTTCGTGGCATAGGTTCAACAAGGTGCTGGAAACATTCCTCAGAGATTTCGGTCCATATTGACATGATAGCATCATGCAGTTGCTGCAGATTTGTCGGCTGCACATCCATGATGCAAATCTCCCGTTCCACCACATCCCAAAGGTGCTCTATTGGATTACAATCTGGTGACTGTGGAGGCCATTTGAGTACAGTGAGCTCATTGTCATGTACAAGAAACCAGTTTGAGATGATTTGAGCTTTGACATGTTATCCTGCTGGAAGTAGCCATTAGAAGATGGGTACACTGCGGTCATAACGAGATGGACATGGTCAGCAACAATACTCAGGTAGGCTATGGTGCTTAAACGATGCTCAATTGGTACTAAGGGGCCCAAAGTGTGCCAAGAAAATATCCCCCACACCATTACACCACCACCACCAGCCTGAACCGTTCATACAAGGCAGGATAGGTCCATGCTTTCATGTTGTTTACGCCAAATTTGAGTTACTGTTGCCTTTCTATCAGCTCGAACCAGTCTGGCCATTCTCCTCTGACCTCTGCCATCAACAAGGCATTTTTGCCCAGAGAACTGCCGCTCACTGGATATTTTCGGACCATTCTCTGTAAACCCGAGAGATGGTTGTGGGTGAAAATCCCAGTAGATCAGCAGTTTCTGAAATTCTCAAACCAGCCCATCTGGCACCAACAACCATGCCACGTTCGAAGTCACATAAATCACCTTTCTTCCCCATTCTGATGCTTGGTTTGAACTTCAGCAGATTGTCTTGACCATGTCTACATGCCTAAATGCATTGAGTTGCTGCCACGTGATTGGCTGATTAGATATTTGTGTTAACGAGCAGTTGAATAGGTGTACCTAATAAAGTGAATTTTTTTATTGTTATTGCCTTATAGAAAAAGTCATTCATGTAAAATCAATTTAATTGTGTAAATCAATTATTTAATTATGGTTGATTATTCTAATGAATGTCATATAATAACTGACATTCAATGTAAGGGAACGAGAGAGACCAATGGCAGGTGTGCAGGTGAGGCTACTGAAGGCTCAGATGTAAATCCTACAGTATGGAGCTGACAGGGTGAATTTATTCTTCACTGCATCTGCAAAGTAAAATCAGAAGAGCACAGGAGACTGATGCAATCAATCTGACTAGAGCTCACGATACGCAAACATTTCAAGCTTGTACACTGCCTTATCCACCCAGGATTTAAAGAAATCAGATATAAAAGAATTTGATATTTTTGAAACAAGAAGAATCTGCTTTATGTATAAACATTATATGAAATGATTTATCCTATTAGCTAGATCAAAACAAAACCCAATTAATGAATTCATAATAATGATTATTATTATTATTATTATTATTATTATTATTATTATTAATAATAGTAATAATAATAATAATAATAATAATAATAATAATAATGATAATAATGATAATAATAATACATTGATTTCTTCCATAGTATTCTTTAGGTATGATGGAATTTGGTCCTTTGCAAAGTAAAATTCTTAGTTCAAAACTTTTGATCAATATCAATTTATATTAATAAACAAAAATTGTCTCCTGTACAGCATGAGAGATATAAGGTAAAAGCAATGCAGGTAAGTCACAACACAGTGTTGCTCAAGCACCAGCTTTTTACCCCTTTTCCAGAACAAAATCTAGCAATGAAGTTGCAGGAAATCAAGCAGTAACTGTATGCATGCCTGCTCTCTCCTGACAGACTACTAAAACATCCCCATTTGCACTTCCTCTGGTCTGTCCCAAATCAGTATTCATACATACTGAGGCTGATTACATTAACCAAATGATCACTTGTATTTGAGTGTATGTCTGCCTCCCATTTTCTTTTGGTAGGCCATCAACCACCTCACCTTCATCAATTCACATCTCCAGCAAGTCTACCCCAGAGTACCCAAATCAGCAACCAGGCATGCTGAGGCACATTAGAAACAACAAAAGTTCTGTCCAAGTACAACATCTCTACTTTGTTCTTTTTTTAAAACAAATACCTTCACTGGTTTGACGTCACTTTCACAGAGATTTTCACTGGGCATATTTGCAGGGGTTCTTCATTCTTATCTTCTTTCAAACCGGGAGAGAAGTAAGGAAACACTCTCTCAGTAAATGTGTCTTTAAAAGTGTAGATGAGTGACATGTCACTGGAGTCGAAGAAGGACACCTCCCCCCTGTCATAGTCCAGCTGCACTCTGATGCTCTGGGGCTTCCTCTTCAGTGGGAGCCAAGCAGCTCCAGATGCACAGTACTCATCACCATCCCTCAGCACTAAGATCCAGAATCCACTCTCTGGGCTGAATGTTATACTTCCCTTCCTACTGATGGACTCTTTCACCACTCCTATATCCCACACAAGTTTATTCCCAACATTCACCTCCCAGCTGTGTTTCCCTGAGGTAAACCCCTCAGATCCCAGCACATTCACACAGGGTTTAAACCTCTCTGGATTGTCAGGACATTTCTGGTTTGTACCTGTGAATCTCACAGTGGTCAGATCATCAGAGAGAGAGAGATGGGTATGTACAGTATTGGGGTCCAGCACCACAGGAGCTGAAATATCAAGAAGAAAGATATTTAAAAGGCTGTGAGAAGAGGCACATTTCAAATACTCTATTCAGATTATGTCACATACATGGGAAACTGTATATCATTGTTTTGATTTCGAATACACGGTAGTCACAGTGAGTTATGCTTTAAAAACAAAATCTGTTTGCATCATGAAATTAATTAAATGAACACATATCATAGCTAATTCAATGCAATACAATAAATCAGAGTAAAACCCAGATAATGCATTTCAGGAAAAAGGGTACAGCAATAAGTACACAAAATATCACTTTTGGACCATCACCACTAGAATATGCTAATGTGTATAAATACCTGGGGTTTGCCCTGGATGAATTTATGACCTATGAGGTGGGGATAAAATCCTTAGTGACGTTGGCTGGGAGAGCGTTAGGCTCAGTGATTAATAAATTGAAAGTGTGCAAAGATCTTGGCTATTCAACATATTCACAACTTTATGATGCCTGTGTCTCTCCTGTACTGAATTATGCTGCTGGCATATGGGGCTTTAAAGAACCCAAAAACGCCAATTCTATTCAGAACAGATCCATACAATGTTTTCTTGGGGTCCATACATTTGCTCAAGTTCTAGCTATTCAGCGTGAAATTACACAACACCCCATGGACAAAAGAACTTGATGCATTTTTTGAGGAAGTTGATTTACAATATATTTACAGAAATAACTTACGGTGTAATATTAACATGATTAAATATAAGCAAAGTTTTATCAAACTTTGAAGAAAAGTGGTCTAATAATATATTGCTAAAACCAAAATTAAGGACATATATTCATGTTACAGTTTTTCTCGATTGCTAACACTAAAACTGGTTCTTTTAGCAAAAACTCCCAAATTATGTGCCGCCATCAGCCAGTGGGGCGTCCTCCACCGCCATGCTACCCTGGGGCCTTACAACATGGCACACCTTCTTGCATTCCTAAATAACATGGAAAACAAGATACATCAACAGGAAGGGGAGCCAGGGCGGCCAGAGCAGTCCCACTATGTTGTCATATGGGACAACGTCAGTTTCCATCATGCTGCTCTGGTTCGTGCCTGGTTCACTGACCATCCTAGATTTTCTTTTATTTCTGCCTGCATATTCGCCATTCCTCAACCCTATTGAGGAATATTTCTCTGCATGGCGGTGGAGGGTGTACGATCGCAACCCTTATGTGCGGGAAAATCTCCTGCAGGCCATGGAGGAGGCCTGTGGAGATATTGCACTTGAATCCATCCAAGGGTGGATTAGACATACCAGGGCATATTTCCCACGCTGCCTTGCACGAGCTAACATGTGTGATGTGAATGAAATTTTGTGGCCTGACCCAGAGACGAGACGGCGATCAAGCTGACAATGCTGAGTAGTGTGTAAACTTCTCTAAATTGTTTTTGTTAATTTTTTTTTGTTTGTTTTTTGTACTGCACATACTTTTGAGTTCCTTTTTTGAATACTACTCTCTTGAAATTACTACTTTTTTTTTTTTTTTTGTTCCTTCAACTGTGATGTGTACTGTATACTGTACAGTATTTCACTTTTCAGTACTGCAAATAAAATATGTGGAAAGTTGCAACTCCAGACTCACTTCTATAAAGGGTTTTTGCAGTAGTGCTTTGAATTTAACTCACTGGTGTGTTCCTGGTAATCCACATTGTCTGTGTTTTCGATGGCTTGTGTGTGCCATTTGAAGGCAAAGTTTAATTTTGATGGAAGAGTATATGTTTTTGAGAAGATAATTTGAGTTTGGCATGGATGTTTGAGGTTTGTACTGATTGTGTAGTTTTGGGATTGTGTTAATAGTTTTGAGAAAAGGGAATTGTTTCATAAAATGTCTTCGCAATAGAAAAACTGTAAATCTAGTGTTACGTCCCCTGCCTCTGCTGGTCTGGGTGGTGCAGGAGGAGGTAGTTGCCTGATTGCCTAATTGCTTGATTGCCTCCACCTGCCGGTGGCCAACATAAGCCCTGCAGTATGAGGCAGGGGAGGTCTTTCTTTGAGATCTTCTTTGGGGTTTCTTTTGTGTGGTTTGTGTTTGGTGGTTTTGGGTTTGTAGTTTTTGTGAAGATCGTTTTGTTTGAACTTTGTGGGTTTTCCTTTGTTTTAGTTTGTGATTAGTTTGGTTATTCTAATGTCTGGGTTTGTGTTTTTAGATTAGTTTCTGGATTGTCTTTTGGTACATTGGACTTGTTTGTTGCGGCCCTTCGAGCCGGCCGTAACACTAGATATTTTCTCCAAATTTACAAACTGCAGTTTTAATTAAGTTTTAAATAGTCTACTAATTATGTGCTTGCTTGTTTTCTGATATTAAATTGAGAGCAGTATAGTGCAGCCCCAGAATCTTCCTAAACTTGGCAGGAACTGAGACTGGATGATTCTGTACTGTTTATCATTCACACCATACAGCTCGGTTTTCATTAAATGTTCCCAAATAATGTGATTTCAACTTTTGCCCCAGATACTCACTGTACTGCACCATCTCCTGCATCTTCTCCCAGACTCTGAACTTCAGGTTGCCCAGGTGTTTGGCCACATCTATCAGTGCCCCTGAGAGCAGCTCAGGATCCTGCAGTGTGCACTGGGCTCTGTAATGACAAGCAGGAGTCACTCAAGATTTAAATGGTAAATGGACTGCATTTATATAGCGCTTTTATCCAAAGCCCTTTACAATTGATGCCTCTCATTCACCCATTCACACACACGTCAACGGTGAAAGGCTGCCATGAACGGTACCAATCAGCTCGTTGGGAGAAATTTGGGGTTAGGTGTCTTGCTCAGGAACACGTCAACACACCCAGGGCGGGGGATCAAACTGGCAACCCTCCGACTGCCAGACAACCGCTCTTGCCTCCTGAGTTATGTCGCCCCAGATTTAGGGTTTAAAGAGACTTAAACAGACACTAGAAAATAGGTCAGAGTCTACATACCTTTCCTTGATGTTCTTGTAGCTCTGAAAAACACATAATAGCACAATTGTAATAAGATGTATACATGTATAAACATACTCAGTAGAGACCATTAATGGAGACGTAATAATAAGTGAAAAACAAGAGCCAAGCAAATAAAAGTTACATAATTTTAACAGTAAGCAAATATGAATGAAGGTACTGTAATGTACAGCTAACTGTCAAAATAAAGGAAATGCTTCAATAAATGAAGGATGCAAAGAATATTGAAAGCAGGAGCTTCCACACAGGTGTGACTCCTGAGATAATTAAGCAATGAACATCCCAGCATTCTCACGGTTGGGTATAAATATGCTGGGCAGGTTTTGTTGAATTAAAAACCATTAATTTTGCTACCATATGGCTGGAGGATTGCTCATCATCTCTGAATCAAATGACTGCAAATCTAGAGAGTGAACAGGCAGTTTCATCCGTCTTGAAGTTTGCAGCAGTTGCCTGCATGTAGTGTGCAGTGTCATTGCTATTATAGAGGACACAATGGTGAAAGACATTTATGTGGGGAAAATGAGGCCTTCTGTAAATTATACACAACATGTCCTACTCTGCAGTCGTGATGTTTTCTATTGACTTTCTGTTGACATCAGTTTTTCACAAAATTCAAAAATATATGAAAATGAAATGAACATACATGATGACATTTTAAAATGAGCTGATGAATCTCTAAGAACACTTGCACCCTGAATTTGTCACTGTCACAGTAGGCTACTGCTGCATTGGTGCAGAATAAGGGAACACAGCCAAATATTGTGAAGAACCACAAACCAGCATACTGAATTACAGTAAATCCAGCTCTTACCTGTAAAAAGGAGGTGTCTTCAGTGTCCATGGCCTTCTCAATAGCTGTGATTTTGTCTGTAAGAGTGGAGATGTGTCCTGTGATGTTTTCTATCTTCTCCTTCATGATCTGACTCTTCTGCTCCTCTTCCACTCTCAGAGCAGCTAGTCTGGCCTCCTCTTCCTCTCGCAGGAACTGGTGGAGCTTCTCAAACTCTGCCTTTATCTGCCTCTTTGTGTGCTGGGCCTGACTCTGCAATTCAAACACACTATTTTAAACTTGAATAGTGTAACTATGTTTTGTTATTTAAGTGTGGCAGCCAGTGTGTTTGTTATGCCTGTCAAAAAGAACATAAACCAAAAAGAATTATTTTGTATTGTTGTGTAACAGTATCTGCTTTCCTTACCTTGATGTGTTCAGCTGTTTTCTTACAATTTTTTTTAACCTCAGTAAACCTCTTCAGTTTTTCTTTAATAAGATTAAGTGCAGGCTTGAGTTCCTCCTGGAGTTAAATGAATCAGTAAGACACAAATGGCACAGTAATACTCCTCCTACAATACAAGTGAAGGAGCTATTTACATGAGCAGTACAGCTTATTAAGTACATTGTAAAAGTAGTCAGGAAAATATCCCTGCTACAAATTAAGTAAAGATCAGTGAAACATCGTTATATTGTAGCACAGCAGAACATTTAATGTGATGCGTTTTCAATATAATTAAACCAGTCAGATTTAGCAGAATATAGGGATTACAAAATGTTTGCTAGGTTGTAGTTTAATATATTTTTTAGCAGTCTAAGAAATGTTTATACAATTGATTTGACTTATTGATACACGATTTTCTTGTGCACATCTATAGCTTGTCTCCACCAGTCATTGTGGATTTCTGTACATCCTACTTGTTGCTCAGTCTTCTCCCCAACCAAACAGTATGTTTCAGGACTTGAACTTCATATTAAAGATGTGTGATGTGTGATATCTGGATTTTGGCTGTTGGTAAATAAAATTTGACACATCATTGCTACATAATTCTACAATCACTCTGCGTATTTCAGTGTTCATGTTTGGAGCCATATTCTCTGTAAAAGGCCCCCAAGCACAACTGTCTGTCAAAATTTAAGCATGCTAGCATTTTACTTATAAAGTCTTCTACTGAAAGTGAGAAATATGTGATGTTTTAATGGTTGAAACACACTTTCAGATACAATGCTGCCTCTTCCTGCTTTTGCCTGATCAGCAGGTTTGTTCCTGTTGCTGTCTTTGCAAGTGGAAGTGGAGGCCAGACTGACTGTATTTACAAGACCTCATACCACAGCTGCCGTCAGATCTGAATGTTTTACACAGAGACACTTTACACATATATGATTGTGTCTTGAAAATATCAAATACATTATATTCAAAATGGAATACCTTCGCCTCCAGTACATCCTCTTCCACTGGACAGACTGGGTGGTTTCTGTGTTTTTTTGAAGTCTGACAGACGACACAAAGAAGCTCTTTGTCATGTTCACAGAATAATAGAAGTTTCTCCCCATGAAGACTACAGCGAGCATCATTTTAGTCAGTAATTTCTCTCTCAGTCTTCTGCTTTAAGTAGGACTCCACAATGCTTCTTAAAGCCAGGCTTACAGGAGGATCCTCCATAGAGGCCTTTCTCCTGCAGATGGGACACTCTCGAGAGCTCTTCTCTTCCCAGTACTGCTTCAGACACACTCCACAGAAGCTGTGGCTGCATTTCAGGACAACAGGCTCTTTAAAAATATCACAACATACAGAGCAACAGAGCTCCTCCTCAAGAACCAAAGCTTTACCCTCCATTTTACAGACTCTGTCCTCTCAGTTTGATATTTTCACTTTTAGATTTGCTTAACTTTGGACAGAACACACCCCATATCGTTCAAAATTGGAACAAACTGGCTGATCAGGCTTGTTGTCTTCAGTCTTCTTGCCCAAATACAGAGATGATAATGTGCCTGAACTGACTGCTCTGGAGGTATTTACAAGGTGCAGCCAGTAGTGTCCCCCTGGATTAAATAAAAATGCTCGGGGAATTTTATTTATATAGCACATTCATTCAGGAACATTTAATTTGCTTGTTTCACGACATTTGAAAGCGGGGAGTAGGCTAGTTAGATTATATGAACATAAAGCTAATGAGCTTAAAACTGGGAAAATACGTTGTCAACTTCACTCAAAAACATACTTAACGTTATGACCGGCGCCTCAGAATGCAAATAACATCACAGGGGATCTATTAAAAAATGTACAAAGTTGGAAACTGAACAGCTAGCTGCCATTAACCCGTAGGCCTATGTGTTTGTGACCGGAGATAAAATAGCCACCTTCACACGAGTGGGAAAAGTTTATCTACTTTTACAACAATCAAAAAGAACAGAATACTGGAAAATCACACAGTTTAAATCACACTGTAATTATCTTGAACACATATACGTGTACTTACTAAACGGAATGAGCAGGGAATCAAAGAGATGGACAAATGCTAGCTAGGCCATTTTTTCTCTCGCTTCTACTGGCCTGAAAAGGCAAGAGCTGGCCAGCATGTCTACCCACCTTACAAGGAGAAAATGCCTCCTTGCCCTCTAGTGGTGAAAGCTGGAATTAACTATTTTTTTAACAGCATTAATTCAACGCAGTATAGGCTGACATTAAAGGCGGAAAAATGGTTCTTAAACAGGAAAATACATATTTGATATCATAAATGTGACGACACATTTGTGTGTCACAATGGTCAACTGCAACTATATGGCCATGTATTTGGGGGAGTGAAGGCTTACATAAAAGGTGTGCACCAATCATCTTTCTTTTCCATTCTGCCCTCTACCAGCTGACCATCATTAGGTCATAATGTGGGGCTCTAATTAGATTTATGAACCTGCTTTAAGCAGAGCTGTAAGGTTTTGGGACATTTTTTAAAACAATGCACCATTGAAGTGATATTCCAGATGCTGAAGCCCTGTTCCAGCAGCTGCAACAGAAGACCTCTTCTGCAGAGCTATTCTTTGTGTCTTCAGAAGAAGTGGAGAAGATGGCACAACATATTGCTGAGGGACCCCCTCTTGCAGCGATTAAAGGCACCATGACGATGCACCAGGTGGTCAGTGTTGTCCCAGGCAGTGTTAAATACAGGGACATCAGCTGCCTTTGTAAAATGATGGATGGAGTCCTCGACTGCCCATGCTATGAGCTCTAAGAGTTCACTTTTTCTGCCAATGAAATTCAAAAAGCCCACAGTTGCCACACCACTGAAATATCTGCCCCTTCTACAGTCCGGCCTGAGGTAATTGACACAGAGCACATTGGCCAGTGGTGTGTTGTCAACTACGATGCAGATTCCTTATCCAGGCATCATCCTTGAAGTGCAAGAGCATAATGTCAAGGTTAAATTTATGTGCAGAAATGGCATCAACAAATTCTTCTGGCCCAGCCCAAGAGAAGATGTCAGCTGGTATAGAGATGAACACATTGTTTGCCTTATCCCAGAGCCAGTCCCTGTCAACAAGAGATCTGTTCAGATAGTGCTGGATGTTCTAGTCTATTTGGAGGTGCGAAACCCCACTAACCCATCTTCTCTGTTCTGAATTGAAGACAGCCTTGCCATATCCTTATATAATTTAGAGAAGGGGAGAAGAGAGGAGAGGAGAGGAGGGGAATTGAAATGAGAGGAGAGGAGAGGAAATGAGAGGAGGAGAGGAGAGAAGAGGAGCGGAATTGAAATGAGAGGAGAGGAAGGGAGAGCAGAGGAGGGGAAAGGACAGGAGGGGAGAGGAGAGGAGGAGAGGGGAAAGGAGAGGAGGAAGGGAAATGAAATGAGAGGAGGAGAGGAGAGAAGAGGAGGGGAAATGAAAAGAGAGGAGAGGAGAGGAAAGGAGGGGGGGTTAAATGAGAGGAGAGGAGGGGAAAGGAGAGGAGACTGTTTCATTCAATTATATCACTTGTTCCATCACTGTTATTACACAGTCTCACAGGTGTTATATAAGTCTGTTCAGACAACATTGTTTTTTTTGATGGAATATGATCTTAATGGAAAGTATCTCACTTGAAATGTTGACATGATCTGCTTTTGTACTGTTTTTAAACCATCATTGTTCAATTTTCATGTTTACTCTACAAAGACTTCTTAATTTTTTACTAAGTATGACATGGTCACACCTTAGAAATTCATACAGAGCTCTATATTACTGTATTCTTGTAATATGTTTTTATTAAATGAGCATTGATAACTAAATATTTCAAATTCAGTCATTCATTAAATGTAGACACATTCAAATTTTATTTAAAAAAAACGCTGTTTTATGACTAAATAAAGATTTGATAATGTGATAACACCAGTGACAAAATGACAAAAGTCTTGCATTTTAAAATAAAATATATTTAAATATATTTGGAATTAAGCTCTTTATCTTGTAAATCTGTTCATAGAAGATATTGAAAGACACATTAAAGTACTTTGCTTTTGGGATTAATGAAACTGATTTTTAAATTTTTATCCACCCCAAATGCCACTCCAACTGGATAATGACCCTATTGTACATTGTACATAAGAACATTGTTCTCTTAATTGAATTTTAAACCCTAAATCAATGTTTTTCATGTAGAAACAACCTGACGCTCATCGGTGGATAACTGTTGGTGAATAATCGGTGAATAACTGTTTTCCTTCTTTACAGTCCAGAGACTGTATTTCTTTAGTTTTCACTTCAATTGTTTACTACAAAACACTCATCATAATAGATTTTTTGGTTATAATAGATGTGTGACATTTGACTTGGATTATGACTTATGATTTCATGACTGTAGGTTTAAAAATACTTCTTAAGACAATCTGTGTACCTTGATGGTGAACTCATTTTATCGAAATATAGAAAAGGGGAATGTTTAACTTCTTTCTACTGGTAGGGACATTCCAGAAAGTCTCTGCAGTTTCATGCCAAAAAAAAATATTTCTGGGGTTTTCACTACTACCAAAACTCAGGATAGTGCATGTTTCACTCTGAGGACAAAACAAGGGTTAAGTATTCTCTGAAATAATTTTTTTTTATTTTTTTTTATTGATCTCGCTGGTAGTTCAATTCAACATTCAATATTCCCTGAAGAACTGCACTTCATATTCATTCTTTTATGAGTGAAAAGCATGGAAAAAGGATAAAGTTATATCCTGAATGCACTTCTAACCAGTCTAACGTGGGACACACCCTCAAACTCCGCCTATGTAGTTTTTTTTCATTTAACTTTTTCATTTGTTATTTTCTTCTGGGAGTAATCCTGTGGGGGATTTATTTTACGTGAGTGAGGTGTGTGCGTGGCGGTGGGGACTGCGAACCTGGAACCATGAGGAGAGGAATGGTGGTGGCGGTTGGGGAAAACCTGAGTGGGAGGAGAAGGAAACCTGAAACCTGGAGTGGAGCCATGAGCCCCGGGCTAGGCAGGAGGCGAGCGGGGGCGGAGCCCCGGCCGAGTGAGGGACGTGCACTGAGTAACGCTGTCAAGCGCGAGTGTGCTCTGTCCTGCTCAGTCCACAGTGGGATAACTGGTGCTGTGCTGTGGGCGTGGGTGCGTGTGTGTGTCTGTGTGTGGTCGTGGGTGCGTGCGTGTATTTGGCATCTCCAATTAGCCTACCTGCATAGTCTTTGGACTGTGGAAAGAAACCGGAGTACCCAGAGGAAATCCACGCAGACATGGAGAGGACATGCAAACTCCACAGAGAAAGGCCCAAGCCGAGATTCGATTACTTTTTATTACTTCATTCAAATACAAAACCAAGTTCATGAGACTAATAATTTTACACAGAACCAATGTAAAAATAAAGGTGTTTGTGGGGTAAAAAAATAAGCAAGAACATACAGGGGTGGACAAAATTAAGTGAAACTTCGACATCAACAACTGCCATGTTCTTTTTTTTTTGGCAAAAGCACCAACCTGTTTTTCACCTAATTATGGCGTGCTGTTTTTGACTGTTATACATTTGTTTCTTTTATATTATGCACTGTCAAAAAAGCTAAAATACTGAAAATTTAAAGGCAGGTTTAAGGTTTTATAATAATTGTTGTTCAATAGCATAAATTGACCACAAAGTTTAAAAATCTAAATTCTGCTCAAAACTAAAACATTTAGTGAAATAAATTGGCTTGAAATTTTTAGTATTCTGTACTTTTTACAGTGTGGCTTGCCCTGCTGATGAATATGTTAATTCATCAATTAATCTTAATTGATTATTAATCATATTATTATCAAATATTCTGGAGTGGAGTGAGCACAGAACCACAATGAGGGACATTGGGAACATGACGTTTTAGAGGGTTAATTAACTAGGTTGTGTTGTATTTTTACTAATATTGATGTGTAAAACTATATTCATTTTATTCGTTTCAGTGAACCACAACAGTAGAATAATGGACAAATCTGAAAATATAGGGAGTAATATGGGGTTCTGTTTGAATACGTACACTCACTGGGTTGGACCCTATTTTGCCTTCAGAACTGCTTTAATTCTCGTGGCATAGATTCAACAAGGCGCTGGAAACATTCCTCAGAGATTTTGGTCGATATTAACATGATAGCATCACGCAGTTGCTGCAGATTTGTCGGCTGCACATCCACGATGCCAATCTCCCGTTCCACCACATCCCAAAGGTGCTCTATTGGATTAAGATCTGGTGACTGTGGAGGCCATTTGAGCACAGTGAACTCATTGTCATGTTCAAGAAACCAGTTTGAGATGATTTGAGCTTTGTGACATGGCACGTTATCCTGCTGGAAGTACCCATTTAAACATGGGTATGCTGTGGTCATAAAGGGATGGACATGGTCAGCAACAATACTCAGGTAGGCTGTGGCGTCCCCATTCTGATGCTTGGTTTGAACTTCAACAGATTGCCTTGACCGTGTCTACATGCCTAAATGCATTGAGTTCCTGCCACGTGATTGGCTGATTAGATAATTGTGTTAACGAGCAGTTGAATGGGTGTACCAAATAAAGTGTATTTTTTTATTGTTATTGCCTTATAGAAAAAGTTATTAATGTAAAATAAATTAAATTGTGTAAATCAATTATTTAATTATGGTTGATTATTCTAATAAATGTTGTATAATAACTGACATTCAATGAAAGGGAATGAGAGACCAATGGCAGGTGTGCAGGTGAGGCTACTGAAGGCTCAGATGAAAATCCTACAGCATGGAGCTGACAGGGTGAATTTATTCTTCACTGCATCTGCAAAGTAAAATCTGAAGAGCACAGGAAACTGATGCAATCAATCTGACTAGAGCTCACGATACGCAAACATTTCAAGCTTGTACACTGCCTTATCCACTCAGGAATTAAAGAAATCAGATATAAAAGAATTGATTAAACCAGAAGAATCTGTATCTGAATCTATAATTTATGTATAAACATTATATGAAATGATTTATCCTATTAGCTAGATCAAAACAAAACCCAATAAATGAATGAATTAATAATAATAATAATAATAATAATAATAATAATAATAATTATTATTATTATTATTATTATTATTATTAATAATAATAATAATAATAATAATAATAATAAATGTATTTATTCTATAGTATTCTTTAGGTATGATGGAATTTGGTCCTTTGCAAAGTAAATTCTTAGTTCAAAAGTTTAGATCAATACCAATTTACATTAATAAACAAAAATTGTCTCCTGTACAGCATGAAAGATATGAGGTAAAAGCATTGCAGGTAAGACACAATACAGTATTGTTCAAGCACCAGATTTGTACCCGTTTTCCAGAACAAAATCTAGCAATGAAGTTGCAGGAAATCAAGCAGTTCAACTGTTCAACTGTTACCTCTGTATGCATGTCTGCTCTCTTCTGACAGACTATTAAACATCCCCCTTTGCACTTCCTCTGGTCTGTCCCAAATCCGTATTCATGCATACTGAGGCTGATTACATTAACCAAATGATCACTTGTATTTGAGTGTATGTCTGCCTCCCATTTGGTTTTGGTAAGCCATCAACCACCTCACCTTCATCAATTCACATCTCCAGCAAGTCTACCCCAGAGTACCCAAATCAGCAACCAGGCATGCTGAGGCACATTAGAAACAACAAAAGTTCTTTCCAAGAACAACATCTCTACTTTGTTCTTTTTTTTAAAAACAAATACCTTCACTGGTTTTACATCACTTTCACAGAGATTTTCACTGGGCATATTTGCAGGGGTCCTTCATTCTTATCCTTTTTCAAACAGGGAGAGAAGAATGGGAACACTCTCTCAGTAAATGTGTCTTTAAAAGTGTAGATGACTGACATGTCACTGGAGTCGAAGAAGGACACCTCCCCCATGTCATAGTCCAGCTGCACTCTGATGCTCTGGGGCTTCCTCTTCAGTGTGAGGCCAGGAGCTCCAGATGCACTGTACTTATCACCATTCCTCAGCATTAAGACCCAGAATCCACTCTCTGGGCTGTATGTTATACTTCCCTTCCTAGTGATGGACTCTTTTGCCACTCCTATATCCCAGCCTAATTTATTCCCAACCTTCACATCCCAGCTGTGTTTCCCTGAGGTAAACCCCTCAGATCCCAGCACACACACATAGAATATAAACCTCTCTGGGTTGTCAGGACATTTCTGCCCTGTACCTGAGTCACTCACAGTGGTCAGATCATCAGAGAGAGAGAGAGTGGCACGTACAGTATTGGGGTCCAGCACCACAGGAGCTGAAATATCAAGAAGAAAGATATTTAAAAGGCTGTGACAAAAGGCACATTTCAAATACTCTATTCAGATTATGTCACATACATGGGAAACTGTATATCATTGTTTTGATTTCGAATGCACGGTAGTCATAGTGATTTATGCTTTAAAAACAAAATCTGTTTGCATCATGAAATTAAATAAATGAACACATATCATAGCAAATTCAATGCAATACAATAAATCAGAGTAAAACCCAGATAATGCATTTCAGGAAAAAGGGTACAGCAAGAAGTATACAAAATATCACTTTTGGACCATCGCCGCTAGAATATGCTAATGTGTATAAATACCTGGGGTTTGCCCTGGATGAATTTATGACCTACGAGGTGGGGATAAAATCCCTAGTGACTTTGGCTGGAGGAGCATTAGGCTCAGTGATTAATAAATTGAAAGTGTGCAAAGATCTTGGCTATTCAACATATTCACAACTTTATGATGTCTGTGTCTCTCCTGTACTGAATTATGCTGCTGGCATATGGGGCTTTAAAGAATCCAAAAACGCCAATTCTATTCAGAACAGATCCATACAATGTTTTCTTGGGGTACATAAATTTGCTCCAGTTCTAGCTATTCAGGGTGAAATTACACAACACCCCATGGATGAAAGAACTTGATGCATTTTTTGAGGAAGTTGATTTACAATATATTTACAGAAATCACTTACGTTGTAATATAACATGATTAAATATTAGCTTTTATCAAACTTTGAAGAAAAGTGGTCTAATAATATATTGCCAAAACCAAAATTAAGGACATATATTCATGTTAAGCAAAACTATGGCCCTGAACCATACGTTATGGCATACCTAACCAGAAGCCAAAGGTCCCTGGTTGCCCAGTTACGAACCGGTATCCTTCCTCTGGCTATTGAGGTAGGCAGATCTAATGATGTAGTTGAAGAAAAAAGACTATGTCTGTTATGTGATCTGGGTGAAATTGAAAGTGAATCCCACTTTATGCTGTACTGTACATATTATGATGATCTCTAAGAGCACCAATTTTCCATGAAATGTCTAAACAAAATCCTGAAGTGTTTTGGGGGGGCGGGGATGATGAAAAATTGCTATTTAAGTTTGACATTTTTAAAATGGCTAACTTTGTATCAAACACCTGGAAAAGAAGGCAAGATGGACTGTTTGTTCAGTCTCTAATGAGGTGTTATTATTTATGTAATGACTATGTGTATGTTGCAAAAACCTGAAAAAGAAGATAAGAAGGTTTGCTTATGGAGTCTATACTGTTTTGTACAGGGCATATGTAATAGATATGTGTTTGTTGCATTTTAATAGGTTTATGATTTACTCTGGATCTGTTATATGTAAAATGTTGGTGTCATATAAGCCAATGTGGGCTGGGTATCGCTGTGATGATAAAATTCATTCATGCACGTAATTCACACAGCTAATAGTTCCTGATATGAATTAGGCCTTATAGGGAGGGGCTTGAAGGGAGGGCTGAGGGGAGGGTTGGGAGGGGGTTGAATGTTTTTTTTTTTTAATCTAGTGTTACGTCACCTGCCTCTGCTGGTCTGGGTGGTGCAGGAGGAGGTAGTTGCCTGATTGCTTAATTGCTTGATTGCCTCCACCTGCCGGTGGCCAACATAAGCCCTGCAGTATGAGGCAGGGGAGTTCTTTCTTTGAGATCTTCTTTGGGGTTTCTTTTGTGTGGTTTGTGTTTGGTGGTTTGCGTAGAGTTCTTTTCTTTGAGAGATCTTTCGGGTTTCTTTTGTGTGTGGTTTGATTTGTGGTTATGGGTTTGTAGTTTTTGTGAAGATCGTTTTGTTTGAACTTTGTGGGTTTTCCTTTGTTTTAGTTTGTGATTAGTTTGTTGGTTATTCTAATAAATGTCTGGGTTTGTGTTGTTAGATTAGTTTCTGGATTGTTTTTTGGTGCATTGGACTTGTTTGTTGCAGCTCTTCGAGCCGGCCGTAACACTAGTTATTTTCTCCAAACATACAAACTGCAGTTTTAATTAAGTTTTAAATGGTCTACTAATTCTGTGCTTGCTTGTTTTCTGATATTAAATTGAGAGCAGTGTAGTGCAGCCCCAGAATCTTAGTAAACTTGACGGGAACTGAGACTGGATGATTCTGTACTGTTCATCTTTCACACCATACAGCTCGGTTTTTGAGTTTGATGTTTTCATTAAATGTTCACAAATAATGTGATTTCAACTTTTGCCCCAGATACTCACTGTACTGCACCACCATCTGCATATTCTCCCAGACTCTGAACTTCAGGTTGCCCAGGTGTTTGGCCACATCTATCAGCGCCCCTGAGAGCAGCTCTGGATCCTGCAGTGTGCACTGGGCTCTGTAATGACAAGCAGGAGTCACTCAAGATTTAAATGGTAGATGGACTGCATTTGGGGGTTAGGTGTCTTGCTCAGGGACACGTCGACACACCCAGGGCGGGGGATCAAACTGGCAACCCTCCGACTGCCAGACAACCGCTCTTACCTCCTGAGCTATGTCGCCCTAGACTTAGGGTTTGAAGAGACTTAAACAGACACTAGAAAAAAGGGCAGAGTCTGCATACCTTTCCCTGATGTTCTTGTAGTTCTGAAAAACACATAACAGCACAATTGTGATAAGTTGTATACATGTATAAACATACTCAGTAGAGAACATCATGAGACAAGTTATAAGTGAAAAACAAGAGCCATGCAAATAAAAGTTACGTATTTTTAACAGTAAGCACATATGAATGAAGGTACTGTAATGTACAGGTAACTGTCAAAATAAAGGAAACGCTTGAATAAATGAAGGATGCAAAGAATATTGAAAGCAGGAGCTTCCATGCAGGTGTGACTCCTGAGATAATTAAGCAATGAACATCCCAGCATTCTCACGGTTGTGCATAAAAATGCTGAGCAGGTTTTGTTGATCATTAATTTGGCTACCATGTGGCTGGAAGATTTCTCAGCAACTCCGAATGACTGCAAATCTAGAGAGTGAACAGGCAGTTTCATCCGTCTTGAACTTCGTAGCAGTTACCTGCATGTAGTGTGCAGTGTCATTGCTATTATAAAGGACACAATGGTGAAAGACAATTATGTGAGGAAAATGTGGCCTTCTGTAAATTATACAGGACATGTCCTACTCTGCAGTGCTGATGTTTTCTATTGACTTTCTGGTGACACCAATTTTTCACAAAATTCAAAAATATAAAAAGAAAAATTTGATGACATTTTAAAATGAGCAGATGCATCTCTTTGAACACCTGCACCGTGAGTTTGACACTGTCACAGTAGGCTACTGCTGCATTGGTGCAGAATAAGGGAACACGGCCAAATATTGTGAATAACCACAAACCCGCATACTGAATTACAATAAATCAAGCTCCTACCTGTAAAATGGAGGTGTCTTCAGTGTCCATGGCCTTCTCTATAGCTGTGATTTTGTCTGTAAGAGTGGAGATGTGTCCTGTGATGTTTTCTATCTTCTCCTTCATTATCTGACTCTTATGCTCCTCTTCCTCCATCAGAGCAGCTAGTCTGGCCTCCTCTTCCTCTCGCAGGAACTGGTGGAGCTTCTCAAACTCTGCCTTTATCTGCCTCTCTGTGTGCTGGGCCTGAATCTGGAATTCAAACACACTATTTTAAACTTGAATAGTGTAACTATGTTTTCTTATTTAAGTGTTGCAGCCAGGGGCGGTTTTAGTGATTTGGAGGCCCCAGGCAAAGACCAATGTGAGGCCCTTGTCAATTTTGCTTAACGCAATCATAGCTAGTGAACAAAAACTATTTGGAGGCAGCTCTTTTCAGTTAACAAAGCCACAGAACTAAAGGACAGACTCTAATGAGAATTCTAAATGAAGAACTTCAAATGACCTTCAGTCAGTTAGAAGAAGACAATATGGCAAGAAGAAGATAAGTATATAATCTTTAATTCTTTTAAGACAAAAAAAGGTAAAGCATTTGAACATTCACTATTCTCTAGGGGTAAAAGTCCCGGTCCGAGCGGGTGTCTGGTTTGTGGTGAGCTGCTGCTGTCTGTCTGCGTCGCCTCTGACACTTTCCTCCCACACTGTAGCTGGTTCACCGCAACCAGCAGAGACAGTAACGCTAGATGTTCTAGTAGGTGCGGTGGGTGCACAACAGGCTGAAGCAGCACTAAGGCTGCTAACGTTAGCTAGCTCAGCTTCTTCAACTAACGTTACACCTGTTCTAACGTCAGCTAGAGTGAGAGCACCTATTATCAACCAACTTTGTTTGACAGACAGGAAAACATAAACGTAAGAGGTGGTCCAGCGCTAGATTTTGGTTGCTAAGGGACGTGTATCGACCACCCCATATAAATGAATGGAACTTGACACAAGTTTGCTAGCGTACTGTATAAGTGTCCTGTCTTGCGTATTTGAGGTTAATATGAGAAAGGGTGGTCGCTATCAGCATGTCTAAGAATCCATATATATTCACTGTTGTAACCCAAGTCGCAGGATGCAAAATAACCGTTAGGAAAGCAGTTTGAAATTATGAAGCAACGTCTGTGCCATTGGATTTAATGAGTCGCGATGAGAATTCCAAGCGTGCTGCTTGTCTTAAAGTTGATATAGTAAATAATGCTGTATTACTATATCAAAATCTAACTAAATGTATATGTATGAAGTTAGTTTTTTACATTTAGACAATTTATTATGTGTATTTTTACAGGACGTACATTTAAATAGGTAACAATGTCCAGTTCGTTCTAATAAATACGAAGTAAATATACTAGCCGTTAGGGTGGTCGATAATAGGTGCTCTCACTCTACTTGTTGCTCCTCTGTCGTGGAGTCTCTGGCTGTTTTACTAAAGAATTTTGTCAGTTTAGGCAAACTTTCCTTAAACTGGGCATCTTCCTTCTTCCTCTTTCTCTTCTCAAATCCGCTGTGAAAACTCTTTGTGGTAACAAAGATCATGACTCTCTGTCTCTGATGGCAACTCGAATTTCTACGTCATTGATTAGACGCAAATGCAGGAAGGTCAAGGTGGAATAGTCCATTAAATGTGAAATGTGGGTGATAATAAATATTGGCAAATATAGATATTTAATTGGATAGGCCCACATTTACATGTAGACAGATTTATTTGTATCTATTACAGATTATTATTTGTTTGGAGTGACAAGAAAAAAAAAAGTTTTATAAATTAAAAAAAAAAAAGGAAACAAATGCACGAGGCCCCTTTGGCGGACGAGGCCCCAACCAATTTCTTACTTATGACCTATGGTAAAACCGCCTATGGTGGCAGCCAGTGTGATTGTTATGCCTGTATTGCTTTTGTATTTTTGTGTACCTAGCAAGTATTAATTGCTTTCCTTACCCTGATATGTTCTGCTGTTTCCTTACATTCTTGTTCAACCTCAGTAAACCTCTTCAGTTTTTCTTTAATAAGATTAAGTGCAGGCTTGAGTTCCTCCTGGAGTTAAATGAATCAGTTATCACTTACAGAAAGACACAAATGGCACAGTGATACCCCTGCTGCAATACAAGTGAAGGTCACAACAGCTTGTTAAGAACACGGGGAAAGTAGTCAGGAAAATAGGCCTGCTATAAATTAAGTAAAGATTAGTGAAACATACATTACTTATAACACAGCATAACATGTTATGTGATGCATTTTCAAAACAATTAAACCAGTCAAATTTTACAGCATATAAGATTAAAAAATAACTTTTGCTGGGTTGTAATTTAATATACTTTATATTAGACTGTAAGAAATGTTAATGCACTTATAAACTTGATTTGACTTATTGGTACAATAATTTTTTGCACATATGTATAGCTCTTGTCTCCACCAGTCATTGTGGATTTCTTTACTTCCTGGTTGTTGCTCACTTCTCTCCCCAAGCAAATAACAGAGTATTTCACAGCAATTTTATTAGATTGTTTCCTTTATTATATTAAAGTTCATGTGTGATATCTCCATTTGTCCTGTCAGTACTTCTAATTTGACATATCATTGCTATATATTTCTAAAATGGCTCTGCGTATTTCAGTGTTCATGTTTGGAGCCATATTCTCTGTAAAAGGCCCCCACGCACAACTGTCAATCAAGATTAACCATGCTTGCATTTTATTCATAAAGCCCTACACTGAAAGTTTAATATACATGATGTTTTAATGGTTGTAAACATTTTCAGATACAGTGCTTCCTGCTTTTGCCGGATCAGCAGGTTTGTTCCTGTTGCTGCCTTTGCAAGTGGAAGTGGAGACCAGACTGACTGTATTTACAGTATAAGACCTCATACCACACCCGTCCGTCAGAACTGAATGTTTTACACAGAAATATTTTACTCATATTTGATTGTGTCTTGAAAACATGAAATACATTATATTCAAAATAGAATACCTTCAGTTCCGGTACGGCCTCTTCCACTGGACAGACTGGGTGGTTTCTGTGTTTTTTTGAAGTCTGACAGACAACACAAAGAGGCTCTTTGTCATGTTCACAGAAGAATAGAAATTTCTCCCCATGAAGACTACAGCGAGCGTCACTCTTGTCTGTAGTTTCTCTCTCAGTCTTCTGCTTTAAGTAGGACTCCACAATGCTTCTTAAGGCCAGGTTTATAGGAGGTTCCTCCATAGAGACATTTCTCTTGCAGATGGGACACTCTCGAGAGCTCTTCCCTGCCCAATACTGCTTCAGACACACTCCACAGAAGCTGTGGCTGCATTTCAGGACAACAGGCTCTTTAAAAATATCACAACATACAGAACAACAGAGCTCGTCCTCAGGAATCAAAGCTTTAGCCTCCATTTTACAGACTCCGTCCTCTCTGTCTGATATTTTCACTTTTAGATTTGCTGAACTTTGGACAGAACACACCCCATATCGTTCAAAATTGGAACAAACTGGCTGATCAGGCTTGTTGTCGTCAGTCTTCTTGCCCAAATACAGAGATGATAATGTGCCTGAACTGACTTCTCTGGAGGTATTTACAAGGTGCAGCCAGTAGCGTCCCCCTGGATTAAATAAAAATGCCCGGGCAAATTTTATTTATATAGCACATTCATTCAGGAACATTTAATTTGCTTGTTTCAAGACATTTGAAAGGGGGGAGTAGGCTAGTTAGATTATATGAACATAAAGCTAATGAGCTTAAAACTGGGAAAATACATTGTCAACTTCGCTTAATACACATCTTAACGTTATGACAGGAGCCTTAGATAGCAAATAACATCACAGGGGATCCATTAAAAAATGTACAAAGTTGGTAAACTGAACTGCTAGCTGCCATTAACCCGTAGGCCTATGTATTTGTGACCGGAGGTAAAATAGCCACCTTCACACGAGTGGGAAAAGTTTATCTACTTTTACAACACTCAAAAAGAACAGAATACTGGAAAATCACACTGAAATTATCTTGAACACATGTACGTGTACGTACTAACTGGAATGAGCTGGGAATCAGAGAGATGGACAAATGCTAGCTAGGCCATTTTTTTTCTCTCGCTTCTACTGGCCTGAAAAGGCGAGAGCTGGCCAGCACGCCTACCCGTCTCACAAGGAGAAAATGCCTCCTTGTCCTCTAGTGGTGAAAGCTGGAATAAACTATTTTTTAACAGCATGAATTCAACGCAGTATGGGCTGACATTAAAGGCGGAAAAAATGGTTCTTAAACAGGCATATACATATTTGATATCATAATGTATCCACACATTTGTGTGAGTCACAGCGGTCAGCTGCAACTATATGGCCGTGTGTTTGGGGGAGTGAAGGCTTACATAAAAGGTGTGCACCAGTCATATTTATTTTCCATTCTGCTTTCTCCCAGCTGATCATCATTAAATCATAATTTAGGGCTCTAATTAGATTTATGAACCTGCTTTAAGCAGAGCTGAAAGGTTTTGGACATTTTTTAGGACAATTATAGGTGATGTAACGCACCAGTCTTTAAAAATCCAACAAAACAAGTTCAAATAAAATGAGTTTTCCCAAAATTATCCTAAATGGAACTACCCAGCAGCCATATTCTTTGGTGTGTCTTTATGAATATAGATTAATGGTTTCAATGCAGCTCCTGGCTGTTTCGTACATGGTGTCAGTTTGGGAATTCAAGCCTTTATTAGGCTACATGACATTAGCAATGTTAAACTGATTCACATCTAGATTGACATATATGTTAACATTTAGAGCCTGGTTACACTGGTTGACCTGGGAATGTTATTAGCCATTCTGGCACTGTTGCTCACATATTACATTGAACTCCATAATGTTTGGGACAAAGGCATATTTTTCTTGATTTGGCTCTGTACTCTACAATTTGTAATCAAAGAATTTACATGTGGTTAAAGTGCAGACTCTCAGCTTTTTTGAAAGGCCATTATTGCTCATTTTGGTTTCACCATGTAGAAATTACACCGCTTTTTATAGATTTCAGGTAACCATTATGTTTTGGGACAAATGGTTTCACTGGTGTTTCTGATTATTCCCGTGTGTTCATTTGCTATCGTAGTGCAGGCATAAGAGAGCTTTAAGTATCTAGTCTTAATTCTAGGCTTTTGATTGCCCTTGGAGTTGCTTATTGGTGGCTGTCAACACGAGGACCAGAGTTGTGCCGATGAAAATCAAGAAAGCCACTATGAGTATAAGAAGACAAACGCCAAACATTACACTTACCAAAATTAATTGTCTGGAACATCATTAAGAAGAAGGAGAGCACTAGTGAGCTCCGTAATTGTAAGAACATGGTAGGCTAAGGAAAACCTATACAGTTGATGACTGAAGAATTCTCACTACAATGAAAAAAAAACCCCTGTCTGACTAATCAGAAACATGCTCAGTACATGGTGATGCCTATGGGTCACAAACTTCAAGCAGTTATTATATGCAAAGGATATCTGACAAAGTACAAAACAGGACTACATTAATTTACTTAACATTACATAAATAAATTAAATAAATAAATACCCTTAAATAAAAGCTGAGAATGCACTTTAACCACTTTTTATTTGATTACAAATCTCAAATTGTGGATTACAAGCAAAAAAATGTTATGCCTTTGTCCCAAACATTATCGTGCTCACTGTATGCATACTCTAATGTAAAAAACTCAAAATCAAAAATTTCCATGTAGAAACAACCTGTCAATCATCAATATAGCCAGAACCCACATTAATGTGTGCAGATACATGCATACAAACAAAGGCACACGCTTAAATACAGCAGCCCATAGGAGGTACAAAAGGGGAGCAGCAGGAAGACCCCTTTAACTATAATAGAATGTACTGTTGTGTCTAAGTGTGTGTGTGCCTGTGTGTATTTACATCTCCATGTATATATGCATGCAAATCTGCATGTTCATGAGCATGCTTGTGTAGGTGTGCACGTATGGCATAGTTTTCATGCATGCATCTGTGTGTGGTCACATGCTTGTGCATACTTACATGCGTGTCTCTGTATGTGTACCCATGTGAGTGTACATGTGTATCTGAGTGTACATGTCCATGCTTATGCATTCAGTTTCTACATATATTTGTGTGTGTGTGTGTGTGTGCGCGCGCATGCGCTTGTGAAGTTAGAGCAAAGAAAGAAAGAAAGAGGGAAAACGATCAGTGTTGGAGCAGCATGTGTCTCTCCCCATCTTCTCTGTCACCATTTGAATCAAGAAACACGTCAGGCAAGAAATATCTGCTACCCACCCAGACCTTTGTCTGTAGTGACAAAAACTTCATGCAGTCATAAGCCAAATGAAGTTATATCATCAAGTGCATTCATAAAAGGGGCTATACAATGACTGAAACCATATTTATGCATGTAATATTATCTTTAAGAGGAAATTCATGAGTGTGGATGTTTTAAAAATGCAGATAAATGCAGACTGAAATAATTGCAGTTATTCAATTTGAAAAAAAAAAAATACCACAGATATCTAAAGGTGATATTTTGAAAATCTTTTTTTATGGTCACTAGAATGAATTACATGCTAAGCAAGTGAATTAACAACAAATGACTGTAGCTACAATTAAGAAGGAAGTGAGCATATGTGGTAGACTGGCGCCATCTGCTGGATAAAGCTCTGTGGTCATTTTTCACTCTCCTCCAGGAAAGTGTAACTGTTGTAGGTGGTACTGAAATCACAGGGCCCTGTGATTTACTTTTTGAGGGTAATTCAACAATGCACTGGTTTGCGTTATTTCATGTTCTATGGTTATGGACATAGTAGGTCTACAACCAAGCAATTTGTACATTTATTCCAAATAAAAAACAGCTGCATATCAATGGAGATGCATTTATTTAAAACTCCAGAGTCTATCTGAACAGGCTGGAAAGCAGGTATTTTAGTGTTGGTGGCCTGTACACACTATAGGGACAGCAGGGTTGATTTTACCGAATAGCCTACTAAAGTTTGCAGAGTCTGCACAAGCCAGTTCCACTGAAGACAGCACTAAATCTAGGCTGCATGCTATCAACGTGGAGTTTCTGTAAACACACTTACACCATTACAGAGCCAGTAATTGCATAATTACAGTCCCAAAGGTTATGCTGATATGTAGTATGGACAGGCCATGATGAGGAAAGGACCAACCACAAAATTAAAGCTGTAAGTTTGTTTCACTACCACTTATCAGTCTCACAATGTGCCACTAGATGGCGATATTTAACAGCTGTTTCAGAAAAGGCAGACAAGCAGGGTTGACTGGGGTTGGTTCCAGAAAGCAGGTTCGGCAAGTTATTCGGATCTATTCAATCAAAATGTAAGAAAATCCTGAATTCATGGGAGTCTGTGCCAATCGCTACACTACTTCTGTGTCCTGAGAGCAACAAGCACCAATTAGGAAGGGGGAGGACATACTGTGGGTGGGGTCTAATGGAAGCCACGGTTGTAGGCACTATGGCTGTGGGGCGGGGCTGAGACAGATTTTGCTGAGACAGAAAACTAAGCAATTTAAATGATTTCTTAAGGTTGTGTAAAAGCAAGTATATATATATGTAAGAAGTAATTTCTCATGTTTCCCTTACAGAAGGGAGGAGATACTGTGGGTGGGGTCTAATGGAAGCCACGGTTATAGGCACTACGGCTGTGGGGTGGGGCTGAGACATAAATTTACCTGAGACTCCTTTACCGAGAATCTCTTCCCATATTTAAGTGCTAATTTATACACTGAGCAAATCCAGGAGCTTTTCAGATCTTCCCAGAAAGGGTGTCTATGTCTATTACAATGATGTCGTCCCAGTGTATATGTTTCTGACAGTGATGTCATCTAAGCAAAGTGATGTCTTTCTTTTGTGTGTAGTCATTATGTTGACAAAGGTGTATCTGATATACAATGTAAAAAAAAAAATTGTAGTTTGTTTTTTAAATTTTTTTAGGAACTGATTACAGAAGCAGTTTTAAGTTTGCTAAACTTTCAATGTTCAAGAAACTGTGGATTACAAATACAAAGTTGGGATGAATTACGAATTCCAAGCTTTTATGTTGGCACAGTGACCAAAAATATGTTGCATTAACTCATATTGTACTATTCAGCTGAGAGAATATTAGCAGTTTTGTTAAATACATTTTATTACTTATGAAATACATTTCATTCCTTCATCCATCAGCTATACCCACTTATTCTCACAGGGGCTGCTGGAGCCTATCCCAGCATGCATTGGGCGAAATTCAGGATTACAGGTTGCTAATCCATTGCAAGGCACACACACCATTCACTCACAAAAGCATATCTACGGCCAATTTAGAGTCTCCAATTAGCCTACCTGCATGTTTTTGGACCGTGGAAAGAAACTGGAGTGCCCAGAGGAAACCCACACAGACATGGGGAGAACGTGCAAACTCCACACAGAAAGGCTCAAGCCGAGATTCGAACCCAGGACCTTCTTGATGTGCTACCCACTGCACCGCCATGCCGCTCATTTTATTACTTCATTCAAATACAAAACCACGTTTATGAGACTAATACAAACTCAACTCTGAAAAAGTTGGGACGGTATGGAAAATGCAAATAAAAAAAGAAAGCAGTGATTTCCAAATTTACTTGGACAAGATATTTCATGTTTTGTCTGGTCAACTTCACTTAATTTGTAAATATACATCCATTGCTGCCATTCAGGCCTGCATCACATTCCAAAAAAAGTTGGGACGGGGCAAATTAGGGCTAGTAATGAGGTAAAATAATTAAATAATGATGTGATTTTAAACAGGTGATGTCGACAGGTGATTGTAATCATGATTTGGTACAAAAGCAGCATCCAGGAAAGGCCTAGTCCTTTAGGAGAAAAGATGGGCCGAGGATCGCCAGTTTGCCAACAAATGTGTGAGAAAATGATTGAAATGTTTATAAACAATGTTCCTCAAAGAAAGATAGGAAGGGATTTGGATATTTCACCCTCTATGGTGCATAACATAATTAAAAGATTCAAGGAATCTGGAGGAATTTCAGTGCGTGAAGGGCAAGGGTGCAAGCCTAAGCTGACTAACTGTGCTCTCCGATCCCTCAGACGACACTGCATCAAGAACCGTCATTCATCTATAAGCGATATAACCACATGGGCTCAGGATTACTTTGGCAAACCTTTGTCAAGCACGACAATATGTAGTTACATCCACAAATGCCAGTTAAAACTTTACTGTGCCAAAAGGAAGCCTTCTGTTAACCATGTCCAGAAGCACCGTTGACTTCTCTGGGCTTGGAGGCATCTGGGATAGACCATCACACAGTGGAAATGTCAATTGTGGTCAGACGAATCAGTATTTCAGGTCTTTTTTGGAAGAAATGGACTCCGGACCAAAGAAGAAAAGGACCATACAGACTGTTACCAGCAACAAGTCCAAAAGCCAGGGTCTGTCATGGCATGGGGTTTATGTCAGTGCCCTTGGCAAAGGTAACTTCCACTTCTGTGATGGCAGCATTAATGCCAAAAAGTACATAGAGATTTTGGAGCAACATATGCTGCCTTCAAGACGACATCTTTTCCAGGGACGCCCATGCATATCTCAACAAGACAATGCAAAACCACATTCTGCACACATTACAAAGGCATGGCTGCGGAAGAAGAGGGTGCGGGTGCTGGACTGGCCTGCCTGCAGTCCCGACCTGTCCCCAATAGAAAATGTGTGGCGCATTTTGATATGCAAAATGCGACAACGAAGACCCCATACTGTTGCACACCTTAAGACTTGTTTGCAGGAAGAATGGAACAAAATTACATCTGAACCGACACTCATCGCTTGGTGTCTTCAGTCCCTAAACATCTTTTAAGTGTAGTGAAAAGGAATGGCAACATTACAAAGTGGTAAATGCTTTACTGTCCCAACTTTTTCAAAAATATGTTGCAAGAATCAAAATTGAAATAAATGTTTATTTTGAAAAAAAAAACTAAATTCATGAGGTAAAACATCAAATAATGTGCTGTTGTATTGTTTTCAATGTAACACAGGTCAAAGATAATTTACAAATCACTGTTTTCAGTTTTAATTTAACATCCAAGCTTAACGTCCCAGCTTTTTCTGATTTGGGTTTGTAATTTTACACAGAGCCAATGTAAAAAATAAAGGTGTTTGTGGGGTAAAAAAAAGGCATTAAAACATTCCGTAGTGGATAAAAATTAAAGCAATTCGGCCCTTTGTCAGTACAAGAACATACAGGGGTGGACAAAATAAGTGAAACATTAATTTATTATTAATCATATTATTATCAAATATTTTGGAGTGGAGTGAGCACAGAACCACAATGAGGGACATTGGAAACATGAGGTTTTAGAGGGTTAATTAACTAGGTTGTGTTGTATTTTTACTAATACTGATATGTAAAACTACATTCATTTTATTCATGTTTCAGTGAAACACAACAATAGAATAATGGACAAATCTGAAAATATTGGGAGAAATATGGGGTTGTGTTTGAATGTATATTTTTTATTGTAATTGCCTTGCAGAAAAAGTCATTCATGTGAAAACCAATTAAATTGTGTAAATCAGTTATTCAATTATGGTTGATTATTCTAATAACTGCCATTGGTCTCTCATTCAAGGAAAGGGAATGAGAGACTAATGGCAGGTGTGCAGGTGAGGCTACTGAAGGCTCAGATGTAAATCCTACAGCATGGAGCTGACAGGGTGAATTTATTCTTTACAGCATCTGCAAAGTAAAATCTGAGAAGTGTACAGGAGACTGATGCAATCAGTCTGACCAGAGCTCACCATAAGCATACATTTCACGCTTGTACACTGCCTTATCCACCCAGGAATGAAATCAATCAGATATTTGATTTAGCTAGGAGAGTGCATCTGCATGAAAAATCTATAAAATCTGATAAAAAGAGCACATCTGCTTTACGTATAAACATTATATGAAATTTTAGTTTAGTCCGATGATCTAGATAAAAACAAAACCCAAAACATACAAAATTAATTTTTTTCTTCATAATAATGATAATAATAATAATAATAATAATAATAATAATAATAAATGAATTTCCTCTATAGTATTTTTTAGGTATGATGGAATGTGGTCCTTTGTAAAGTAAAATTCTTAGTTCAAAAGATTAGATCAACACCAATTTATACGAATAAACAAATATAGTCTCCTGTTCAGCATGAAAGAACAAGGTAAAAGCAATGCAGGTCAGTTACAATACAGTGTGGTTCAAGCACCAACTTTGTACCCCTTACCCAGAACAAAATCTAGCAATGAGGCTGCAGGTGATCAAACTGTAACTGTCACCTCTGTATGCATGTCTGCTCTCTTCTTACAGACTATTAAAACACCCCCCTTTGCAATTCCTTCAGTCTGTCGCAAATCAATTGTCATGCATACTGAGGCTTATTACATTAACCAAATGATCACTGTTATCTGAGTGTATGTCTGCCTCCCATTTAGTTCTGGTAGGCCATCAACCACCTCACCTTCATCAATTCACATCTCCAGCAAGTCTACCCCAGAGTACCCAAGTCAGCAACCAGGAATGCAGAGGCACATTAAAAACAACAAAAGTTCTTTCCAAGTACAACATCTCTACTCTTTTTTAAAAAACAAATACCTTCACTAATTTGACGTCACTTTCACAGAGATTTTCACTGGGCATATTTGCAGGGGTCCTTCATTCTTATCTTCTTTCAAACAGGGACAGAAGTACGGAAACACTCTCTCAGTAAATGTGTCTTTAAAAGTGTAAATGAGTGACGTGTCACTGGAGTCAAAGAAGGACACCTTCCCCTTGTCATAGTCTAGCTGCACTCTGATGCTCTGGGGCTTCTTCTTCAGTGTGAGGACACCAGCTCCAGATGCACGGTACTTATCACCATTCCTCAGCAGTAAGACCCAGAATCCTTTCTCTGGGCTGGCTGTCATCACTCCCTTCCTACTGATGGACTCTTTCACCACTCCTATAGTCCACTCAAGTTTATTCCCCACCTTCACCTCCCAGCTGTGTTTCCCTGAGGTAAACCCCGCAGATCCCAGCACACTCCCACAGGAGTTAAACCTCTCTGGGTTGTCAGGATATTTCTGGTCTGTATCTGTGTGTCTCACAGTGGTCAGATCATCAGAGAGAGAGAGATGGGTATGTACAGTATTGGGGTCCAGCACCACAGGAGCTGAAATATCAAGAAGAAAGATATTTAAAAGGCTGTGAGAAGAGGCACATTTCAAATACTCTATTCTGATTAGGTCACATACATGGGAAACTGCATATCATTGTTTTAATTTCAAATACACGGTAGTCATAGTGATTTATGCTTTAAAAACAAAATCTGTTTGCATCATGAAATTAAATAAATGAACACATATCATAGCAAATTCAATGCAATACAATAAATCAGAGTAAAACCCAGATAATGCATTTCAGGAAAAAGGGTACAGCAAGAAGTACACAAAATATCACTTTTGGACCATCGCCACTAGAATATGCTAATGTGTATAAATACCTGAGGTTTGCCCTGGATGAATTTATGACCTACGAGGTGGGGATAAAATCCCTAGTGACTTTGGCTGGAGGAGTGTTAGGCTCAGTGATTAATAAATTTAAAGTGTGCAAAGATCTTGGCAATTCAACATATTCACAACTTTATGATGCCTGTGTCTCTCCTGTACTGAATTATGCTGCTGGCATATGGGGCTTTAAAGAATCCAAAAAACGCCAATTCTATTCAGAACAGATCCATATAATGTTTTCTTGGGGTACATAAATTTGCTCCAGTTCTAGTTATTCAGGGTTAAATTACACAACACCCCATGGACAAAAGAACTTGGTGCATTTTTTGAGGAAGTTGATTTATAATATATTTACAGAAATCACTTACGGTGTAATATAACATGATTAAATATAAGCAAAGTTTTATCAAACTTTGAAGAAAAGTTGTCTAATAATATATTGCTAAAACCAAAGTTAAGGACATATATTCATGTTAAGCAAAACTATGGCCCTGAACCATACGTTATGGCATACCTAACCAGAAGCCAAAGGTCCCTGGTTGCCCAGTTACGAACCGGTATCCTTCCTCTGGCTATTGAGGTAGGCAGATCTAATGATGTAGTTGAAGAAAAAAGACTATGTCTGTTATGTGATCTGGGTGAAATTGAAAACGAATCCCACTTTATGCTGTACTGTACATATTATGATGATCTAAGAGCACCAATTTTCCATGAAATGTCTAAACGAAACCCTGAAGTATTTTTGGGGGGTGGGAATGATGAAAAATTGCTATTTAAGTTTGACATTTTTAAAATGGCTAACTTCGTATCAAACGCCTGGAAAAGAAGGCAAGATGGATTGTTTGTTTAGTCTCTAATGCGGTGTTATTATTTATGTAATGACCATGTATATGTTGCAAAAACCTGAAAAAGAAGATAAGAAGGTTTCGTTATGGAGTCTATACTGTTTTGTACAGGGCATATGTATCAGATATGTGTTTGTTGCATTTTAATAGGTTTATGATTTACTCTGGATCTGTTATATGCAAAATGTTGGTGTCATATAAGCCAATGTGGGCTGGGCATCGGTGTGATGCATGACACAATAATAAAATCCATTCATTCATGCACGTAATTCACACAGCTAATAGTTCCTGATATGAATTAGGCCTAATAGGGAGGGGCTTGAAGGGAGAGCTGAGGGGAGGGGTGGGAGGGGGTTGAATGTTTTTTCTTTTTTTTTTTTAATCTAGTGTTATGTCCCCTGCCTCTGCTGGTCTGGGTGGTGCAGGAGGAGGTAGTTGCCTGATTGCCTAATTGCTTGATTGCCTCCACCTGCCGGTGGCCAACATAAGCCCTGCAGTATGAGGCAGGGGAGTTCTTTCTTTGAGATCTTCATTGGGGTTTCTTTTGTGTGGTTTGTGTTTGGTGGTTTGCGTAGAGTTCTTTTCTTTGGTGTGTTGTTTTTTTTTGTGATTTGTGGTTTTGGGTTTGTAGTTTTTGTGAAGATTGTTTTGTTTGAACTTTGTGGGTTTTCCTTTGTTTTAGTTTGTGATTAGTTTGTTGGTTATTCTAATAAATGTCTGTCTTTTGGTACATTGGACTTGTTTATTGCGGCCCTTCGAGCCGGCCGTAACACTAGTTATTTTCTCCAAACTTACAAACTGCAGTTTTAATTAGGTTTTAAATGGTCTACTAATTCTGTGCTTGCTTGCTTTCTGATATTAAATTGAGAGTAGTGTAGTGCAGCCCCAGAATCTTCCCAGATTCTGTACACACCATACAGCTCGTTTTTTGAGTTTGATGTTTACATTAAATGTTCACAAATAATGTGATTTCAACATCTGCCCTAGATACTCACTGTACTGCACCATCTCCTGCATCTTCTCCCAGACTCTGAACTTCAGGTTGCCCAGGTGTTTGGCCACATCTATCAGTGCCCCTGAGAGCAGCTCTGGATCCTGCAGTGTGCACTGGGCTCTGTAATGACAAGCAGAAGTCACTCAGGCTTTAAATGGTAAATGGACTGCATTTATATAGCGCTTTTATCCAAAGCGCTTTACAATTGATGCCTCTCATTCACCCATTCACACGCCAACGGTGAAAGGCTGCCATGAAAGGTACCAATCAGCTTGTTGGGAGCAATTAGGGGTTAGGTGTCTTGCTCAGGGACATGTTGACACACCCAGGGCAGGGGATCAAACTGGCAACCCTCTGACTGCCAGACAACCGCTCTTACCTCCTGAGTTATGTCGCCCCAGATTTAGGGTTTGAAGAGACTTTAAACAGAAATAGAAAATAGGTCAGAGTCTACATACCTTTCTTTGATGTTCTTGTAGCTCTGAAAAACACATAACAGCACAATTGTGATAAGATGTATACATGTACTCAGTAGAGACCATTATGAGAGATACGTTATAATAAGTGAAAAACAAAAGCCATGCAAATAAAAGTGAAATAATTTTAACAGTAAGCAAATATGAATGAAGGTACTGTAATGTACAGGTAACTGTCAAAATAAAAGAAACGCTTGAATAAATGAAGGATGCAAAGAATATTGAAAGCAGGAGCTTCCACCCAGGTGTGACTCCTGAGATAATTAAGCAATGAACATCCCAGCATTCTCAGGGTTGTGTATAAAAATGCTTGGCAGGTTTTGTTGACCATTAATTTTGCTACCATGTGGCTGGAAGATTTCTCAGCAACTCTGAATCAAATGAGTGAACAGGCAGTTTCATCCCTCTGTCTTGAACTTTGCAGCAGTTACCTGCATGTAGTGCACAGTGTCATTGCTATTACAGAGGACACAATGGTGAAAGACAATTATGTGGGGAAAATGAGGCCTTCTGTAAATTATACAGGACATGTCCTACTCTGCAGTGGTGATGTTTTCTATTGACTTTCTGGTGACACCAATTTTTCACAAAATTCTAAAATATTAAAAAAATGTGATGACATAAAATGAGCAGATGCATATCTATGAACACCTGCACCCTGAGTTTGACACTGTCACAGTAGGCTACTGCTACATTGGTGCAGAATAAGGGAACACAGCCAAATATTGTGAAGAACCACAAACCAGCATACTGAATTACAGAAAATCCAGCTCTTACCTGTAAAAAGGAGGTGTCTTCAGTGTCCATGGCCTTCTCTATAGCTGTGATTTTGTCTGTAAGAGTGGAGATGTGTCCTGTGATGTTTTCTATCTTCTCCTTCATTATCCGACTCTTCTGCTCCTCTTCCTCCCTCAGAGCAGCTTGTCTGGCCTCCTCTTCCTCTCGCAGGAACTGGTGGAGCTTCTCAAACTCTGCCTTTATCTGCCTCTCTGTGTGCTGGGCCTGATTCTGCAATTCAAACACACTATTTTAAACTTGAATAGTGTAACTATGTTTTGTTATTTATGTGTGGCTGCCAGTGTGTTTGTTATGCCTGCCACACACATCATAAACCAAAAACAATGCTTTTGTATTTTTGTGTACCTAGAAAGTATTCTTAATTGTTTTCCTTACCCTGGTATGTTCTGCTTTTTCCTTCCATTCTTGTTCAACCTCAGTAAACCTCTTCAGTTTTTCTTTAATAAGATTAAGTGCAGGCTTGAGTTCCTCCTGGAGTTACATGAATCAGTTATCACTTACAGAAAGACACAAATGGCACAGTAATACCCCTGCTGTAATACAAGTGAAGGTCAGTACAGCTTATTAAGAACATTGCAAAATTTGTCAGGAAAATAGTCCTCCTACAAATTAAGTAAAGATTGGCGAAACACCTGCACTGAAAGTCTAATATACATGATGTTTTAACGTTTGTAAACACACTTTTAGATACAGTGCTGCCTCTTCCTGCTTTTGCCTGATCAGCAGGTTTGTTCCTGTTGCTGCCTTTGTGAGTGGAAGTGGAGGCCAGACTGTCTGTATTTACAAGACCTCACACCACAGCCGTCTGTCACTTACAGAAATACACAAATCACACAGTAATACCCCAGCTGTATTTCAAGTGATGGCCTGTATAACTTATTAAGTAGCCTACATGGGAAATGTCATATGTAAAATAGCTCTGCTACAAGGAGAGCATTTGCAGGACAATTAAACTACTTTTTTTTCCATATGTAGGATTACAAAACAACAATTTTACTAGGTTGTATTTTATACAATTCATAGCTAATTTTAGGAAATCTTGAAGCATTTATGAACTTGGTTTGACGCTTTGGAACAACATTTTCTTATATGTATATATAGCTCTTGTCTCTTTGGGGATTTCTGTACTTCCTGGTTGTTCCTGGTTGTTGCTCATTTTTCTCCCCAAGCATATAACAGCAGTTTTATTAGGACCTGACCTTCATTCTGTTTGATTAAAGCTCTTGTCTGACATCTGTATTTATGCTCCTAGTACATCTAATTACAACATAGTATTTTACTCAGTGAATTGTACTGAAAATCTCAAATACTTAATGTTTTTATGGTTGAAAACGAGACTTTAAGATACAGTGCTGCCTCTTCACTTGAATGTATTTACATGACTACAACTGTGTGTCAGAACTGAATTTTTTTAGAGACATTTTACTCATGTTTCATTGTGTCTTGAGTACATGAAATATATTTAAAATAGAATACCTTCAGATCCAGTGCAGCCTCTTCCACTGGACAGACCGAGTGGTTTTTGTGTTTTTTTGAAGTCTGACAGACGAGGCAGAGAGGCTCTTTGTCATGTTCGCAGAATAATAGAAGTTTCTCACCGTGGAGACTGCAGTGAGTGTCACTCATGTCTGCAATTTGAGTCTCAGTCTTCTGCTTGAAGTAGAACATCACAGTGCTTCCTAAAGCCAGGCTTACCGGAGGAGAATCCACAGAGGCCTTTCTCCTGCAGATGGGACACTCTCAAGAGCTCTTCTCTTCCCAGGACTGCTTCAGACACACTCTACAGAAGCTGTGGCTGCATTTCAGGACAACCGATCTTTAAAAATTACAACACACACAGCAACGAAGCTCATCCTCAGGAATCCAAACTTCAACTGAAATTTTACAGACTCTCAGTCTGATATTTTCACTTTCATTTTTGCTTAAGTTAGGACAGAACTATGTACTTTTAAAATCGGGACAGACCTGTTGATCAGGCTTGCTGTTTTGAGTCCGTAGGTAATTCTTGACAGTGTTCATGGTCTCTCACTTATAGAGATGATAATATCTTAACTGGCTGGTCTAAAGGGATTTATAGAGTGCAGTAGTGCACCACTGGACCTGAAGGCACATTTTATTTATATAGCACATTTCAAACACAAAAATACTTCAAATGTGCTTCAAAAAAAGAAAAAAGATATTAAGCAAAATTAACAAAAAATAACTTTGTTGAATTTGGTCCGAAAGGTTTAACTGAACCTCAAGACAACAACAAAGGTACTGGTGAAGGAGTTGTAAGCGTCAGGTACCAAAGTATCTACACCCACCATTAAGAGATTCCTACATTGCCATGGCCTGAAAGGCTGTCGCGCAAGGAAGAAGCCCCTACTCCAAGACCGGCATAAAAAAGCCAGAATGAAGTTTGCAGGTGATCACCAGGATGAAGACCTAGCCTTTTGGCCGAATGTTCGCTGGTCAGATGAAACACAAATTGAACTATTTTGCCATAATGATCAGCACTATGTATGGAGGGAAAAGGGTGAGGCTTTTAATATGAAGAACACAATCCCAAATGTGAAGCATGGGGGTGGCAGCATCATGCTGTGGGGGTGTTTTGCTGGAAAAGGGACTGCTGCACTTCAGAAAATAGATGACATCATGAGGAAGGAGGATTACCTAGAAATACTGAAGCAACACCTCAAGACATTAGCTAGAAAGTTAAAACTTGGATGCAACTGGGTCTTCCAGCAGAGCAATGATCCAAAGCATACCTCCAAAGTTATAACAAAATGGCTTAAGGACAACAAAGGGAAAATATTGGAGCAGTCATCACAAAGCCCTGACCTGAATCCCATAGAAAATTTGTGGACTGACCTGAAAAGCATGTTCAAGCAAGGAGGCCCACCAACCTGACAGAGTTACACCAGTTCTGTCAGGAGGAATGGGCAAAAATTCTGGCGAAGTATTGTGAGAAGCTTGTGGAAGACTAGCCCAAGCGTTTGATTCAAGTTAAGCAATTAAAAGGCAATGGCACCAAATACTAACAAAGTGTACGTAAACATTTTACCCTCTGAAAATCTGATATAGTACATAAAAGCTGAAATAAATCTGTCTCTTAGCAACTATTTTGAAATGACCTCTTATAGAAATAAAGTAGACTCCCGAATTGACTTAACACAGAAAATGTATGGTAACATGAAATGTGTGGAGTGAAAAATTAAGTTTGAATGTCTTTAGCCTAGGCGTATGTAAACGTTTGGCCTCAACTGTAGCTCCCCTTCACTTGTTTTCCATTTAAGTGAAATTCACATGAACTGCAAAGGTGCAAACTATTTATATTTAAGTGATTTTGCGCACATGCATTTCATGTGCGAATAGGCCCCTAGAGGACTGCGCAGCTGATGCAGACAGAGTGCAGCCATCTGATTTGCCAGCTGCTGCTACTGAGCAATGAGGTATGCGGGATTCCCTGTCAAATGAAGCCCTCCCTCTCAGAAAAAGAGTGCCCAATTATGTGCCCCCAAAGGACATGGCAGTGGCATAGTTGCAATACAGTCCAGACAATAGGAAGCATCACAGTACTAAACAAGCCTACGCGTGAGTGTGTGTTAACAGGTCCACATATATGTGTGGACATCTGCATGTGCAGGACCATGTTTGCATATGCGTGCATGTACGGCAACATTTTTGCACCTGTGTTTGTGTGTGGTCACATACTGGTGAATGCTTGCATGCGTGTATGTGTTCCTGTGTATGCCCATGTGGATGCACATGTGTATCTGTGTGTTCATGTCTGCTCATGTATGTATGCATTCAGTTACCTACATGTATTTGTGTGTTTGTATGTGTGCGTGTGCACTTGTGGAGGAGGATTAGAGTAAGAAAAAGGTAGAAAGATCAGTGTTCGAGCAGCATGTGTCTGTCCACACCTCCGTAATCAAGACACAACCCAGAATACAAATATTTATTACTTGCCCATAACCAAGGAAACTTCCTCATGCAGTCATAAACAAAATGAAGTTATAAGCTCAAGTACATTCATAAAATGGGTTATACAAAGAAACCTTATTTATGCAGCTTTATCTTTAAGGAAAAATGGTGAGTTTAGTTCTTTTAAAAACACAGTTAAATTCAGCCTGAAATAATTGTAATAATTCTATTTGAAAAAATAATAATAATAAGCACAGACATCAATAATTCAAAGCATTAAAATTATTTTGCAATGATCAGTGGAATTAATGACATGCTAAGCAACAACAACAAATAAATGAAGGACAATGCACTCAGGGAAATTTGTAATGCAAAAGTGCTACAATGGCGCCATCTAATGGATATAATGTATGGATATGCACGCTCCTACTGGCAAGGGTAGCTGCTGTAGGTGTTACTGAAATCACAGGGTCCTGAGTTTTACCATTCATGGGTAATTCAACAATGCACTGGCTTAATAAGTTTTTGGTTTTGGACCACTGAATAATTACAGTTAAAATGGTTATGCTGTTGGAACAGGCCTTGATCAGGAAGCAGCTTAATCAATCAATCAATCAATCAATTAACCTTTATTTAATTATCGGAAGACACAATGAAGGAATGAGCCCTCATTTACAATGGTGCCGTGATTACAAAATACAATTAAAACAATAATAATAAAAAGTAAAAATTGTTTAAAATAAATACATTTTTATATAATTAATAACAGCAATAATACATTTAAAATAAATACCATAGATAGTAAGATCACAAACACAAATATTACAACAAAATTCTAAAAACAATTACCTTCTATTTTAACTAAGGTTTAGATCAAAGACTTAAAATGACCAAGAGTTAACACAGTGTCAAGTTTCAGTTCCTAATTTGAGGGGCATAATATTTTTAAAGCACTTTTACCCAGATTACAGACAATTTGAGTAACCAAACTAGCCAATCTTGCAAACATGTCTGATAAGGTATATCTTTCGAGACTAAAAGTAAAGTGAGGTAAAAGGGTAATTTGTGAAGGAGGGCTTTATAAATAAACAGATACAAACAGTGATTTCTTCTTACAAAAAGAGAGGGACATCCAAATTTTGCATATAGGACACAGTGATGAGTACCGTAATTGTCCCCAGTAATAAATCTAAATGTGTAATGATAAACAGCATATTGGGATCACAAAGTAATACAAGCAACATGTGTACAAATTACATGCTCATAATTGTGGACAGACATAAACGTGGATTTAATGAACTTCTTTCAGGTAAACATAGGGAAGCAAGTTCTGTTCTCATATAAGAAGCCAAGCTTCACCCGCAGCTTTATCACCAATTGTTTATGTGGAACTTAAAAGTGAATTTATCATTAATCCAATTGCCCAAGTATTTATAATATATAACAGGATGGAGTGTAGCACAGTGGGTAAGGAACTGGACTTGTAACCGAAAGGTCGTAAGTTCGATTCCCGGGTAGGACACTGCCGTTGTACCCTTGAGCAAGGTACTTAACTGAAATTGCTTCAGTATATATCCAGTTGTATAAATGGATACAATGTAAAATGATATGTAAAAAAAGTTGTGTAAGTCGCTCTGGATAAGAGCGTCTGCTAAATGCCTGTTATGCAATATAATTACATTACATTACAGGCATTTAGCAGACGCTCTTATCCAGAGCGACTTACACAACTTTTTTTTTTTTTTTACATAGCACTTTACATTGTATCCATTTATACAGCTGGATATATACTGAAGCAATTTCAGTTAAGTACCTTGCTCAAGGGTACAACGGCAGTGTCCTTACCCGGGAATCGAACCTGCAACCTTTCGGTTACAAGCCCAGTTCCTTACCCACTGTGCCACACTCCTCCCACTAATAATGAGGGACTATTTCAATAGGAGTACTATCTAGGGTAGATATCTGGAGATTGTCACAATCCATTTTTTAATCTGATAAACTGCATGCACTTTGTTTTATTTAAAACAAGTTTCAGATCTATGAGTGCTGTTTTCAAAGCAACAAAAGTAAGCTGTAGATGTTTAACACCCAGGGGGTGTGGTTGAAAAGCAACAGAGAATTGTGTCATCTGCTTAAAAATGGAAGTTACAATCATTTTAAAAAAAATTAACAATGTCATTCATGTAAATGGAGAACAGCACAAGACTACCAAATAATTAAAACTGTACTGTACCTATTTTCACAAACTGAGATCTGTCCAAGAGGTAATTATGGATGAAATATTGTGCTGCAATGTCTAGCTGAATAAGTGGCAGTCGGTGTAATAACATGGAATGGTCAACTGGTCGAAGGCCATAGAAAGGTCAATACAAAGTGCAAAACAATAAAGCTTCCAGTCTTAAGCAGACACAAGTTCATTTAAGACTTAGGACGTGGCAGTGATGGTGCTATGCTTAACCCTGAATTCTGAATAATAAAGGATAAGTAAAGAGTGGCTCCAAAGAAATGATTAGAAATGCACATTAATTAGAGTCTGTAGACTCAATTAGTCAGGCATGCCAATTTGAAAATTGGCTAATAATTATTTAAATTACTTTTTTACCCAGCTTCATGGAAGAGCAGCACATGAGCACTTTTCCAGACTTTATGGATAATGCCAAACATAATAAGAGGGCCAGCAAGTTTTAGACAAGATACAGGTTATCCTCACCAGTGGTGGACCTAAGATTTATAACTAGAAGTGCATCTGCAACCTCTTTAGTTGCAAACGGACAGAGTACAAGACAAAAGAGTCCTGATCACAAAAGGAAGAGGGCCCCAGCATGTCAGTTGTGAACACATTATAAAAGAGGTGACTGTCCGCTGCAAAGTGCTTATTAGAAGCTGTGCATATCTCTTTTTACCAGATACTAAAGTAGTGCCAGACTTGTCATGGACAGGCAATGGCAATGATGTGGCATTATATTGCTTGGTAAAATGTACAAGCGAAGAGACGACTACAGGACACCGGCCTTATAAAACCTGCTTCTGAAACTTCTGAACAAGAAGAGGTTTAATTAAGCAAAAGGACACAAAGATTGGACGGCAGATGATCAGAAAAGAGTATTTTGGATGGCATCCCAGAGTCGTCACTTCTCTTGCAGATGGAATGGATGTTTAACGAGTACTATTCAATGAAGCTGCCAGCTAAGGACCTGTGAGGTGTCTATTTCTCAGACTAGAGACTCTGATGTACTAGCCCTCTTGCACTCCTCTTTCTGTCCTGCTTAGGTCCAGTTTGCTCTCGTCTTTCAAGACAGTAGTGCACATTATTATTATTATTGTATGAAATCTTCAGTTTCTTGGCAATCTCAATGGAATAGCTTACATGTCTCAAAACAACAATTGACTGAAAAGTTGTTTCTTTTTGGCTGTTTTTTTTTGTTGTTGTCAAAATTGTACTTTAGAAATGACAGTGTTCTAGATACTGTAGCAACAAAAGGAAGATATTTTTTATCTTAACGCTTGTGTCGTGTTCGGGTCTGTAGAACCCATTTTCAGTGTTTACTAAAAGAAAAATGATACAATTAATTATTTTTTTCAACCTGAGACTCATTGGCCTTGGCTCATTTTCTATGAAGAACATGTAAAAGAACACATTATTATTGAGTGCATACTGTGCACCCCCCCCTACACATTTATATTACATATGCGGTTTTCGGGTCCACTGGACCCGAGGGTAATAAAAGTGTGGAACTTGTTGGTGAAAACAAGTCAGCATGGTAAAAATGAAACAAAAATGTTTTCTGTGTACCTTCACTCTGTCTTCCTCCTACCTGGATGTGCTGTGTGTGTGTGTGTGTGTGTGTGTATGGTTTGTCCTTGAGATTTGCAGCATGTTTCATAGATTTTATAGGCATTATTACCAAATATCCCAAGCCTAATCCCATTACCACCCCCTACACCCACCCCACCTCCACCAATACACCCCCATCCCACACACACACGCACAGTCCATAAGGATTCTTATTTCTTTTCTTTTCAAAATCAGAAATCACTTCCCAGTTTCTCTGTGGACAACACACACACACACACACACAAGGTTTCAACAGACAAGAACCTGTCTGCTCCCGCTTTGCCCGCACACTATACCCTCTGTAGTGAGTGAAACTACACACACAGAGACAAGGTTGTAACATTGTTACATTTCAAGCATCAAGAACCTGTCTACTACTGCTTTCCCCGCAATCTTTACCTTCTGTAGTGTGTGAAACTACACAATGTCTTGAGGGAACCTGCACAATGTTATTTCAAAACATTCTAAACATTCAATATTTTCTCATACTCTACCCCAACTGAAAATTGGGAGAGGGACACAACAAATAAATAACTTTGCGTGCGTGGCTCCTTGCCACAATCGATCAGTATGGCAAACAGAATCTCTGCTCAGAGGGCCTTAGAAATCATTTTAGAAGAGAGAGAAGCTAGAGTGGAAGGAATGTCTTCCACTTTGGAAGATGAAGAATTTTCCAAATATGAGGATCATGCCTCTGTCAATTCAGAGTCTGACAGTGAGTTTGAAGAAGAGGATGAGATTGACCATCAGCCTGCCCCAAGACCAGCCCGTCAGCAGCCAGCCCCAAGACCAGCCCAGATTGGAACAGAGGGGAGCTCCAGAGGAGACTGCTCTTTCTCGAGGAGCTGGGCAGGGCATTGTTAAGACCTCAAATCCAGAGGAGACAAGAAGAAAGAAATACATTTGCAACACACACACACACAGTAAAACTCTGTCCCTCATGTGGTGTGTAGACCGTCATTAATTTGTGTTCAATGGGGCTCGTTTATCATTTCCATAAAATTCTGTATGTAAAATTTGTCTGTCCTATTTGTTCAGTACAAGCAATAAACTCCAATAGTGATGAAAATATTGTTTCATTTATATTTGTTCATGATAAACATGATTTATCCCACCCTTGTCTTGATAATTGATTTTTTTTGTTGTTGCAAAAATCACATTTTATCACAAAAAACGAATAGCACTTTCATTGATAAATGTGATCTAGCGGAGGTAAATGGCATGTATTAACCATATATGCTGTCTGTATTGCTTGTAATTGAGATACAGTCAACATCTGTGAAGTATTTTAACATAAATTGTTACGGCTGTATGGTTTTAGAAACCCAAAAATGTTGTGGGTCCACCAGACCCACGAACATTGGGTGAGTAACAAAAACACACCACACACGGGTTAATTATAATTATTTTTTAGCTGTTTTCAGTTGCACTAAATACAATGGTACTTTATCTCATACTAAATTAGGACTTTAGCATGAACACATAAGGATGAGGTAACAGTGTGCTGTCAATGCACTGGAGTAATGGCTGCTGAAAATGGCTGCTGAAACTGTTATTCCAGTCATTTCTTTTTTACACTATCAGTGTCTTGACTGTATTTTGTGATCAATTTAATGCTACCTTGGTATCACTTTCTTTCAAAAACATAAATAATTTCTCTGTGATTCCAAACTTTTGAATGGTAGTGTACATTAATCCATCCATTATACATACCCGCTTATACTGGGCAGGGTCGCAGGGAATTTTAGAACCTAGCGTGCATTGGGCGAGAGGCAGGAATATACCCTGGATAGGCTGCCAATCTACAGTATCACAGGGCACACGCACCATTCACTGACTCACTCACAATTCACTCACACACTCATACCTATGGGCAATTTTGAGTCTCCAATAAACCTATCAGCATGTCTTCAAACTGTGGGAGGAAACCTGGAGGAAACTCACGTAGACAAGGAGAGAACATGCAGACTCCACACAGAAAGTCTCAGGCTGGATTCAAACCCAGGACCTTGTTGCTGTGAGGAAACAGTGCTACCCACTGCACTCAAAAGTCGACTATGAGTATAGCTAAAGTTAAGTTGACACATTTGAACATGGCTGATGAACTGCTACAAGTTCTGGCTGGTCCATCACTATGCTATCTGGCATTCGGAGCCTGAGGATGCATGACCTTTGTCACCTCCACCTGTGGTTAGTTCCCTGAGTTTGTCCCGAAGGATTAGCATGCAGGCCTTATCACCTGAAGAAAATCAATACAGACCCTCAAAACTCCAGAGTCTGAGAGCATGATGACAATAGAGCCATAATGAGAGATTTGGACAGTGACTAATGATGCAGTAAGTGCATGTTTTTGTGTGTGTGCATGTGTGTATGTGTGTGCACACGTGTGTGCGCGTGAGAGAGAGAGAGAGAGAGAGAGAGAGAGAGAGAGAGGCTTATTGACAAGCACAAATGAACAGTTTGTCGACCTGCACACAGAACTCATGGATGATATTAAAGAATGATACCTGTTCATTTTCAATATTTGGGTGGAATTTCAGAGGTGTTTGTAACAGCTCTTGTCATGTTGATAGTGAGAGTTCACACAGGCGGGGGGAAGTTCCACCACGCTCATTGAACAACAGTGGTTATACCAGACAGCAGTAAAGCACAAAGATGAACCAAGAGGAGAAGCTGGAGAGTGCCTTAGGCCAGCGCCAATGTGTGGAGCGCAGACTGATCTCCAGGCTTCTGGTGTTGAGACTACTGCTTCAGCCATTAAAATATCTATCAGCCCTCACTGCTGTCCCTGATGGTTGTTTGCTGAGAGACCACACCCCACCCCTGGCTGCTCCACCTCCATTCGCCTACTTTTGATATTAAACATAAAGTACAGCAATAATAATAATAATCATCATCATCATCATCATCATCAATGGCTGTTGTTGTAAAATTTTTTGCTTTAAAAACTCAAGATATGCACCAGAAATCAATTACAAATGATAACAATACTGCAATCCTACCCATAAACACCGATAAGCATACAATCATTGGGCAGCTAAAGGAACAGCTGTTATATTTTCGAAAGATCATCAGACCTTCAACACCTGCTAAAGCTGTCTGTTCGACAATCTCTGGATGCCTGGCATCTCTCCATTTTTCTCCCCGTCTCTCATTCTATCTCTAATTCTTATTTTCTTCGCAATCTCTCTTTCCCCGTTGAAGTCACACCCTGGTGGAAATTTCAGCTACCGGCCTAAGAGGGAATCTAGCTGGAACCAGCTTCTGCTCCAGGTGGATATATCTGGAATTTGGTTATGGTCTGATTCCTGCACTAAGCTGGCCCACCAGCTGGACATGGACCTGCCAGCATGACTGACATCTCAACCATCTTGTTGTCAGTGTGACCAGCTTCAAACCAACTTACAGTAAAATCAGCTGGACCAGCTTAAAACAAGACTGAATCCAAGCTGGAATTTCCACCAGGGATTGACACAGCAAATGAGGGTCACTCTTGAACAAGCATTTGGAGTTACTGCTGGGGACAGGTTGGGTAGGCAATTTGTTTTATTTTGACAGATATCCTTTATCCCATATTGTGTTTTCAATACGGCCTTGACATTTTGTTTTTTAACCCCTTTCTTTTTGTTTGTGTTTTGTTGTAATTGGTTCCACAGAGGCTGTTCAAGTTCAATTCTGTTATCTTTCTCTCCTATCTAATGTCACTAAAGCAATGCTTCCTCCTCCCCTAATTATTTCTCTTTATGTTCCATCTTTCAACTCAGAAAGCTTTATTGGCATGACAAAAGTATGCAAATGTATGTCAACTCAATTGATAATGGGAATAGAATAAATAATGTGAGAGGTTTCATTCCTTCATATTATGAAAAATTGAATTGTGAATTGTAATAACAATATTAACTATTTATATATATATACCATGACATAGAAAATAATTGTCTATCAATATTCAATATATTGCATGTTCTATATTCAATTGTACAGTGCCATGAAAAGTATTTCCCCCTTCCTTCCTAATTTCCTCTATTATTGCATACTTGTAACTTTGAATGGTTTCAGATCTTTACGCAAAACATAACTGTGGCAAACGAGCCTGCCACAGTCCACCGAAGTGGCTTTCCAAGGGGCCCTCCAGCACAGAGACACAGGGACACGATGTTCACACCAGTCCACATTTATTCACAAGGGCGGCAAGACGTTACAGCCAAGGAGCAGATGTTAAGCACTGTCATGACGGGGTGGGGATGGCAGATTTAACCTGTGCGCACTGATTGCTTCACTACGCACAGGTGCAGCCACCCCTGTTCCCGGGTCCAATTAGCCTGGCCAATTATCTAATTCTTAACCAATTGTTTAATTAGCCAGGTCTAATTAGCTTGACCCAGGGCAGGTGTGGCTGGTTAAACCAGCCATCCCCACAATAACATAATGGGAACCTGAGTAAACACAAAACATACTTCTTCTTCTTCTGGTTGCAATTAAGCCTGGCTATGTCAAATCAGTTACATCTGCTTATAAATAAAATTTGGTTAATTGGTTGATTGCGTAACTAAGGGGGAAATTACATTTTCACTAAATAAATGAAACAATAATTTAAAATGAGTTTTGTGTTTACTCACATTCCCTTTGTCTAATATTACATTTTGATTAAAGATCTAAAACCATTCAGTGTGAAAAACAATAATAATTCCTCAATAATAGAGGAAATTGGAAAGCTGCCAAATACTTTTTCATGGCACTGTACCTCAAATGACCAATACTGACTATTTCTCAGAGGTGCCCTGAAAATATACTGTCAGCTTTCCTCATCAAGATGAAGGAAGTCACCCTAGTATACAACGTCTACCATTTTTTTGATATTTGAATATTATATGGTTCCAAAATTTTGAATGCTTGAATAACCACCTCCTTCCTCGCAGCACTGTACGTCAAGCAACAATTAATAATGTATCCATTTCAAAGATTCTTTTAGCCAAAGCGACAAACCAAAGTGCATTTTTACATGGTAGGCAAACACCACTAGAACTAGAGATAGGCAGAGTTAGGAAGAAAATAAATGGTACTGTTGCTACAAGCCAGACTGGACAATGAAGGGAGAGAAAACTCTGAGAAGCTTTCATGACAAAATGCTTTTTTAATGGCTTTACATTACATGTAAATGAGTGCATTGCATGTAACGCTGCCAACTGTTAGCACACTCCTCCCATCTGAAAGGAATCCTATGATAACAGAGCGATTCACCATTTAGCCAAAGCCAGTAATGCTGCTCATAGGGTACAAGAAAAGTGGAGCTAACAACCTTGAGCGGCAAATGATAACTGCAGCTCCAGGAGAGGTCTCGGGTTCCCAGGACAGTACCCAGAAATACCCACGCTGCAGAACAGCTGCTATTCTGGGCCTCTGACACTGCCAATGGTTCCAGACAGGGTGATACATAAAACCTTATTCATGCAAAGCTGAGGGAAAAGTGCAGAGTGAGCAGGAAGCCAGAGGACATCAGCGCAGATTATGTTTTTTTTTTTTTGGATAGAGAGTGGCTCGGCATCGCGATGTTTGCAGAGAGATGTGGGCTGATTCTAACCAATAGGTGCCCGACAGGAAGAGCATGCAGCAAAGCTGAAACATTGCAGAAACACTGTGAGAATGGCACATGTCAGACATACATTCTGTAGTAAATGCTTTTCACCTGGACATGTTGTTGGACGTGTTGAAACTAATTTCTTTTATTTTGTAGTTGACCATAAATTTATAGTTTCCTTTTGCATGAAAGCAATATTATTTCAGCAAAATCTTAGGAAAGTCCCATTTGTTACATTTGTTAAGTGTAGTGTCAGGATGCGTGGGGGGTTTGGACCCAAATGCAGAGGCAAAAATGCAAAAAATTCCAAATGAAGGGAACAAAAAGCCTCGCAGGGCAACTTCTAACAAACAAGGGAAACTACAAAACACAGAAACAAAGAAAATCCAGAAAAATACTAACACAAGGAAACCAGAACATGGACAGGAACGCATGGAGCAGGAACTTGAGGAGGGGAGCACAGAACAACCAGACATAACCACAAGAATCCAGCACCTGAGTCAAGGGAGGGGGAAACTTAAATAGAACACACTGACGAGACACAGGAGGGCACCATGAACAATCAGGCCACGGAAGGGGAAGGGAAAACGAGACAGCCAGAAAACAATGATTGGACAATTGGAAACAATCATACAATTAACACAGGGGGAGCAGGACACAAAACAGAAGTGCCGCCATCTGGCGGCCCAACAGGGAAAACGCAGACAGGAACACAGGACCATGACATGTAGACTCTCTGCAATGTGTTTACATATGTATTTAATTTCTGCAAATTTTGAACTGAATAGAGAACACTTTATGTATCTTGATTTATAACAACAAGTTTTGTACATCATGTTTTGCACATCAGGGAAAGTTCAGTTTTCAGGACATATCAAAGGGTCCAATGGTTTGTTGGATTTTCTATGGCCAGTTTCCTTATTTATGGACAAATAAAATGCAGCAAAATGTTCCCAGTTTCTCTGTGAGGCAACTGTTGCTCAAAGCCAGACCATTCTGGAAAAGGTGTCTCCTGTTGCAAACACACATGCGTGACTTTAGATTCAATGGTAGTCCAGTCTGCTCAAGCAATTGTTTAACCTATGATGCAGCACACATCTGAGGGGATGCCATCAACATAAAACATTCACCCCTCCTTCATCTTAATTTGGCACATCAAACCCAGACTCAAAACTACAAATCTCAAAACCTGTGAACATTTTCAACAACCAAACAAGCCATGTTAGGAGGAACCTGCCATGTCACTCCTACTCAAACCCCTGCTCAGTCCTGATCCTCCTCCTGTCAGTGAACCCACATATGTATTCTTATTTTATGGGTGTGTGTACTGAATGATCATATTACAGCACATTCCCATAGTGAAACATAAAAAGTGTGCGTGCACACAAAGCATGATAGATCCTATTTGTACAACAGTGCAAATACATCGTTTTCATTTGGATTTTATAATGGCTGAAAAAAGTTATATTCCACTCAATATCTTTTACTATATTCGCCTCTGTATGTTTTGTCCAAATGTGTGCACACGGGTTTGTCAAAAAATAACTTTTTGTAAAGCAAAGCTGTCAAACTTCAAAGGTGTGTGCAGGGCCATAGTGAGGAGGTCCTGGAATTTCTGTAGCTGTTTTTAATCATTCATAAACGTTTATTTCATTCAAATTTTGATTTCATCCAGTTAAGAGGAGACTTGCACTCATTTGCAAGCGTGAGCCGTACAACAGGTTTTAATCTTGACTACTTTAGAGTCATTTCAATCGCTTTTCCCGTAAATCTGCCCCCGTAACCTAAACCCATACGGAGAGAGAGAGATGTGTTGTTTTGGCTGTCAAAGCCTATGACAATGAAGACCTCTCACTGACATGCTATTATCACAGATTGCCAAAAAAAAAAAAAAAAAAAAACGATGTTCAGCTCATTACATTTCGTATTGAATATTATTATTGAATATTAACGTGATTATTGAAGCCCAAAACGATCTTATTGGTTGGCTCATTATGATTTTCATGAGGAGGTAAGTAATACGATCCTCCCCTTAGATACCAGGAAGACTGAATTTCAGGTCTGGGCACCAAGAGCGAAAGGTCTAACAAATATGTGGCTGCATGGAGTGTGTCAGTGAAAACATTATTTTTTAGAAAAACACGAGCACGGCAACTTCCACGATGGAACCAGGAAAACGTGTGGGAAATTCATTCAACACCAACCCAGTATGAATGCCGACACACAGTCCTAGAGCCGTTTGTTCTCTTCATTTCACTGGACGAGTTATTATTATTATTATTTTTTTGTTTACAGGTGTAGACAAGAAAATAAATAAATAAATAAATAAATAAATAAATAAATAAATAAATAAATAAATAAATAAATAAATAACATTTTAAAAAACACACACAAACGTGAAAGCCTTTGTGAAACTTCCAATAAGTAATCGTATCCACAAAGCCCTTCCACCCCCTTCCACACACACGCGCGCGCGCGCGCGCGCACACACACACACACACACCAATCAGCCTCGGAATAAAAACTAATCCCGTCTTGTCAAACGTCATTGCAGCACAAATGGTCTGAAAGGCTGGGACCTGAGTTTGGGTTGTATCGCTTTTTAGAACAATAATGGGTGTGTCTCAGGTGTGTCTCTCTTACGCAGAACAAAATACCTACTGAAATACATACCAAAGTAAAAGAAAACAGGGGGATACCAACCATGACACAATACATTATTTAACCCATCATAAATCGTTTCTCTGTTTGGAAGGCATGATGGTTAATATCACATATAAGCTATTAAGCAACAGTACACGATCCTATTAAGTCCTATTAAATACCCGTCACATGTATTTCTGTTAGTTGTCTCTGTGTCATGTCATTGCTTAAACAGACCTGCAATGGTTATTTGGGTGGCTTAGTTGATGTATGCCCCGAATGTTGAGGGTTCAAGTTATCATCCAGCCACTCTACAAGCTAACCATTTATCAAAGATAAATCCCAAGATCGTTTCAGTAAAAAAAAAAAAAAAAATACATTCCTGATTTAAGTACAACAAACAATGCCATTCATCTGGAAAATCAGGGTGTCCAGAAGGCAAAATAAGTAAGTAAAACAAAATGAAAGAAAGTGAATTACTTCCTATAATAACAATTCATTTTCATAAAGTTGCTGCAATGTTGTAATAACCATTCATCGACATTACGCCTCCCTGGAGTGATAGGAGGTGAAGACATCTGGAGAAACCGCAGTACAATACGGTTGGCGCGCTGAGCGTCGTATCTTTGAGTGCGATCATTCACAATAGCGCGTCATCCTGTTAAACCTTTAGATAAGGAGGTGAACAGTTTCAGGATAATTATCTTTTAAATGACGTTTTTTGTTTCTCGTTCTTGCTCGAGGCTACCAGTGATAAAGACAGTAGCAGTAGCCTATATCTGAGCTTCATTTGCAAAATGTTCCCTACTATTGATGTATCATTTTATTATCACAGTAATGGCAGAGTAAATTAACGCACGGGCAGTTGGCAACTATCAGCACATATCTTGAGTGCAGAATATATCGTAAGAAAGTTCCTGGTTTAGCAAAACCGTGCCAGAATATCCGCTGCTGGTGTTCAAGGAAGCTAGACGACCGGTGCTTTCGCTGACAGCTACTGTCCTTGACAAATACGTGATAAAACACCCTGCGACGTCACACGTTCACCTGTGAAGTCACCCGCCACATCACCTCGCGTTCAGCAAACTGACGGTACAGGAAGGAAGAGGAAACTGGTCAAAGAAAAGAAAGAAATAAGTTGCGAATTCGCCATCATGTCATGCGGTACTAATAGGCAGTAGTAAAGAGACTTTAGATTAAAATATTTACATGTTTCTAAAGTTACGCGTTTGAAACTGTTTGAAAGCTACTGGAAATGTTACAGTCTGTCCCCAGCGGCTCATGCGTACGGCTGGTTCAGAACAATAGATCGACATGTTATTTTTTATTTCTTGTCCTGGGTTACACTCTCTATCTGATCTTCGGCGCAGTGATCTTCTCCTCGGTGGAGCTGCCCTACGAAGACCTTCTACGACAGGAGCTCCAGGCCATCAAGGACAAGTTCCTCCAGGAGAACGAATGCATATCGGAGGAGCGCCTGTATGCCTTTTTGGAGAAAGCGCTAGAGGCCAGTAACTATGGGGTGTCTGTTCTGAACAATGCCTCAGTCAATTGGAATTGGGACTTCGCCTCGGCGCTTTTCTTCGCCAGTACCGTGCTTTCCACTACAGGTAATAATGGGAATTATAAGGGACCACCACATTACCCGATTGAAGAAGCGACCGTACAGTATAGGTGTAGTCAAATGCTAGCAAAGCAGGGGCTGGCTGAATGCAGTACGGGGTTATCGGCACAGCAAAGTAAATGTTTGCTTTGTTTTTTTAACCAAGTGAAGTGTATCGTCTATTCAAAAATGTTTGCCATTCAGATAGCCTGTCCTCTTCGTGGGTGAAACAACATTACAGTTTAAGCGGTACGGAGATTACCTATAGAGTAGCCTATCTTCCTTCTTTTTTTTTCTTAGCACACTTGTCCCAATGATTACATAGGCTACATTACGTGTTTGAGTACTTTTTACTTCAACGGCACTTCCCTTCCTGTAAGTGTTCTGTTACACCGCTCATTAAAGTTAATAAACGGCCAGCTATTGTGACGGCAACGGTATAATGAACAAGCAAACACATTGACCATTTGCAGTAAAAGTGTAGCCGTTTTTAAAGGCCTATTGATACTAAATGTAGTTGTATCATACATCAAATTCCCATGTAAAGCGAATGTAGGTTAGGCTATTTTTCCCCGTTGTTATGCGTTTTTAACGCAAAAGTAAGTGTATGTTATATGGCCTAGCCATTATTTAGAGGTTAGTTCTTTTTTGTTCTTAATAGAGAATTTAACTAACTAGAGTATCGAGCAGCCTGTAGCAGGTGTAACATGATACCTGAGTGAGAAAGCTTGGATACCTGCGCATGCCAGCGTTGGGAGCTGGTTTGACTGCAGTGAAGAAACATGATCACACGCGACACGCAGACACATGCACCCTCACAACCACACGCATTCACTCAGACATTCTGACACACAGTTCCAGGTTTATGTGTGCTCACAATCACAGATGTACACTTATACAAAAATCACTTACTCAAACACACAATTGACAACTGCACATACGTACAAACACAGTAACTGCAACGTTTCTGACCAATATTGCTGGACCTGTTTACAAGTGACAGATCAGACCGTCTGTAGGTGTGGCCCTCATGACTCATTCTTGGCCGCATTTTTCCTGCGTTTTCTTTTGTTTATAACTATACTTATCCCGGATCAGCTGCAGTTTGTCTAGGGTGTAGGGTGGAGTTGTCAGATCTAGGATCAGTGCTTAGGGGCATCGCCTTCATACAGAAGACAGTAACGGGAAAGAGGAAGTGAGTGTGAGCTGCAGCACAGGTATTTTTCCATGCAGGTATCACATGCAGTCGGTCTATGAACATTCATGTTCAAAGGGATCCCAAGGCTGTGGCCTTCACACTGTGGGAGGTGAGAAGCCTGAGTGTGTCTGTGCAAGGTTAGCATATGCTCCAAGGATGGAATATAAAAACCTGCAACTTTCACTGATACAGGGAGTCTCTATCTCTCTCTTACTTACCCTGTCTCTCTGTCCCTCTCTCCCCCCTCTCCCTCCCTCTCTGTCTCTGTCTCTCTCTCTGTCTGTCTTTAGCACACATACGCACACACACATACACACACACACATTCTCTCACTGTCACTCTTTCACATGAAAACACACACACACACACATACACACACACAATTGCACTCTATCTACTTCTCTTCATGGTTTACCCCTAGGGTATATGAGCAATGGTTTGATTACATTACAATACTGGCATTTGACAGCCATTCTTATTCAGAGCGAATTACAATGAGAAGACAAGTGCATAAATCGGGGTTGAGAGCAACAGTAACTTTAGAGGTCGGAGGTAAATACTCAGATCACAAATGTGAAAACCTAGGCTCGATTGTAAACTACATAAGCCTGTTAGAAAAAAAAACGAGGATTACACAATATTGAGATGTACAACTTGCAAAACAAAGAGATTACAGTTACATTGCTTGTATTTTTTTCATTGCAAACTATAAGTGTAATTATTCACAGTCATAGTAGTCAAATCATTGGCAGAAGTACTACAGAGAGTTGGGGGGGGGGGGGGGGGTGTTTGTGCCAAGTTAAGATTTCAAGCGGTGAGTTTTCAGTCTGTGGTAGAAGGTGAGAAGTGTCTCTGCTGTTCTGACTGATATGGGGAGGTCATTCCACCACCAGGGGCCCAGGAGATAGAGCAGTCATGACCTGGACGTGCAGGCATGCAGAGGGGGAGGAGCCAAGTGTGCTGAGGTTGCAGGACGAAGGGGTCTAGTTAGTCTGTAAGGTTTGCTGATCGCCTTGAGGTAAACTGGAGCACTACCCTTTAGCTATCCGGTAGGCTAGCACTCAGGTTCTGAATTTGATGCGAGCGGCAACAGGTAGCCAGTGAAGGAAAGTGAGAAGAGGGGTGACGTGAGAATGCTTTCGGAGGGTGAAGATCAGGTGAGCTTCAGCATTCTGGATGAGCTGGAGGGGCCTGATGGCGAGAGGAAGAGAGTAGGGGTTGGCCAGTCGGGAGAGAACCATGCTTGGACCAAAAGCTGAGTTGAGTTGGTGGGGAAGAAGGGGCGGAACCTCCTGATGTTATGAAGGAAGAATCTGCACACCCGGCACACTGCTGTGATGTTCTCAGCATCAGTCAGTCTGCTGTCCAATACATTGCAGGCTTTTAGAAGACACTTTTATCCAGAGCGACTTATACAACTTTTAAATAACATTTACATTGCATTGCATTTATACAGCTGGATATATACTGAACTAATGCAGGTTAAGTACCTTGCTCAAGGGTACAACTGCAGTGTCCTACCTGGGAATCAAACCTGTGACCTTTAGGTTACAAGACATGCTCCTTACCCATTATACTACACTTCCACCCACCACACCAAGGTTCTTGGCAGTATAGGCAGAGGATAGTATGGTATCACCTAAGGTGATGGAAAAGTCAGATGAAGGAGAGGGTCTGGAAAGGAGGTAGAGAATCTCAGTCTTTGCTGGGTTGAGCTTTAGGTGGTGCTTTTCTATCCTGCTCGAAATGTCATTCATGCAAGCTGAGATCCGCCTGGTGACATTGCAGCTCAGCTTGGGGGAAGGAAAGAAATACTTGAGTGTCATCAGCATAGCAATGATATGATAGTCTATGGGCAGAGATGACAGGGCCAAGAGATCTGGTGTAGAGAGAGAGGAAGAGACTACGAGTCTTGATGGTGGTTATATAACAGTTATGGGGGAGTGTGCTGAGTGGGTGAGGGATTTCAGTAATCACCACGGGTACAGTAATAGCTTAACCTGCTTCTCGGCACACCACCCTCTCTGGCCATTTCTCTGAAGCGTGCCTGCCAGAGCAGCTCCTAAAATACAACCTCTTAACCCTCTGTAATTGCCTGCCAGCACTGAAACAGACTTCTGCTTTCAACAAGCCTATGTGTGCCTGTTACAGTAGGGCCAATGAAACTCATTACTTGGGTTTACTCTCCAGTATGTACTAGCTCTTGCCATTGAACATTTTAGCAGTCTAAGATCAAAGTTGGTTTAAATGTTTATTAAGGTAAGAGTTCTTGTATTTTTTTTTGTTTGTTTTTTTAAGAATAAAGTGTCATAGTGCTAACGAATTTGGAGGTTGTGATTTAAAATAACTCTGTACACAATTGTAACCATTAAATGTACTCAGAAAGAATACAGGATGAATTGGATCCTGCTTGCAACCTGGGGGACAAATCCAATTGAACATACCAGCATCATGCCAAACCATGTCCTGGAATGACATTGCTTAGAGAGTTCTGCTTTCTCCCAAGACACTGTATCAGAGATTTTAATACTCACATCCAAAATCAGAACCAGCAAGAGGACAAGAGGGCCGTGATGGATGCGAATATCCAGAACTTTGTCAAACATGGTTTTTGACCTCCCAAAGCCGTCTTCTACAAATCATAGTAAGCTGGTCCATACATTAATAACTCTCTTTGTTAATGTACACAAAAGAGTCATTTACACAGAGAGTTAAGCAAAGTTATTGACAGGACAGAGAAGGTGATTCATTAGGGAATTCTTTCTATCACATGCTGATTGGCTGATGGTCGCAGCAGCATAGCCATTTGTCTGTATGTTATCCATTAGCAGCTCAGACTCAGACACTATATTGATAGCCATTTCAGTAGACGTGCAGCATCATTCTGTGGCCCTGTATCTCCAGATGTACTTTTATGGAGGGAAGCTGTGGAAAGTCATTTTTTGATTTTGTTGCCGTAATGGCATGGAAGAGCAGACATTCTCAAAGGCCATGTCGCACTTGCAGTTTTGGAGTATGTGATTTTAATGCCTCACCTGGAAATTACCTAGCTGTTATGTTACATTTATGTTTTTTAGATTTATTTTTTAATGACATTGCAACAGATTTCCCCACTGGGGATACTACATTTTAATGTGCTGCCAGTTCACTCTGAAAAATTTGGTCGTTTTTGGGGATTTTTTTTATATGTAACCTACAGATCCCTTGGCAGAAACCTGTAACAGTGGTCATGGACATGAACTCTATCGACAGGTTATGGATTTAGTTCCCACTGATTGAGTTCTGTGGGCTGAGTTGCTCCTGAAGAAACCCTGCTAAGTGTATAGACTACGGACCCACCGAGTCCTCAGTAAGTCACTTGCCTTCTCTCCCTCCGTGTGCTTACAGGGTATGGCCACACGGTGCCACTGTCAGACGGAGGCAAGTCCTTCTGCATCATCTACTCTGTGATCGGGATCCCCTTCACCCTGCTGTTCCTCACGGCAGTGGTGCAGAGGATCATGGTCTTCAGCACCCGGCGGCCGGTGCAGTACATCCACATGCGCTGGGGCCTGTCCAAGTCGCTGGTGGGCGTGGTGCATGCCACCATCCTGGCCTTGGTCACGGCCTCCTTCTTCTTCCTCATCCCCGCCGTGATCTTCACCCTCCTGGAGGATGAGTGGAACTTCCTGGAGTCCTTCTACTTCTGCTTCATCTCCCTCAGCACAATCGGGCTGGGAGACTACGTCCCGGGGGAGGGCTCCAATCAGAAATTCCGGGACTTGTACAAAGTGGGCATCACCGGTGAGCTTATTTTTTTTGTTTGGTTTGTGGAGGGGTAGGTGGTGGTTACTGCTGGAGAGCAGTGTGTCTTTACACCATCCGAGAAGTACCATATAGTAAGTTGAGTTCAAGTATTCTTTTAAGTCAGATATTCCACATGGAGGTATTCTTGCTAAACTATTATTCTTGTTCGACTCCTTGTCGAAATGGTGGTAACAAAGGGAAATGAAAAGAGAGCAATCATCTGGACCTTTTGTGATATGTGATGTTTAATTATCTGGGCCAAGAACCTGGCCTAAAACATTGGATGATTGTTCAACGGCATTGATTGCCTTGCCTGAATGTGTGGATGAAGTGAATGCAGATCCTGCTGCAGTGAGGGAGGAGGTGGTTATTCAAATATTCACATTTTGGGAACCGTAAAATATTCGAATATCAAATGAATGGTAGGCGTCCCTGTATGCGAGGGAGGGTGAGTTCTCTCCCCTTGATGAGCAAAGCTGCTCATTTTCAGGGCACCTCTGAGAAATAGTCAGTATTGGGGATTTGAGATACAGTTACATGAAAAAGTATTTGCCTGCTTCCGGATTTCCTATATTTATTGCATATTTGTCACACTGAATGATTTTAGACCTTTAGTCAAAATGTAAGATTTCAAATATACACATTGTGTGTGTATCTTATCTGTCAGGGTGGGACAGCAAGGTATGTTGTCCTAGGCCTCAGTGGCCCAGGAATAGTATAATAATGTAACTTTGTCCCGGGCCTTGGAATTTCACCAGGCAGCCCTGAGTGTGTGTATGTGAGAGTGTGTTATCGTATTCCTCTCTGTGTGCAGTGTACCTGCTCCTGGGCCTGGTGGCCATGCTGGTGGTGCTGGAGACGTTCTGCGAGCTGCAGCAGCTGAAGGATCTGAGGAAGATGTTCTACCTGAGGAAGGAGCGGCCGGAGGACCGCTTGAACATCCTGGAGCACGACCACCTGTCCTTCTCCTCCGTGACCGAGCAGGTCACACCCCTCCCAGAGGAGAGGACTGAGCCCTACATTAAGGGTCAGGTCCTGGGGCCCCCTGAGGGGGAGGAGCCCGTTGTCCGATAAGTGGGCGGAGTCTGTGGAATGTGTGTGTGTGTGTGTGTGTGTGGGGGGGGGGGGGGGCGTTGCGTCGTGTTACAGGGTTGGGTACCATTATCATAAAAGGGAACAGTCCCATTATCAGATAAGAGGTGGACTGCAGGGTACCTAGCAGTCAGCCCTTGCTGTGAGGGAGGAAGGGGGTCACTAAGACCTTGAATGAATTCCCAAAAATGTGCAGAGCTGTCACTTTACCATTGACCTGCTGTCCTGGACCGGATACATTGTTTAATTGTGGGGAGGAAAGTCTTTTTTTATTTAATCAAATGAGCAAGGTGTTGTATAGTGTGCTGTAGCTCCACCAATCATGGGTTGAGGAAGTGGCATATCCCAGAACAATGTTTCACCTACGTGAAAGGTTTCGCTAGCTTTACCATAGAAACACAAAATAGCTTCAATTTTAAATCTTCTATTGTATATTATGTCTTAGTTACTAAAGTTATTCTGGAAATTAAGGCAACTTTGTAAATCTAATGCATATAGTATTAAAGTGTGTAGCTGTACATATGGATAGTGTGTATAAACATAAAGTGATTAAGAGACCTTAACAGCTGTCCTGCTGAGATTTGGTCAGTGTTTTGGTCATAGCTTTTAAACCAGGAGGTAAGGGTTTCAGACAAATAAAATAAAAATAAATGAATTAGATGGATGATCGATCCTGATGTTTAGAGACTCAGGTCCGTGCATGTTCCTTGTGCAGAAAACCTGTGATCCTCACGTCTGAAATTCTAAAAACATATGCATATCTTGAGGGTAGATTTTACTGGATGGCTTTTGACTCAGGAAATGGGAAATGTCCAATCAGAATCCTGTGTTCTTATCTATCTGATGATTTTTAGCAGCTGTATGTTGGCTATTTATTTCAGTTCATTTGTAATTTTCAAGTTATTATTTTACAGCAGGTTCTGATATATCATCTCACTGTTGACAGTTTTTTACGCGACTTGCATCCCAGGAAAATATCACCAAGAAAAATTAAACCCATTGAATTTTTTGGGTATTTCAATCTTCAACAGTCTGTTCAACTGTACTGTATGTGTCATACCCCTTGATTTGTGTGGTTTTATTTTTCATGTTTTATACAAAAGGTGAGGAGATGGGGTTTCATATGGGGATGGATAGGTGGTGCGTCAGTAGTCGTAGATAAGAGAACATTCAATAAAAATCAGATGTTAGAAGGACAAGAAGGGCAATCGCTTTTTTAATTAATGAAAATTGCAGGACAGGAACTGAACCCCTAGGACACAAGTTGTGTTCATTAAATTGTAACATGTTAATGTTGCCTGTAAATAGTAATAAGTGTTCAAAGTGGCCCACTTAGAATGACCGGTGAGACCTGCATTTGAAAAACAGACATGTTCAGGACGCTTGTTTTTGCATGTGTTCCATCAGCATGTGAGTTAATTTGAGCGACGGCCTGTCTGTCTTGACTAACAGCTACCATTCCTTTATTTATTATTTTAGATATTAAAACTGAATACAAACAAACAACTACGTCAACTCTTACTCACACCACTACTCTCCCAACTTGTGTATTGTTACACAATGTTGTTATTTCATAAAGAAAGTTCAACAGGTTTGTTTCTTGAAGCAATGAATGGAGTCAACGTTGTATTTTGACTTAGGACATCCACGTAAGTGTGGATGGAAAGTTCTGGAGGAATGTGAATGTTTAAGTCTCTTATTTTAGTGTTTTTGAATTAAGAGGAAGAGTGTTTTTACAACCAAGGTCTGGCCTATAAGGGCACACATCTTTTACATGTATTATGGCCCTGTGTAAACTAATTCATGCATTTTAGTAGAAATCTAATATTATGTCTTAAAAATAAATTCATGTTTTATTATAGATGGTTGAGATTTTGACTCATTGGGTGTTTGTTTTTCGTGTGTGTTTGGGTGTCTCTGTGGGTGTGTGTTTGTGTGCACAAGCTCAGAATGGTGATAGGAGAAATGGACTGCAAATACACGGAAAGAAAGAGGCGTTGGGAGTGGCAGATGAGTAAGCATTGTGCATTGTGGTTTCAATATAAATAGTAGTGAGACAGAGGGGAAAATTAAGGAGTGGGCAGTGCAATTGTAGGTGGGGAGGAGGAAAGAGCTCTTTCATCATCCAGTCTTTGTATTTGCTCACCATAACCCAGAGCATGTCCCAGAATCACCTCCATATCTGAAGTCAATAGAAAATAACTACAAAGGGAGGAACATTCCGGTCAACAAAAGTGATCAAAAACCGTATGTGGACTGCATCTGGTTGATTCTCTCATGGTCATATCTAAAAAAAACTAACAAAGACAGTGAGACAGTGATTAGAGTTCAGGATGGTGGACTGTGACTGGGCTGTGCTTTTGGTTATGCAAACACTGAAGGGGAGGAAACTGAACATTTCCTCCATTTGAAAGATAAGTGGGGTGGCCAGCCAATCAGAAAAGTAAAACATTCCAAGAAAAGTCCCTTCCACTGAAGGGAAGTTCTCAGGAAGAAGGAGCTGTGATATGTTTAAGTAGGCGGTATACTTAGTAAGAAGTAGAACTTTTTGAGCAAAAAGATGCAATGACAACTGAAGAACAAAAACATGCGGTGTTGTGTGTTCTCATGGTGCAGTGTGCGACGGCCTCCAGGGAGAACTTTTAGAAAATGTCTTTCTTGTTCACCGACCTCTCCCTCTCAGCTATTGGTCAAAATTGGTCAAAACGTCACGGTAACCAACCGTGGTTCAGAGGGCAGACTTTATTTTCCGGTTCATTCATTGCCTGTACTGTACTGTGGTAGAGGGCGAACGTACCACCTCTTTCAACTTTTTTTCTCCTTTTGCATAGCTAGATAAACTAAATCCACTTTAAACTCCCCTCTCTGTCTCTGTTTTGTGCTTCTATCACCGCCGCCATTGTTGTTTTGTGTTGTGATCTCGCATAGCCCTTCTCTTTATACACCCATGGCGTGGCCGCGAGACGGAGGTCTGGGCGAGATTCCAGCCCCGGTTAATAACTGCCTCGTAATTATTCCACGCCCACCAGCGGCGTGGAGTGACAGTAAACGGTGCGGTGTTCTCACTGAGTATAACGTCAACGGTGTTCTCACTGAGTATAACGTCAACGGTGTTCGTGGACATGTTTGCCACTGTTTCTCAATCCTGAAGTTCTTTCTTCTTATTGAATATACCGCCAGATTTAAGTTTCAGGGGCACTTTACCGCAGACTACCAAGAGAAAGGGTAATGGTGTGAATGGTAATTCTTGCCATATTTTGTTAGGTGCATCCGTAGAGACATCACTGCAGAAAAGCAGAAAAATACAGGTACAATTAAAATAGATATTACAGGAGAAAAAAACTACAGAGAATAAAAAATACAATTTCATAATAATGCGTACTGTACTGTGTGGTGAAAAAATACACTACAGCGTGTTGTGCATTTTCAGTGTGTTCTGAAGCAAAAACAAGTGTGGTAATGTAATTACTCAGTTCCTCAGAATGTACGAGTGGATTATTTGTGTAAATTCTGAATGGTGTATGAGTTTGGTGACTATGGTGAATCAGTCTCTGATCTGATTTAAATTACAGAATAGTGCTTTGATTTTTATCATTCATGAGGAAGTTGCTCCTGAAGGGTTATGCAAAATGGGAATTGAGGTTTCATATTTCTGATTTTAGAGACCTTCAACCAGAGATAGGCCAGTTGAGAGCAAAGCTCTCCTTTATAACAGAGCCCTGAGAATACAAGTTACAATTATTGAAAGCTTTAGCAACTGAGGGTGCTGATGTGTAAACAATGGTATCATATGCATAATAATGAACAGAACTATGTGTAATCAGAGAGCCAAGATCATATATATATAAAGTGAAGAGTAAATTTGAAAATGTGAGACAACTTGAAAGCCAAAATGAAAGCTGCCAGCAAAAGCATCTTGAATCAAGAGAATCAGCACCAGTAGCTTTTTTGGGTCAATAAACATTTAAGGAGCAATGGGTTATTTGAAACACCATCTAGTGTCCACAAGTGAGAACTGCAATCCCAACCCAAGGTATGACACCTTGCTAGTTGCTCTTGATCAGAACTCTGTCCCAACGAGTGGTTGCCAGGTTCTCTCACAACCTGTGTCTTTGTGCAGTCGTCGTACAGCACTGAATGTAGTGTGCTGGGAAGCTTGCTATTGTAGCATCCAAAATGTCAAGAGATGAGTCTTATAAGGACATATAATTAATAATATATTGGTATAGCAACTTTATAATAGATTATAGCAATGCATGAGCTACACAGATTGTCTCGTGTTATATGGGCAAGCTGTGGGCAGTGCTGTTTGTAATGCATAGAGACTAACATTAGCTATGACTGAAGAAAACCCAATGTTCATTTTCCCAAAACTTTTATCATTCAGCTTATGAGACGGATAGTGGGATTTCTTGGATCTAGTGCTGGTTGGGCTTAGCTCTCTGGTCGAGCTGAGCCTCTACATAGTAAGCCAGCCATTTCAGCACTGTAACTCTAACTGGCAACCAGCTGCACAAGTCGAGCAAGATGAGCATGCTACTGGCTGAGGAACATTGTTGGAGCCTGTAACCCCAGACAAACATATACTGTAAATACAGCACAGCGTATGGAAAGCAAATATATGTGTAATTACAAATTCATAGTCAATATAAATTTTTTATTGAAAGAAAACCAATACTTCTACTCTGCATCTTTCTGCAAGCTCTATGGATGTCTTATGTAAAACTGAAATAATTGCACCTTTACCTCAGAAAAAAAATGTAACCTGGTAAGCCTATTCATGCTGGTTGTCTGAGTTTCATTTTTTGCATTGTTACGGGGCAGAGATTTTTTTTTTTTCAAGTAGATTACCCAAAGAAATGAAATGTTCATTAAGCGCATTACATATGTGCTCTTTATCTGATACAGCAGAATCTGAATGAGATGATTTGGTAGAGAAGAAATCTCTGCATTATTTTGCAGTTTAACAGTTTATCAAAATGGTAAACAAAACAGTTTTACCATTACAATTCAACGGCCTATCAACAAAACAAGCCGCCTAGTGGTATTTCTGATTTCTAAAGCACTTATTCCTGCGTTGTCGAATCCTCAGGTGATTTTGATGTGCGTGCTGTGGCCCATGATACATCTCTAAATTTCACAAAACTTGCAAAGTCACAAAGATGACTCTCAAAATTTTGGAAAAACACAAACAGAGAGGTTTAATTGCATGCTGTTTGTTCAAAGGTGGGCAACCATTAATATTGATTCAGTCAGTTAGATTGGTTAAGCTATATAAATTGGGCCTCAAAACATTGTAGAGATGTGATGCAGTTAAGTGACCAAAGTCATTACCTTGTAGCATATTTGATTTTCGACTTTTTAAAAAAATGTGATTGGGTTAGACTGTGGAATTTACGGTACAAACAGAATTAAGTCATGGGTGTACAGGGGTCATTGGAAGGATGCAGGTAATTAATAGGAAACACATTGAATTTAACTGTGGCTATGAGGCCCATTAGAGATAATGTCTAGGTATAGCCAGATCCCTGGGATTGTGCATTGGATTTAAACAGTTGCATTGGGCCTGGGGAGGACAGTTCAATGAGGGTGTCTGGGTACTGGGTGCTTTAAGCGAAGACACTTCAGGGTCAATATCTCCAAACCATACATCTGAAAACACAGAATCTCAGACACAGACCAGCCAGCCTACAACCAAGATCTGTTATGTAGGACTAGATGTGAGACATGCTGCCTAGACTCTGCAGGATGGTTAAGTGAGTGACGGCATCCTCTGGGTTATCAAGTGGGCGCCCTCTTTCCTCGATGTTTCGCTGATAGGCCCACGACACCTCCAGAGGGTTCAGCAGTGAATCCCGGCGTCCCGGGCTCACCCCCTAGATGCCATGCCACTCATTTGAGCGCCCAGGTGGAGTCCTTTCTCTTCATCCAGAGCCACTGACTACCCTTTTCAGCAGTTCTGGAGAGGTCTTTGACTGCCTGCCGGTGGGCCTTCGCTCGCACTCCCATCTCCCGGAGTAGCCTTGATATTGATGTGGCTACAAACCCTCTGCAGCCTACTTCAACCGGTCGGACCTTTGCTTTCCAGCCACGTTGTTGCACATCGGCTGCAAGCTCAGCGTACCTCAACTTCTTGCGCTCGTAGGCCTCCTCCACTGCGTCCTCCCAGGGCACTGTAAGCTCGATGATGCAAACGAGATGGAGTGAGGCCGACCATAGCATAAGGTCTGGTCTGAGGTTGGCTGACACGATCTCAGCTGGGAAGCAGAGCCTCTGGTCTAAGTCTGCTACCATCTTCCAATCACTTGCCCCGCCAAGCTGCCCGGTGTCTGGTCTTGATGTGGTGAGTCTGGCTTCACCCTGGCCTTCCCAGACAAATGCTGTTGCCAGCCAGTGGGATGATGGGGGAGGAAGGGTGTTGATGATCCTCCGCCAGCACTGCTGCGAGACACTGTAGCACCTGGTTGTGCTGCCAGGTGTATCGGCCTTGAGTGAGGCTGGTCTTCCAGCCCACCAGGATGTGCTTTAGTGTTGCTGGAGTCGGGCAGAGGGAGCATGTGGGGTCTTCTCCATACCACTGGCTGAGATTTTTGGGAGATGGCGGGACATCACAGGCATTCTTGATGGTGAAGCTTGCTCTGAATGTCTCCAGGAGGCTCTTTACCAAGTGTACAGTTAAATACAAAAGTGACAGTGATGTAAGTTTCATTGTTTTGGCTCTATATTCCAGTACATTGGATATGAAATAAAACAATAAATAATGGTTAAAGTGCAGACTGTCAGCTCTAATTTGGGGGTATTTACATCCATATCAAGTGATCTGTGAAGAAATTACAGCCGCTTTTATACATAGGCCCCCATTTTAGGGGAGAAAATTAATGGGGCAATCAGTGGCTCAGCTGTCTAGGCACAAGAAACTAACGAAAGGTGTTGATTTGAGGTTTGGAATTTGTATTTGGAGTCTGTTACTGTTGTCTCTCAACATGAGGACTAAACAAGTATCAATTTCAGTAAAGCAGACCACAATGAGGCAAAAAAGAATCTGAATAAAACAATCAGATACAGGCAAGATATTGGGTGTGTCAAAATCAACTGTTTGATACATTGTTAGCAAGCAAGAAAGTGCTGGTGAGCCTAGCAATAACAAACAACCTGACCAAAGAATACTTTCTATTGTGAAGAAAACCCCCATTTCAAGTGTCGAACACATCAAGAAAACTCTCCAAGATGTAGGTATAGATGTATCACAGAGAGATGACTACACCCGCATAATTTCAGAGGGTTCACCACAAGATGCAAATCACTGGCAAGCCTCAATAACAGAAGGGGTTAGAGTTTGTTAAAAAAAAGTACATTTTAAAAAGCTGTAGAGTTCTGGAACAAGGTCTTATGGACAGATGGGACAAATATCAACCAGCACCAAAGTGATGGATAAAGGAAAGAGTGGAGAAACAAAGGAACTGCTCATGATCCAAAGTACCCTACCCCTCATCTGTGAAATGTGAATACAATACATGTGCTTTGTATTCAGATTTCATTTGACACATTTAGGAAAGTGAAGGTCTCAGAGTGAAATGCAGGAAGCCTGTGTGCTGTTTACAAAGATTTTGATTGTGTTTCATTGTGGAATGAATAAATCACGACGTTACAAAAAGCAATGCAAGAAAGAACTACACGCCAATGTAAACTGTAATTCAATGTGCGCATAGTTTTTTATGATGCATGATAAATGTGCGTTGCTATGGAAAACAGCACACCAATATGCATTGCATTTTGTTGTCTTTCATTTGGAGTAACATCTGTAATTCTGACTGTGGCAAACACGCCTGCCACAGGCCACCGAAGTGGCTTTCCTTGGGGCCCTCCAGCACAGAGACACAGGGAGATGATGTTCCAAGCAGTCCAGCTTTATTAACGAGGGTTTGGCAAGATGTTACAGCCAAAGTGAGCAGATGTAACCCAGTCATGACCGAAGCTCCCTGGTGTGGGTGGGGATGGCAGATTTAACCTGTGCGCAGTGATTACCTCACTACGCACAGGTGCAGCCACTCCTGTTCCTGGGTCCAATTAGCCTGGCCAATTATCCAATTGGCCAGGTCTAATTAGCTTGACCCAGGGCAGGTGTGGCTGCTTAACCCAGCCATCCCCACACCACACTGACATTATTAATTTCCCATAATAGGTGAGGCCTCAGCTGTGCATACATGCAAATAAACTAAAGCTGTGCATGCCTGTAAGTGAATCGCAGTATATGCCAATAATGTAGACCTCAGCTGAGCATGCCTGTAGGTAAACCTCTGTGCATGTCTAGTAAGACTGCTATATGTTAGCTTGGATTGAATATCCCTGAATATCCCTGGAGAGGATCTGTGTACATGTTTCTGAGGGAAGTCAGGTACTATAAGCCAGTTCACCAACACAGTTAAACCATTTCAGCAGCTGAAACTGAACAGACAACAGCACCTGTGTGTGTGTACACGTGCAGGAAGAAAAGACTAATTACCAATTAGTTCTGTGTTGATAACGGACAGCTACATCTGACACTTTCTGTACACGTTTGTCCACAAGAGTTTGTGTGTCTGTATGCGCATACATGTGCCACTGTCACATTTTTACCTTATGTGTGTGTGTCTGTGTCTGTGTCTGTGTGGGTGCGTGTGCATGTGTGTGCGTGTGTATGTGTGTGAGTGTGTGTGTGTGTGTGTGTGTGTGTGTGTTATAATACATACAAAGGATAGATATTACTGTGCACATCCAGCCCAAGTTGGGTTCGGTGTGTGGATATTTTTTCCTTTTTGTGTTTTAGTACATGCCTGCCAGTATGTGTGTTTGTTCGGTTTGTCGGAATGCACCCACACCCCACAGGATCATGGTTGTGTTGCTGGGGCTGCCAGAGGATGCTATACCTGGGATGGCAGAATGGCATTATTGATACACTTGTCATGGTTGTCAGTTTTCTTACTAACTGTACAATATTGCTCCTGTTCCAATGAATTGCATGTAAGGGCAGAGAGGAGTACAGACAGGAAGCTTAATGAGACACTGAATGGATCATCTGATTCCTTCATTCATGACCCATGACTCATGAACCATGCCCTCTGTGTACTACGTAGCATTCCTTCACCAATGAAAGATTCAGTCTGGATTTCCCACCTATCCACCCATTTCCCCAGAACATTTTATTTTATGTGCGTGTGCGCACACACACATACACTCACTCTCACACACACACACGCACACGCACACAAATGTGCACGCACAGACACAAACACACACACACACAAAACTCATTATGATTAATTTATGCAAATAGTTTTCTTTGCTGGCATTGGCCTAAGGTACAGATAATCAGCTCTGGACATCATTTGTAAAGCTGCTTCATCATTTCTGACATACAGGCACATCTCATCCCAAACCTGTTCAGCTGATGCTCACATTTTCAAAGCTAAACTTCTGCTTTGAGATCAGAGCCTGCCAGCTTCTCTGCGTGAAGCATGCTGTTGAAACTGAGAGAAAGGCTCTCCTTTCGTTGGGCACGATGAAAAAACATTTAAGTTTCTGCAGAGACCGTTTCATCTGTGTGTATGTGTGTGTGTTTGTGTGCTTGTGCTTCTTCTTGAAAATGTAAGACAAATTATATCTAAAGCAACATAAAGTGCATACAGTACATAAAAAGTATTTTGTCCAGCACAAATAGAGCATCGCGTAGTTCTGGCAGGTCACGAGAGTCAAGCGCTCCGGCCGAATCAGCTGATGGCTCAGCTGAGTGATGTTAGCCTATCACAGTACATTCACTAACAGGGCGGTCTACTTAAACAGCCTCCCTCTACTCATTCGGCTGCTCCTCCTGCATGCAAGCGCTGCACGTTGCTTCGTAAATCCCCTCCACCACCCCAGCTCCTTCCCATTCCAGCTTGCATTCTCCATCCTTATGTGTTAAGAAATTGCATTTGCTCCATTCCTATGTGTTAAGAAGTTGTATTGCTCCATCCTTATGTGTTAAGAAATTGCATTTGCTCCATTCCTATGTGTTAAGAAGTTGTATTGCTGCTGGATCTGTTCTGTGTGTACCCCTCTAGGGGGGGTTTGGCTGCTGGCCTCCCGGCCTTATCCACGCGGGCTGCGTGGTTGGCGGGAGAGCTCCAGAACAGAGCCATACCGCCAAACATAACTGTATTGCCTTTATTGTCAATAAAGTTCTACTTGATGACAGTGGTCCTGACAGAAACGGTTTCATCCAGGTTCCCAAACAATTATTGTACAACAAATTAATGAAAGATGCAATGGCAGCTAATGGTAGGAGAATATGGCTCCATGAAACCAAAAATTGGCGGGGCTGTCATAAGCTTACTCATTTTCACCAGTCATTTCGTTCTGCTGTGGGAGAGAAAAATATTTTCATCAGTTCCCAGAAGCCAAGGATTTACAGCACACTGCAGCTCCTATTATTTGGCGCTTTATGAAACCTCACTTGCCTGTACCAGTTTCATCACAGTGGGCTGTCACCTGCTTGGCAGCGGTGCACAACTCCGGTCCTTGAGAGGTGGTCTGCGTGCTGGTTTTTGTTCTAACCAGTTACCTTGGTTTTATTTTCCTAACCGCTCTATATTATGCTAGTTCACTCTTGTATTTGAGCAGGGTAAAATATTTAGGATACCCTCTCAGTCTGTATTGGGTGCTTATACAAATGTCAGATCAAGAATTATTCAGCTAATTGAATAATTAAGAGCAGAAGTTGGGATAAAAGACAAAGGAATCTTGAACTGATTGACAAAAAAATAATCAAGAAGAAATATCAAAATAAGAAAAAATGGGGCGGCATGTATTGAAGGAAACTAGCTAACACCATAAAATATGGGTTTTTGGAATAATGGAATTCAAACTTGCACGTATATTGAATAAATCAAAACAATGTACTGACTAGTCATGAAGTAAAGTGATGATTACTTCAGACATGAAATTGTCAGCCTGTGCCACTGTTTCTAAAGGAAAGCCACTTTAATGCTGATTGGGAACAGAAGCGGCATGATACTCCTTAATACTGACAATAACCACTTACCTCTCTTAGGTGGGCATACAGATGTTTGTGAATAAGCTGTGCTGTTCCACTTGTCTTTTCATCACCATTCCATTATAGTGCTTGTACATGCACTTTATTTTAAGTGATCAGAAATTGTGTAGCCAAATTAATCAGTTTTACTAATAAATGTGAATGTACAATGTAGAGACCTCTTACAGTTCAAATAGATCTAGGTTTTCTTTTTTGTAACACATTTAATAGAATATTTTGTTTTTACCGGTAGACTGCCACTCTGGACTTCAGTGTCTTTTTGAATTTATGTAGTTAATTAGCCACTGGTCTATTCATGACCCCAAATTGTACTTATATCATACTAATAGGAACTTATTTCTGATTGTGCTTGACAGCATCATGTTTTTACATAAGTCCTTGTGCTGCTGTCATAGAAAATAACTTTGATAGGAATCCATACAAGAAATGTGGAGGAGATTTCACAGCCTTAAGAAAATAATAAATGTGTGTGTGGGTGCCTTGCTAATTTTTGCCTCCACAGCTCTCGTTTTTGTAGAAGCAGCATCTTTTCTGGATTCAACAAAACTTAAGTGCCCATTAGAACACTAATGGTCGCTAATTCACTCAAGAGCAGGCGCTAACTGCATCAATTACCTACAATTTAGATAAGCAATGGTACACATCCAGTAACAAATGGATTGGTTAAAGTACTTATCCGTGTCTTCTATAAATTCAACCACATCATGAAAATATCCGTAGATCTGCACAGCACCAACGTTGTGAACAGAGGTGCTCTTTTTAGGTCAAGCAGTGCTCTGATGAATTGGCCTTAACAGGCACAGCCACTAGCTTGTTTCCACATGTTTGCTTGCGTGTATTTCAGTTCTCCACAAACAAGAGGTCGATAGCCTTTTTTGTTAAGCCGTATGTCAATTATTATGATTACATCATCCCAATCATCTATGGTGGTAAATCAATTATTACTAATTAAACACAGATGATTGACGGCAATGTTTTCAAGCAAGACTCACATGTCAAGATCAGTGTGATTTAGGACCATGGACCAGGGCCCTGTTTCACAAAGCTGGATTACTTTACTGAGTAAGCTGGATAACTGCACTGAGTAAAACCCGGAACCCTCCAAAATCTGAAGCATAGACTAAAGTAAAAAGGAGCTGGGTTTCTGGGTTTTACACAGCACAGTTATCCAGCTGACTTTGTAATCCTGCTTCATGAAATACCCCCCAGGCCTTGCAGACCACCCCCCCCCCCCCCCCCAAACCCCCTGGCACATGCACATACACACACACAAACACACAAGAAAACATAAGTCATGTGGCAATATTTTTATGTTGTACAGGGTATGTTTGTTTATGTTTAAAACAGTCTGTGTACTCACATTAAAAATGAGAGCAGTTATATAGCATTTAACTTGCACAGAAAAAAGCTAAATAAATAAATACACAAATAAATAGTCATAATAAAGGGTCAATTGCAGTGTGCTTAGATCTGGTTCAAACCTCTAGACCACAGAACTGAATTAAAACTGGAATCGTTCATCATTATTACACAGCTTTGCATAGCAGTTTCAGTTGAAATGCAGTTCTGTTGTCTTCAGGTTTAAAGGAGGTTTAAACGCCAGCTAGACACACTGCAATTGACCAAAATAATTTTCAGTATATTTTCAGCGGTATATAATGATAAATCAAAGTTGTGAATGTCATGTGCACTATTCAAATGAAAATGTAAGGTTTTAAACTGTGATGAAATCTCAAGGTCAGTTATTTAATATACTCTTCTTGATTGACAATGCTTGATGAAAACATGTCCATATGAAGAGAAGCATCTACATCAACAGAGTTGGTTACAATGGGCACATTGTTTGCCTTTTAAATAACATTTCAGCAGTGTTCTAGAATATTGTGATGACATTCTGCTGTTTGCCCAGATGGGATCTACATTTCACACAAATTGGTTAGTTAACTCCAAGCGGTCTGGGCTAGCAGAAAGGTTTTACAGCAGAGCAGCTAGAAAGGAAACAAAGGTAGTTTGAATGCAGGTGAGGTTTGTGGTCATTGGATCATTGAATTGAGTCTAGAGGAAGAGTTGTCATGTTGAATTGTTTGCTTGGGATCAAAAAACCTGACTGTGGACAACTGCACTGCACATTTTCAAACGTTGGTGGTTCACTATTCTGTCTGAGCTGAGTCAAAGCGGGATATTTATTTGTAAGCCGTTCAGTTTAATTGAAGGTTGTGTGGGTTCTGACTTCACTATTGTGAAACTGCAGGATCATGTCATCCAGACGCCTCCACACCCTTAACCCTCAGCAATGCCCTCAGCTTTGTCAGCACAGCACTGTTGTCTGCAACAGTGCAACTGAGGACTCATTCATGGCAGTATGGTGCAATGTATCAGAACCCAAACCGTAGTTTGTTGTGATGGATTTTACTTCCTGAACAAATAAAACGTGTAAAGCAATTGTTTGCTCATATGTTGATTTGTCCATGACCACTGATATTCTGTACATTGTTTTGATAAGCTCTTTAATTTGCTTTTATGCAAAGCAGTGGTCAGGGGTGCATACAGTAGTTCTTTCAAAGCTATCTCACTGATTGAATTGTCCCACAGTTGTTGTTTAAAAACATGCTTAATTTTGCAATTACTGACCCTTTCTTTGAAATATTTTCAGAACGCATCTGTTAAATCTTGAATCTGATCCAGCTTAAGGCTGTCTTCTCCCCTGCTGACAGCTGATTCCTCCTTAGTATTGATCTGAGACCTTAAATGATGTTTGTTTGCTTTTAACTGTCAGTCTTCAATCTTCTTTGCATTACTTATTGTTGTGCAAAGTAAATCCTTCTGTGTGCAGCTCACCAAGCAGATGCTGTCACATTAGTTCATTTAAGAACATTTGTTGTAGTGTGTGCAATGATGTTCCACGCGCTTTCACCTTCCTCCCTGTATAGGTCAAATAATATTATATGATATAAATATACTGTATATAGCTGATGCCTACATTATATATTTGTTGACCTAAATATATAATCTATATATATAAGTTCATAAGTTATATCTATATATAACAGCTCATTGCAGACTGGAGGATAACAATTCAAATGCAAGTTGAAATCATTGTAGGTCGCATGATGGAGACTTGTGGCCCAGTTCATGGGACATGAATGCCTCAGACCAGTCACTGGTTTACACCACTGAGCCATTCAGACAACTATTTTTGATATTGAGACCTGTGAACAAGCTAAATCTTTCTGCATACTGTATATCCACAGAGACAGTGACCTGATTACTCTCTTGATTGTGACCCGATTGTTGTGTTCTTGAAGCCTGAGGCACAGCTGATGCTGTTCCACCAGCATCCCACAGCGGGGGCGGTGATGGCTGGTTCAAGTCCAGACACAGAGACTGACTCCAAATTCTGCCAGGTAACGCTGACAATGAGAAAAGTGACCCTGAACCTCAAGTCAGTGAAAAAATCAAAAACAATTGATGGCGAAGTCTAGAAGGGAATTCTAAATTTTAAATAGCAACTTTTTGTTATAAAAATATATTATTATTATTATTATTATTATTATTATAAAATGTATCTTTTATTTTCCCTTTTTGTTGAGCAGAGACTGGTGTCTGTGGTAGATGTATATCACTAATACTGCTGGAAAGTTCAACCAAACAAATTCAGGACAATAGCCTTTAGGATCACTTTACTTGAGTTAAATATAATGTTATTTTTAGCAGACTATTAAATATGTCTGCTAAAAATAACATTATTTATTAAATGAAATTAAGTATTTTACTTTAATAAGAATGTCCCTGTTTTGCCAGTAAAAATTGCAAGCCCATCTCCAAATCACATCCCTGAACATATATCTGCAGTAGGCTGACCAAGGGTCTGAACCTGCAACCCCCTGGTCGTCCATCTTTCGCTGTTCCACTGCTCAGGCCTGCTTATCTGGGCCTGGGATGTTAGACTGCGCAAGATGGCGTCCGCAGGTTGCGAATGTCAGACCGTGCGAGATGGCGTCTGCCAAGTTTGGAGTTGAGTTTAAGCGTATGCAGGAGGAACCTGACACCCTCCTCCCCAGGGGGTTTTCCATCTGAACTGCTGATCCGCATATCGATGGCCGGCGTCGTAAGTTTTGCTCGAGTAAGCACAGGTCTCCTCCGGTGGGTGGGGAGCGCGCGAGCGAATGGAAAGATGGTTGGCGGGCCGGCGGGGGGGTGGCGAGGAGGAGCCGTGCGCTTCTTCTTCTGATCGATGCCAGACCCGTCTTTCGAAGCGCTCCAGACGACTCTTCCCACGCTTGCAGGCGGGGAGGCCGCAGCATGCCCGTGCGATGCGGAGAGCCGGCGGATCGGACACCGACAGACCGCGCGCCAGCGAGCGCTCGCAACCACAGGTACGCCCTTCCCGTCGCTTCGGCCGCCGCCGTCCGGACGCCTGTGGTTTCCTCAGACGATATTCCAGCAGTGTACGTTAAGGTTGGCTCCTGTCTATTCTCTTTTGATTTGTGTTGTTTTTCACGGGGACAAATCTAAATTCACACGAGTCGGTTTGTGTGGTTGCTGTTGAAATGACTGTAACGGCTGTTTGCTTTGACTAGGTTTTAAAAAAAAAAATTTTTTATTTCTTTACCAAATCCTGCCATTCGGGCAAGTCATTAAGAGATTGGAAGGGATAGCTGAGGTGCTAGTGGGGATGGTTTTTTTGTGTTGATGTCGTATTGTCCCATTGCTATCAGCTCTTTGTATCAGCTCCCCAGTTGCCTGCTAGCTGCCCACTAGAGCCCCATCGTCTCTTCACCGGTCGGTCTGCCAGCTAATCGGCACTACAGCGCCCTGTGTTCACACGCAGACAGTTCAGGCAAGGCAGTGGAGATGCCGGTCTGCTGTTAGAAGAACAAAAAATGAATGAATATTCCAGCCTGTTGCAGACCTCTGTAGTGCCGATTTGCAAAGCAACAGTGGTCTGATGGGACTTCATTGCTCGGTCTTTAATGGAGGAAAATTTAAGTTTAACTTTAGTTCAGTAAGTTTAGTTTAGTTCAGCTTTTACTGATAAAAAGAAGACACATTTTAGAGTGTTACTGGGACAGTTTCCAGCAGTATTCATCACCACCCTGTGTCCATCTCTCTCAGATCTTCAGAACTTCCTGTGTCTGGCTCCCAGGCCCAGACTCATACAAAAAAAAAAAAAAAAATTAAAAAAAAAAATTATATTTACAAATAATTTGAACCGAGTAAAAAAAAAAAAAAAGGGGCTGTAATTTCTACATCCAATATAGATGTAAATACCCTCTATTTAAAGCTGACAATCTGCCGTTTAAACTCATATTCGATGTGTTATTTAAAATCCAGTGTGCTGGAGTACAGAGCCAGTACAGTAAGGGCCAATGTATCCTGGCTGAGTTGCACAAATGGCCCCAAGAGTGCTGAATGACAACTGCAGCAAACCTGTGACAAACAGCTTGGTTTCTTGATGCCACGGCAACGCTCAGTGGGTACAGACACCATGACAACGGCACACTGGGGCCCTGAGCACAGTTTTGAATGACAAACTGTTTCTAAACTATTTTAACCCTTGCGTTGTCTTCATATTATGTATTCACCCTGTGTCCACAGGGTCAAAAGTGACTCACCCTTGCTGGACCCTCTGTGATAAAGCCTCTTCAGGGAATTTTAAACCCTCAATATCAATAATTTGTAGAAATAACCTGTCACTCATCAATAAATTATATGAATAACTGTCTTCCAACTTCACAGTCCAGAGAGACTTTTTTTCTGTTGTAATAGATGTGTGGAACATAACTTTGATTATAACTTCTGATTTCACAGCTGCAAAGTTTAAGATTCATGACAATCCTGGTACCCTGATAGTGTACACTTTATAAAAATATTTTTAAAGGGCTAATTTAGACTTTTTGTAATGGTAGGGCCACTCCAGGAAAGGCCATCAAATTTCATCAAAAGCTAAAAAAAAGTAAATTTAAGTGGTTTTCTCTACTCAGAAAGAGTTATTTTTGACCCTGAGGCCAACAACTGTTAAGCCACTGATGGGGCCTGGATATCTCACCCTGGTGCAGAGGGCTGGTGAGAAAGAAGCCATTTTCTTCCTCAAACCCATCCCTGACTACTCCTCTTTTGCATGCTGTTCACACAAACCGCCCTGCTGTCATACACAGCTCACTTTAACAAATTTACTTTCACACACTGCTCATTTTAACCAACCGCCCATCACACGCTCCTCACTTGAACCTACCACCTTTTACACCTTTCATTTGAACGTGTCACTGCTCACCTTAACCCATCAGCTTTCACAGATTGCTCATTTTAACTAATACACCTTCACACACTGCTCACTTTAACTGATAGCCTTCCACAATCTTTCACACCCTCCAAGAGTATGACCCGATCATTGCAAACCCCTCAAACTATATTAGTCGGCTACACTATATTTATACAGCTGGCTAACATGAGCTAGAGAGCTAGTTTAAATGTCTGTATTATCAACTAAGTAGTAACCTTTTTGCTTTTTCACATGGGTTATATTTTAATAAACAAAGAATTCACCAAAAACAACCCAGTTCTGATTCTTAGCTTAAGCTATGTGAGGCTACGTTTGGTTAGTTAACTCCAAGCGGTCTGGGCTAGCAGAAAGGTTTTACAGCAGAGCAGCTAGAAAGGAAACAAAGGTAGTTTGAATGCAGATGAGGTTTGTGGTGATTGGATCTAACTTCTTGGAGGGTGGGATGTGTGTCACAGCCTGAAGGTCAATGCTGAAGGCTCAAAACACCAAAGAGATTCCCATACTGCTCAAATGCCTATCACACACCCCGCTCAATTTAAATAATTACCTATCACATACTGCTTACTTCATCTAAAATTGCATTTCACACAATGCCGAAACATTAACAAAAGATTTTTCAGTTTGTTCATTTAGCCAAAAAAAATAAATTAATATATATGCAGTGTCAAGTCTCACTTAAATGAAACACCAAGCAGGCAGTTGATTTAGGTGAAATGCTGCACTGTGTATGTAACTCTCAGCCTTGCTGAAGAACATGCCTTGCTGCAGCTGTAGCCATGCAGAGCCCACACAGGAGGGGAGGAGACCTGTGTAGTTTGCTTAACTTAAATTGAATACGTCTGTGCGCTTAGCACCTGTATCTGGGTTCACATTAATGTGATTATGATTATGATTATTATTATTATTATTATTATTATTATTAATAGTATGATTATTATTATTATTATTATTATTGTTGTTGTTGTTGTTATTATTATTATTATACAAATGAAGAAAAATAAAAAAATAAAGAATAGAAGAAAAAAGAACAGAATACAAATAGAAGAAGGAGAACAACAACAACAACATCAATACATGATTTCTATAACACTTTCTCAGATCTCTTTAAATTGAAAGGTGAGACTTTAAATTGATGTACACTGATTGTACATTGATTGCACCAGAACATTCAGCACACATGGGCTTATGTGGCTGGGGAAATTTAGGGACACAGGCATGGCTTATATTTTACACATGTATTTGCATAGCTAGATATTTACAAAAGTAATATGGTAGCTATGCCCCACATGACAATCACAAGCAATGGCACTTATTTACACAATTATTACACAATGTAGCCAAAGTTGCAACTTTTGCAAATAAGAGTGACTATACTTGACATATGCACACACACACACACACACACACACACAGAAACATGCACATACATAAAGACAAACAATGCATATGAAAAAGGGTATTATATCAAAGTGAATAGCATAGCGAAGTATACTACTAATCACTATTGATTAATAGTAGCCATATAAGGTCAAAACTGGATTTGCAAATATCTGAACTGAAAACTGAAGGCATGGTGTGAGTACTGGTTTTTGTTCTAGCCCAGCACCTGATTATTCTTATCAAGGTCTGTCTTGAAGATTATGATTAGTTAATTAGTTGAATCAGGTGTCATAGTGCTAGGCTAAAACAAAAACCTGCACTCACATCAGCCATTTTCGGATAGGATGGACAGACACCCCTTGTGTAGAATTTGCCAGAATTAGGCTCAATGGGACTTTGAGCCACATATACAGTACATGGCCATGTTTTTGTGTTCTGTTTTTTTGTTCCCGAGCAAGGGAGCCAGGCTAATCAGAAGCATTCAGTGGGTTTAACTCTTTGGCACAGCACACATCTGGCACCTGGCATTTTCTTATAGCTGAGGGAAGTTAATGGTGCCTTCTACCCCCTTGAAACTGTTGAATATTGAAATTACACAAAACGTACTGTATTTCATTTCCCTAGACAGTTGAATGTCTGAGCAGGTTATTTCAATAATTACTCTGGATTTCGTCGGTTACAGCTAACCTAGCAAGAGTGTTCTGGGCCTGTCATATTAATTGCATATGTTTACATAATTTTACATTATAACATTAATTTCATGTCTGAGAGCGCTCAAATATTGCTAAAAGCTTTATGTAATTACGTTTCACGAATCTTATTTAACACGGGGGTGGTGGCGCGCACACACACGTACACACAAACGCACATACCTACTGTAATATGCCGGAATTATACATTTCAATATAAATTGCTGCCAGTAGATGTCACCTGTACTGCGGATAAAGAGACACCGGTTTAGTACAGGTCTATGAAGGGATTCAGACCGGTCGCACAGTGTGTGTTCTGAAACAAGCAAGTGTTGAGTGTATCTCTGTGGGAAAGTGGGAAGACGAAAGCCATTTGTTGTTTCTTCATGTTATCCACCTCGTTGGAGCGGTGCATGTACTGTAGCGGGCTCAGTCTACCGCTGTGTGTGTGCGTACCATGTATGGAGGTGCAAAGGGGGCGATTTGGGACCGAATTGGACGCCCCCGGAGCGACTACATGTGTTACCTGGCTCCGCCGACTTCTTTTATTCCCAAGTAAGAAAAAAGTTGAACTATCTAACGTCAAGGTTTTTGCACTACTTTTAATGAAAACGCTAATTTATCAATCGGTAGAGAATGCTACATTTTTATATGTAAATGATTGCTGGCTATTTACATATTATTAGCTTATTGACTAATGCAATCGAAAAGGAGCACGTTTGTGTGTTAGCACAGCGTCTCTCCAGTAATTACAGTACAGAAGCATGGCGCAGCATTGTCAACTGTTATTGGTTCTAATCCATTTTAGAGAGGCTGAACTTTTCCCTTGGCTTCAGCAAGGTGCTCATTTGGATCGATGTTGAATCCAAAGATACTCAATTTCAAGTTGCCGATGTGAGATATGAGTTTTCGTTTCTTTTCTTTTTTCTGGTTACTAAATTGGCTACATAAAATCAAAGCGCAAATGGATAAATACTAGTATAAACAAAAGACCCTCCTTGTCTGAGTATCCAACGCCTTAAAATCACTTGCACCTACGCACTTTGCAGCCAGAAACTGAAGGCAACGTGTATACAATCAATTTCGAATCTGAAACATCAATTGAACTGGTCATTGATATTGGTATCACAAAATAGGATTTTGATTGACATTGCTGCGTTAACAAAGGCAAGTCCTTGCGTGAGTGAGAAATGTGTGCAGCTGGCGCTAGTTCATCCTACATTATCAGGCGTGCGCTTTTCTGGCTTTTTCACATTTAATGGACGGAACTCACGTGTAACCGATTAAACTGAAGCATGTCTTTACACTTCACATAATACACTTACGGTGTAAATTAGGAAACAGTTCGCTTTCGGCTCGGCAGTAAGTACAACTGTTAAAATAGTTATTATTTAATCGGGTGGCACTGTGTGTGTGCGTGCGTTGTATCAGGAAGGCACTGTAATAAATAATATTCTGGCGGTCATAGAACCTACGCCAGTTATCTTAACGCCTTTCACTTTCTCACCAATGACCCTGGTATCCCTATCCACCTATGTGCACTCTTTAATTAATTTCAGTGTAGTGTGTGCCATTTAATATGTGATTATGGTGTGTGTGCATCCAATGTGGTAAGAATTGACTATGGTAGACTCTGTGAAATTATTTAGCATGAGGTCACTACCCATCGCACACACCACACCTCACACCTCACATCACAGCTGGGTTTTGACCATAATGTGTCCTGTGTCCCACTGACAGCCTTGACCCGTAGCAGACTTTGACAGACGTTTCCTATCTTTTCAGTGGCATGCGGAAGTCACCGGATGTTAGTCCGCGGCGGCTGTCTGATATCAGCCCCCAGCTTCGCCAGCTCAAGCACCTGGTCGTGGAGGAAGCGATCAAGGAGGAGCTGAAGTCATCCCGCTCGGTCGAGGACATAAACAGTGCCTCTATCGAGGAGAGAATCTTGAGAATAACAGGCTACTACGGATACCAGCCGTGGAATGTGCCTTTCAAAGGTGAGGGGCCCTACATAGATTTTCACCTGTGGTGAATGGAACCTGTGAAAATAATGGTCTCCACTAAATACTGTCTGGTGGCGTCTGGCACAGACAGTTGAAAAGAAACTCAGCAAGAGATTCAATGGTGTGAATGCACCATGAGTGTCACCAGCATGAGGAGTTTGTACAGTTTATAATTAATTCTGCACAAAGGTCTTAGCAGCTTTTAAGAAATTACATTTTTTATGATGCCCCAAGAACACCACAATTGGGCTCAAAAGCATCAGGTGTACCTCTACCCCAAGAACACCACAATTGGGCTCAAAAGCATCAGGTGTACCTCTGCAGAGATAAAATGTGACAGATTTTGATTTACTAGAATTTCCCCTCTTAACTGTGGTCAGGTACGGTGCATTTCTGTGTGTATTTGTGTGTGTGTGTGTGTTCATGTATGATGAATTGTATGTACATGATTGTCTTTGTGTGCATGTGTGTTTGTTTGAGAGCCTGCAAATGAAGATGTTTGTATGGATGTAGGGAGATTAGGAGTCAGCCCAGCCCTTGCAATTGTGCCTATGTAACAAAATGTGTTTTGCAAATGCGCATAAATTAGTGAAGATCATGCGTGTCAGCCAGGGTGATGTCACCAGAAAAAGCTGGTAACATTCTGGCCTCATCTAACCCCACCCCCCTCTGTAATAGTGATTTACTCTAAAATGTTCATTAAATATTGAATCAAAATGTTTTTAATGCGTTAAAATAACAACGTGTATGGTTGCTATTTATATATTATTTATATGTAAATAACAAGCATGCTGGGCCTGTAACAGGTGCACTGGTAAAATGTCAATGGAAAATGTGGATTTTTGCCTTTCGAACAGCTAGACAGGCTCCACAGTGATTCAACATGTAACCACAGAGTGAGAGGCTCTGTGAATGTAAAATGTTCTCACGAAACATTTTTGTGAAAGTACTTGTGAAACGCTCTTTCTGCCCATTGTTGTGCTGAAAGTGTAGGGTGAAATTTCAGGCCCGGTTGCTGGTTGGTTTGTAGTCATTTTTTGAATGTGAGTGCAGGCTTATTTATCTGTGTGCTGCGATGAATGTGGTTCCCCTGGGTGTTTTTAGTGCTCCCTGTAGTGTGAGGGGGAAACTTAATTTGGCATATTATCTGAGGAGAAGTGCATTATATAAACCCATGAAACCTAAGCAAGGTCTCGACTGGAAATGTACAAAAAACGAGCCTAAGATCAGCTGCATGTCTGTGGAGGGGAGAGGGGTTGTGTTTTTACGAAATGGAATAGAGATGCATTACATTGCTATATTTATTTTCTTATCAGATGCTTTGATCCAAGATGCCTTTTATGTACAGTATAGTGTGGTTGGTGAGCTGGATACAGAGAAAGCCGCACAACTATTCAAAAAGAGCATTGGCCTCAGTTGCTTTTTATTTCTGTTTCTTGGTTTATGATGAAAATAATTTAAACCAATAGTATGGCCAGTTATTCACAACGTTATTTTATGGTAATATTGCATTACTCTACACAATCAGACATTTGTCCAGACTTTGTCCAGATGTCTGGTTTGCTGGATAGCCTTAAGTGCATGTTGTACAGAAAGCTGGTACGCAGTATGCAGTTAACAGAGTGATGATCCTTTTGAGTTAAAGGTGTATTCAGTGTATTGATTGATATTCCACAATATATCAAATTCCAATATACAAATTATATTAATATTTGCCTTACCATTTACATCATTTACATTCTCTGATGTGGTTTGAAGAAACTGGGACTACTAGCAATTATGTATTCTCATCATTGGCACACTTCTGCATCAAGGAATTTAAAGTTGTCTGTTTAAATGCGTGCCCTGCGATAGATTGGCGGCCTGTCCAGGGTGTGTTCCTGCCTCTCGCCCAATAAATGCTGGGCACCCCTCCAGCACCCCCCACAACCCTGCCCAGGATAAGTGTGTATACATAATGGATGGATGGATGTTTGAATGTTTCACAATGACTGCTAGATATACACAGTAGGTAATTCAAGAACGCATGTAACATTAATCAAAGTGAAATATTGGCATGAGTCTTTAGGCTGGTTGTTATAAAGCTGTTCCTCTGGAAAGAAAGAAGTCACCAATAAAAAATTAAGTCAATCATTAATATTAGCCAAAAGATATGTCTCAGCACACTCAGATTAACTGCCTACAGATCAGCTTTGTGTACATGGTGTCGCTGACCTAACACAGATACCTGCATTTCAAACCATTCCACTTTCCCATTTCTGGGGACAACTGGCTGTGTGGCAGCCATCACTACTGCAGTAAAACACCACACAAGGTGTACAGGGTATTGCTGTACTACTATTTTCAGTTTCCGACACATTAACATTGTTATAATGAAAGAAATGCCTCTGTACAGGAAAGAAATGCTTTAATATGACGGGAAGATGGTCACTGAGTTCCATCCAAACATCCCAGGAAACGTGCCTCAGACAATAATGGAATCACCCAGAGTACTTCACTTTTGGTTTTTTGTGCACTGTGTTTTTGTTCACCTGCATTCGAACAATTGCCAAAGAGCAACTATAGGAACTGAGAAGTGGGAGAAGAAGTAGCAGCAACCAATATAGTGCCCAGTGCCCCATAGATTTCCCTTTGACTAAAGTTGGGAAACTCCTGCCTTTTTCTTCCAAACCGATTAATCCACTGGTGTTAATCCTCTTGTTTTCCTTGACATGATTCGGTAATAAAAGGTGACATGACGTTAGTAGTGTTGGGGAAACGGAAAGCGTAGTAGTACAAACTAGCTGAACTAGTTTGAGAAATGAGAAATGTTTTCCGCTACAATTACTCAAAAAATGTGGTTCAAACTACTTTGTCAAAACCTTAGCTGAAATTTATTTTCATGTTCCTCAGACTTGTGTATGTGTCAGCCGGGCCTTCTTTTTGCATATGCTGTGAATGTGAATGCTCAGTGGAGAGAACCAGCAATTTGGACAATTGGCAGTTGAACATCTCACCAATCAGGATTAGAGGGAAAAATGAGAGAGGATTTGGTATTTTCATCAAAGGGGTTTGGGAAATAGGTGACCTGAACTCGACTGAAAAGAAATTAGCTACTACACAAATTTTAATGTAGCTGAACTACCAGCAAACTGCTGAAAAATGTAATTGACCTAGTCTGATTTTGTTAAACTACTCCACAACAGTGGTCACATATTGGTTGCTACAACTTTTGTGAGAGAAGCAAGCAGCTGTGTCCATTCCATATTTATAAGAGTGCTTGAGGGAAGATGGGATTGAGGGAGCCAAGGGGTTGTCTGAAGTGGGTGATGGGCAGCCGCTCTTCTGTCCTGACGATGGTACAGAGGTCAAAGGACAAAGGACAAAGAGGAGCTGTGACTGGGAGGAGCTTCTGCAGGCTCCTCTAAAGGATTGGAGTGTCCGGTGGCCAGAGGTTTGAAGAGGTGTACAAAACCAAAACGAACCTGATGTGAGCTGTTACTGAGCGGCAGTAAAGGGGGTGGAAGAGTGGGGTGATATGGGAGAATATGGGAGTGTTGGACGCAGACACACACTCACACGCGCATGCACACAAGCACATACACACGCACCTCACGCATGCGCTCACACACATACACATACACGCACGAACGCATGCGCTCAATCACAGGCACATTTCTCCTTTCAGCTTATGAGAGTTTACATAAGTGTTGTGCTGTCTAGTAGTGTTATAAACTCTTACGCCCATGTTCTTTAATGCTGTAAATGCAGGGTTTTATATGCATGGCAGACGCCAGCTAGCCCCTACGCTTCTAACCGAAACGACTAGCACATTTTATTTTCTCCAGTTTCCTGGCCAGCTCCATCGCGACACACAAGGCAGTGAAGGATTAAAGCAGGCCATTCCCCCCTGAGCCCATTCAAAGGGTGTGTGGATCAATGGTTGAGATTTTGGGGTCACGTAGTCATAGCAATGCTTCTAGCTGGTTCCCCTGCTGATTGAACAGGGCACAGTGCTAGCAAAGATCAGATAAACATTGGAGAGTGATTCCCTGCAATACAGATGTTCTCTGTCTCTCTCTTCCCTATGTTTCTCTCTTTCTTTTTCTCAATTTCTCATTTTCAAATTCAAAATACTTTATTGGCATTAAATACCCTTGTAAAGGTTTGCCAAAGTATACATTGAGAAATATACTAGAACATGCATTTTTTTAATGCAATTTTCAATTTCTCACAATTGAGGAAAAATTGCAGCTTATTTAATTTTGGTTAGGCAAGATAGCCTGTATTGTTTGTAGTACAGTAACTTGGCGTCATTTTGATATCAATACTTTTAATGGCAGGCCTAGATTTTGCCAGTTTGAATGAATGAGTTATAGACAGTGTATGTCTTGTATGTGTGAGTAACTTGGCATTTTTCTACGTTGAAAACATGTTTTTTTTTTTTTAAATGGGATTACATACAATCAAGAACACACTTTGAAACAGAAGAACAGAAGTTTTTTTTAATCTAAGTAATGCCTGGATGTTTGTCAGTCTTGCTGCGGGAGCTCGGATGGTTCCTTGTGGCACTGGCTTGTCATAGGAAACTCTGACTTGGGCACCATGTCTGTAGAAAAAGCCGGTCTCCAGCCTGCTGATCCATCTTTGCTGATTCTTCCATCCTTTTGAGAAGTCGTTGCTGGAGATGGAGGCTGTGCTGGCCCGCTGTCGTAGGAAGGTAAATAGACTATGTATTCTTAACATGTTGCTATGTTGCAGAATGATAGCAATGTGTGAAGTTAGTACCTAAATTGGTCCTATGGTCTTATTCAATGTCTTTAGCTTTCTTGCAGTGTAGCTAACAGGTTTACTTGGAGTTATAAGCCGCTGGTCATCGCTATAACCTGAGATACACAGTGCATCTCTACGCATGTTCCTTTACTCTCTTTAGGCCTGTCTTAGAGACCATGCTTTCTACACGTCTCTCCTGTTGAGTAGCAAAGAGAAGAATGGCAAAAGAGGCAGAAACAGAGATAGGAGGGCTCATTTTTGGACGGAAAGCAACGCACTGCATCCAGTCACCATGTGATCAGTCTGTCCAACTGTGATCATTTGACGTCAGTCTGACCTGTTGATCCAAAATGGTGTCCAGTTCTTACACAGTAGTACTTTTTATCATGGGATTTGGTGGGAAGCATAAGATGGCAAAAAGATAAATAAAGAACTTCCAAGTGTGGACTAGTTGCATTTTTTGAAAAACAAAGTGTGCCGTCGACAAATCTCCTATGGCTCTTCGTAACAGACAGGGGGTTAATGATGCGGTCATAATTCTGATAGCAATGCTAGTGTCCAACGGCAACTTTGACATTCTTTTGCATCCACCAGTCTGATTTAGTAATTGGGTAATAAATGAGGAAGTCTGTGCTGCCGATGAAGGAGGCCTTCATAAAAGCTTCACAACTTCCAGTGTAAAATATGTTCATTAAGGATTTATTATCTTGCAGTTTTTTTTAAATCACAGATTTATTTTGTATATTAACAACAATGGACTTTTTTTCATAGCACTTCAGCATAGAACTTCTAAAAAGTCAGTCTTTCTGTTTTTCTCAAGTATTCAATGTTTCAGTGGGTTCAGACTCAATTTAACAGCACAATGGGAGCTATCCTTGGCCACCAAAGCACTGTAGAACAAATACCAGGCTCATCTGTCCTTCTGACTTCTTCTCAGTTCCTCTCAGGGCAACTGGCTTTATTGGCATGATCAGAAGGCTCTCTACATGTATTTCTTTATTCATCATTTATATTCTGTGGAAAGTACCGCTGAAAAATTGCTCGACTTGTTCAAGGCAGTCCTGGCCAAAAAGACACCATTAAGCAAGACAACCCACATGGAGGTTTCCTTAGCACGATAAAGTAAAACAAGCATGCATACCTGCCTATGAACAAAATGATAAACCAGGTTCAATATATGAAATAGCAAGCTGAAATACAGTTATAGCATGAAAAACTAAAAACAAAGAAGAATCTCTATGGCCAATTCATCCATTTTTCTCTCCCACTCAATCATTCTGTCCTCTGTCTTTTAGCTTTTTAAGAGAATTACTTTCAAATTAAAGAAAGAGCATTTTAAAGATAAAATCTCTCATGCCTCATCTTCCCATTCACTCTCTCTTTCTCACAGCCCATCACCTACTGGGTTAAAATAGTATTGGCTTGGCTGAGTCATTTATGAGAAACGATCTGCCCAGCTGGCCTTTTGGATATTGGTAATGGCAGCTTCCAGATCTGATGGTTAATGATACTTAAAGATAATTTTGCCCCAAATTAATTTAATAGTGAAATAGGGCATAATAAGCATTTTATCTCTCTCTCTCTCTCTCTCTCTCTCTCTCTCTCTCTCTCTCTCTCTCTCTCTCTCTCACACACACACACACACACACAGCTGCATTTTTATATTGAGTGGAACATCAGAGCGTCTTGTTTGTTCCCTCCTCTGTAAACACATTACTCAAAGTCACACAAAGCCCACATCAGCAGGTCCTCACCTGTGTGCTACGCTTCTGTTCGCACAGGAAATGGCGATCTTGACGCACAGCGCTGGATACGTGGGTCAGCCTCTTCTATTCTCCTCCTCTGGCTTATTCTGCCTGTTTCTACATTAATTATTGAGGTGGCAGAGATCAGTCCTACTCCAAATCCTAGCCAATGCATTACGCCCCCCAGTACTATGTTTCTGTAATGTTGGATAAACCTTGCTGCAATGTCACTGTAGCCTCAAGTGTTTGCCAGGAAGCCTATCAGTTGTGTGTGTGATTATAGAAGCCAAATGTGACCTTGGACCACTGTTGCCTCAACCAAAGAATTTAACAGTAGCCTACCTACCTACTATGCTTAAATGTTTAAAATACAGCTGTTGATGTTAAGAAGGATTAATGCATTAACAATGATGAGATGCACTTTTAATTCATTCTTACATAGTCTGAGCTGGGCTGCACTTCTTCATGAACTTGGCCACAATTGTGAGGGCAGTGTAGCATAATGCGTAAGGAGTTGGTCTTGTAACCTAAAGGTCACAGGTTTGATTCCCTGGTACCAAACTGCCGTTGTAGCCTTAAGCAAGGTGCTTAACCTGCATTGCTTCAGTATATATCCAGCTGTATAACTGGATACAATGTAAATTCCTTTCTAAAAAGTTGTTTAAGTGGCTCTGGATAAGAGTATCTGCTAAATGGCTGAAATGTAATTGGACCAAAGCCAATCAGTATGATTGCTAGTGCACAGTGGAGATTTACCTTGGGTCTGTTAAAGCTCTGTTTCCAAGCTTTTGATTGGTTGTGGTGACAGTGGCTGTGGCTGCAGTTTTCTGATGCGTTCCATCCCAGCTCTGCCAACAATGTGCTGGGTAAGGTAAATGGTAAATGGACTGCATTTATATAGCGCTTTTATCCAAAGCGCTTTACAATTGATGCCTCTCATTCACCAGAGCAGTTAGGGGTTAGGGGTTAGGTGTCTTGCTCAAGGACACTTCGACATGCCCAGGGCGGGATTTGAACCGGCAACCCCCCGACTGCCAGACACTCGGTCTTACCTCCTGAGCTATGTCGCCCCAAGGCTCAGAGGTGACAAGGGAAAGTACCATTACAGGGGAAAGGGGCGTAACCTTGTAGGGCTCTACAGTAAATCAGCCTCTGCTATTGGATGATGTGCTAAGGTTACTTTGATGTGGTGAAGCACGTGGCAGTGTTAGATCTGTTGCGGATCATCACTGGCACACTTGCGGGGGCTCCTGAACAGACCTGGGCTGTTGTTAATGAAAGTGAGAAACATGGTCATTACCAAGCTGTCAATCTGTTACCACAAAGCAAAAAACAAGGGCCCATGTACATGAAGTGATGACCAGCCATTGACATGCTACCAGTCTATCGTGGCAAAACAAAGCAAATACACCCACAGTGCTTGCTCCCCTCTGTGGCCTTATTTGTTCTTGCAGCATGCACAGACGTTTTGTTCCTTCTAATATCTTCTCGTATATGTAGTGAATAACAGCCGGAATATAGACGTCTAGAGCGGTGGAAATGTAAGTCGAGAGATATTTTGACAATATGAACTAGGTTTAACCCCAGTATCGCTCAGGTTTTACCCAGATGTTGCCTGGCAGACATCATAGTCGGCCAGAGAACTTACGCTTTTGAACCACTTGTAGACAGGGTTTCACCAGAACACCTAGGTGGCTTTTCATCAACTTTTCACCACAAAAATATTCACTGGGATGTGAGCAGTCTTTGAATTCCACTTTATGGTATATACATTATCTGTGGATCATAGATATACGTAAGCTTACAGCATAATGCCTTAACATATTCTTCATATCTGCTGATATTATAAGCTGCAATTAACTGTTATTAAAGTCAGGCTTTTCTGCTGCCCTGTCAGGAAACATCCACACGTACATGTACAGTACACACAAATGCACAGACACGCACAGACACGCCCAAATGGAAATGCATGTATGCAAAACTACATACAGTTCATACTCACACATTCATATAAACTTACACACACGTACCAAATGTATGCATATCCGTATTTACCTTATATACACAAATGCACAAACACGCACACATACAGAAATGCACACACACACAACCGGATGGGAATGGTACACTAAGGAACAGTTGCTTTGGCGCAGAATGAAACTGCAGGATTTTTTCTGAAGTTCCCAGTGCCTGTAGTAGACTGGTGTAAAGTAGATACTTGTAGCCTCTTGAATAAGAAAGCAAGTTTAGGCTCTTCTGCTCAGTGCAGTTATAATATTCCACATGGTTGACTGGGGCAGGTTTAGCAGTGAACACAAGGCATTCTCTACTGAAGCTTTGCACTGTATGTCACATCTAGACCTGAGATCTCCTTCAGCACCTTCTCTTGAATTTAACATGCGCTTTAGAGTTCACCCTCCTCTTTATTTCAGCTTGGCAGCTCTGTCATTACTTCTCACCATAATACCCTGCCCCTGTCCTCAGTATGTGCGGGGTTAAATGTGTGGCTCAGGGACAGCAGCTCAGCCAGGGCATTTTGGCAGAATTTAAATGTGATGTGCAGCTCACCGGTTTTAAGCATTAATGTTTTAGTATGCTGATAATCGTAGTGTTGTTCACAGTCTTTCATTTATCCTTTGATAATTAATGCATGTTTGAGCATAATTTGAGTCGTGCATGGCGATACTATGGATGGGAAAAACAATCAGGAGGAGCTAGCTAAGTCGATGGCTGCCCCGCGCTCAGTGTAAGGATTGGTTGAGGTCACTCAGGGACACTCTGAAGGGCCTCTCACAGAGCTGCATGATACAGTCAGCTAGTGTCATCCTGGGCTCTCCTGTGGGCGAGAGGCTGGCAGCATTCCTCTCTCATAGTGAGTGGTGACACAGATTATGTCAGAGCTACCAGATACTCAGCTCTGTCTACTTCTACTTTTCATTGACATTTGTTGAAAATACATGTGTGTGACCAATTAACCAAGTATAATACCATTTCAGTGGATGCTTAGGAGCTCTGGAAACTCCTGTTGCTAGCCAGAAGCTCCTGTAGTTAAAAAAGGGAAGGCAGAAGGAATGTCTGAACCACATCTAGCGTGTTCTTTCCCTGGTGTAGCTCAACTGTTTTATGACTTCTGCACACCATTGTTGTAAACAGCTGTTATTAGAGCATTGTTGTCTTTCTGTTGGCTTGTCTAATAATAATAATACTGATTGTCCTCTGATCTCTCTCATTAACAAGGTTAACAGGGTTAGTGGCTGATCACCCACAGAACTCCCACTCCCTGGATGTGATTTGTTTATTGCACCATTCTCTGTAAACTCTAGAGACTGTAGTGTGTGAAAATCCCTGGAGGACAGCTTCTGAGATGCTGAAACCACCACTTGTGGCACCAACAATGGGCAAAGTCAAGTTAGGTCACGTGTCTTGCCCGTTCTATTGTTTGGTCAACCAACAACTACTGTAAACACCTTTGATCATATTTTCATGCTTTATAGTTCACTGTTCACTGTTTGGAGGATCAGGATGTTTGCATTAATGAGCAGGTGTACCTAATAAAGTTGCCACTGATTGCATAAACCTGCCCATATGCAAATATACTGTATGACCAAAAGTATGTGGACACCCCTTGGTCTGGGGCTGTTTTTTGTGGTTTGGGCTAGGCCCCTTAGTTCCAGTGAAGGCAAATCTCAATGCTACAGCATACAATCACATTCTAGACAATTCTGTGCTTCCCCAACAATTTAAGGAAGACCCTTTCCTGCTTCAGCATGACAATGCCCTCGGGCAGTGAGGTCCATGTAGAAATGGTTTTGTTGACAATGGCGTGGAAGAACCTGACTGGCCTTCACAGAGCCCTGACCTCAACCCCATCCAACACCTTTGGGATCAATTGGAAAACCAACTGTGAGCCAGGCCTAATGGCCCAATCACTGCCCAAACTCACTAATGCTCTTCCGGCTGAATGGAAGCAAATCCCAGCAGCAATGCTCCAACATTTAATATAAAGCCTTCCCGGAAGAGTGGAGGTTGTTATAGGAGAAAATAAGATGAGATGTTGGATGTCAGGCATCCACATAATTTTGGCCATATAGTGTATGTGCTCACGCACATGCATACATCCATACATCTGTTGACACCTGAAAGGGACTTCAGTGTTTCGTATTGATGGCTCTCTGGTTTAATAGCATGCATGTGAAAGCAGGCTGATGCTGCCGACAGTGGACATTTGAGTTACACTGTCGCTTCTCATCTGGTTGGTAAGGGTGAACGCCACCGGGGGGTAATGGTGGATAACACACAGGGGAAAGAGGACAGAGGAACTATTGTTTGGTGTGGAAAGTCCAGACATTACGAGTGCCGCGTTTTCCTGTGATCAATAAATGATGCCCTCGTCCGCACACCTGCCGGATTTGAGGGTGAATGGATAAAAAATGAGAGAGGGGGTGAGAAATGACAGGTTCTCACTAATGAGGCTCCATAGTGTGAGGGAGAGATACAGCTGTTCTGTCTCTCTGTGTCTCAGGGGTGAGAACGCGCTTTCATCCTGAACTCCACCGTCTACTGTCGCTGAATGTCCAGCTTCACACTGGCACACTGCTGAGTAGTGCTGTGTTGGTCACATAATTTGGAAAGAAACTGCTTAACATGCAGTTTAATTTACAGGATTGTCAGGTACTGACAGCACACACAAGCGGTGTGGGCTCAGGATTCAGCATGGAGCAGGGTACAGAGCTGTAGCTGTAGCTTCATCTGGAGTTCAGTCGGTGCTGTAGAACATGAACTTTAAATGTTAGAGTGTATACACAATTGATCTTGGAATAGATATATTCGATTAGATGTACTGTGGATTCAGCGGTAGATATGCCATTGATATTGGAGGTGTACAGTAGATATTGGAGTATGTGTGTTATGAATGTTAGACAATGTATACTGTTGATGTTGGAGTACATGCACATCTAATTTTGGAGTAGAAGTAGTAGAATAAATGTCAGAATAGATGTACAGTATAAATGTGTGTAGTCATAGAGTATGGAGGACTTATGGCAAAGCAACAGAGAACAGAAGGAAACTTTGTTCTTGATCAGCGAGGGTTCCCGCACTTTCCTGTACCACTAGTTCAGAGACTTTACAGTTCCTTTAAAGGTGCCATCCCTCCAAATCAAAGACCTGTTAAGATCTGTACTGTAGATTATGCAATGAGTGTTGCAGACTCTAAAGCCTCTTCCTGCATCAGCTCTTTCAATGTGGATTCGGATCCAGGATCAGGTTTTAAGGGCACAATTTAAATGAAATTTTAGGTGTTCAAGATAATTGATAACTCTGTCAGCGTGTTGTCATTTTCCAGACCTTATTAGAATGTTTAGGACTTTTAGGACTAAGTAGGGGTGTGATGACTTACCGTTCCTTGTCATAATTCAGCCCATATTAGGGACAGCCAGGAGAGCCTCCACATCTGAACAATGGAAGCAATTTCTGAAGCACATGCCTATGTGGTATTTTCTCCAATGGGCTATTGACCAAAGGAGAACAGAACTGGACTGTGGTACTCTGGGGTGCTACATTTTCTAAGGTTGACGTACAGTGCCATCTGCTGTAAGGGAAATGGAAATATACAGTATATTTTTAAATGTACATTTTTAAATGTTTTTCTTTTTTCTTTACACTGGGTTAGGTCAGGGGAAATGAAAATTATTGTCCGCATAAATTAATTCAGGTAAAGTGTATTCAGTTTTGGCATGAATAAATTTAGACTATGACACAGGAGCACCTGTAATCTACTGAGGCCAGGCATTACCAGGTGTAATCTGTCATTTCTGGTGTCAGACAGAGCGGGTTGTCGGTGAGTAGATACACTCATTGCTTTTGTCAATAGGTCACTGATGATGTCTAATGTATTTATGTTTTTAAAACAACCTAGCAAAGGCATATATTTATTAATCACATTATCATGATTACTTAGATTATTGATCATGTTAACACAAAATATTGTTATATGTATTGTGCATTGATAAAAATTATGATTTTTAAATTATTTGGTTTTTTTGGGGGTTTTTTTTGGAGATATTGCCCACCCCTGCTGCACATGATAACACAAGCCATTAGCCTTCCTCGAGATACCTCGAGCTGAAATTAGACTTAAGTTACGGTTTAAAAAGGAAAGACAATGACCAGTACCTATTCCTTTTCTCTGCTGGTAGGTAAAATTAAAGTCACAGTATTTAAGTGTGTGACAAACACGCCTGCCACAGGCCACCGAAGTGGCTTTCCAAGGGGCCCTCCAGCACAGAGACACAGGGAGATGATGTTCAAACAGTCCAGATTTTATTAACGAGGGTTTGGCAAGATGTTACAGCCAAAGTGAGCAGATGTAACCCAGTCATGACCGAAGCTCCCTGGTGTGGGTGGGGATGGCAGATTTAACCTGTGCGCAGTGATTACCTCACTACGCACAGGTGCAGCCACTCCTGTTCCTGGGTCCAATTAGCCTGGCCAATTATCTAATTCTTAACCAATTATTCAATTGGCCAGGTCTAATTAGCTTGACCCAGGGCAGGTGTGGCTGCTTAAACCAGCCATCTCCACACCACAAAGTGCACTGTGACTTGTTCTGCAGTTCATTCACATACTCAGCGCTGCCTTGAAGTCAGTGTGCAGACTGCTTAGGGCAGTCACCTCCGGTACAGGTTAAACAGGGGTAACAAACCTGATCTTGCACTCCAGTTTGTCTTAAGAGTTTTCTTTTAGAGAAACAGTAGTACTGGGATTGTGCTTATGTTCCTGGCTGTAGTCCCAGCTCCAGTTGTCCCATGTGGATCAGTGGGTACTGTGTACCCCATCCCCCAACACCACAGCAGCTACTGCTGCTATCACAGAAATGGGTGGATAGTGAGATTCAGAACCATGGACAGCACCATTACCATTACCTTCATGAAGCAGCACAATGAAGATTAGCAATGGTCATGTAGTGGGAAAGTTTTGCAGCTAGGATATACAATTAAGTCCTGTCTCTATTGCAGAAGACTCTATGCAAACATTCCCGAAATATTAGCTTCTGATTCCACAGCCCTGATGAGGTTAATTGGAATAACTAGAAGGCCAGATTTAAAGGTACAGATTGGGGAGGAAGATATTTATATTTAACTTATCTGACTTTTCTGGTCTGCAGTGTGTCTGTCTGAAGAATTCACGGACATTGTTTCAAGCCCTATTTCTTAGTGCTTTTCTATATACATTTGAGATACTAAGTTAGACATATTGCTGGATACCCTAGCTTTACGTCTAGTAGGTCTGTCTCTACATTAAAAAATAAAGTGTGCTGCTCCCAATCTGTGACATGTCTAAGTAATAATATGCTTCCTTAAGAGATGGCACACATGATGATTCTGCTGTGAAAGCTATTTTTAACTCGTCTCTGCATTTTATTGCTGTTTGCAAAATTGCCCCACTGCCTGCTAATTCTCTGAAGCAGCCTTATCCAATGCCTCTGCTACTCTTTGCTGTACTACTCTCTAGTCAGCTTTATTCATGGAACATTTTGTGCTGAGTCAGCATGTTCCTAACTACTGCATCTGTAAAGTGAGTTCCCATCTCATGCCCAAACCACGGGGAACCTCCACAGTCATGTTCTCAGGAGTAGAAGTGGCTCGATCCAGTGTGGGTCTGTGACCTGCTCCAACCTCTAGTCTCCAGATGCCATCTAGCTGAAATTTCACTTCCATCAGATTGTTACAAATGTTGAGAAATGTGCTCCCCCCACCCCAAGCTATGTGTTCCCAAGGGGATTTACTGTGTCCCCTCATATCATGTGACATGACATTGCCTTCAGTAGCTGCTTCTTTGAATTAGACCTGGCTGGGTTACGATTGCTTGGGCATTTTACAAGAGCCCAGCAAGTGGCAGTTACCTGATTAATCATTCTTAATGATGGGCAGGCTCCACAGGTATGGGTGGTAGTGTGGTGTAATGGGTAGGAAACTGGGCTTATGACCTAAAGATCACAGGTTTGATTCCCAGGAGGGACACTGATGCTGAAATGCGCTCATATATATCCAGTTCTATAAATGCTGAACTGTAATTGTTGGGTTTGTGTGTTTCTCTATTGTAATTTTGGTGTATCTGTGTATTGAGTTTTTGAATTGTGTGTGTGTGTGTGTGTGTACATGCATGTGTGTGTGTATGTGTGGGCATGTGTGTGTGTGTGTGTGTGTGCACCTGTGTGTGCGTGTGTGTGTGTGTGTGTGTGTGTGCACGTGTGTGTGTATGTACGTTTGTGTATGCCTGTGTGTGTGTGTGTGTGCATGTGTGTGTGTGCGTGTGTGTGTGTGTGCGTGTGCACATGTGTGTGTATGCCTGTGTATGCGTGTGCGTGTGTGTGTGTGTGTATGCCTGTGTGTGTGTGCATATGTGTGCGTGTGTGTGTATGTACGTTTGTGTGTGTGTGCGTGTGCGCATGTGTGCATGTGTGTGTGTGTGTGTGTGCGTGTGTGCGTGTGTGTGCGTGTGTGTGTGTGTGTATGCCTGTGTGTGTGTGCATGTGTGTGCGTGTGTGTGTGTGTGTGTGGGTGCGTGTGCGTGTGTGTTTGCATGTGCGCGTGTGTGTGTGTGTGTGCATGTGTGTGCGTGTGTGTGTGTGTGTATGCCTGTGTGTGTGTGCATGTGTGTGCGTGTGTGTGTGTGTGTGTGTGTGGGTGCGTGTGCGTGTGTGTGTGCATGTGTTTGTGTGCATGTGTGTGTGTGCATGTGTGTGCGTGTGTGTGTTTGTACGTTTGTGTGTGTGTGCGTGTGCATGTGTGTGTGTGTGTGTGTGTGTGTGTATGTACGTTTGTGTGTGTGTGCGTGTGCATGTGTGTGTGTGTGCATGTGCGCGTGTGCGCGTGTGTGTGCATGTGCACGTCTGTGCGTGTGTGTAGGAGAGGCTCAGCTGAAGGCGAATGCCACAGTGACGGCTGACGGACATGCCTCTGGGGTCGGGGCAGTGGCAGAATCCCAAGGAGGCGGGCAGACCCTGCGCTGCTGCCTGCGCGTGACGGTCGCTCACCTGCGCAAAGCCTTGTGGGGCGTCGCCGTGGTGACCTGCGTGTGCTCCACCTGGGCGGGCTCCACCCAGCTGGCCAAGGTCACCTTCAGGCAGTTCGATGCCCCCTTCACCCTCACCTGGTTCGCTACTTCCTGGAACATCCTGGTCTTCCCCCTGTACTACATGGTGCACCTGTGCAGGAGCTCTGAAAGACGCACTCCCTGGCAGAGCTTCAGGTGAGTCTGAGCTCATGGGTGTGTTACCATAGTGAAGCTACAGGAGAACCCTAACTACCATTTCCTCTTATTCAGTACCCTTCAACTGAATTGCATTGCATTACATTCATTTGGCACTAAGGGTTTCCTGATCCAGATACCCCGACCCAGGCTCAAAGAGGACCCTATAAGTTATAAGTGTTATATTTATAAAATGGTTTCATGTTTTGAAAGATTTCCCCAAATCTAGGCCTATATACTGCATGTCATGCCTGGCCAGAGACACCTGGCAGTACCTTCAAGGACCCCCAGGGGTCCACGCCCCCCGTGGGGAAAACCCAGGATTTAGCAGACATTCTATGAATAATTTACACTGTAAGAAGTCATAATGATATTAACCTTAGTTAAATAAACAACAGTGACAGACCCAGCTAACAATATTCCAAAGCCAGTGAGTGTATCATTGAAGAAGTAATGCAGTTACCTATGCTAACCAACAACCAAAATACAAATCCTGATTATGAACATCCATAACAAACCATAAAACTGCCATCATAACCTGAATACATGCATAATATAGGAGGACTGTCAATCATGTCTTATTAAAGAGCAACGCAGAGAAAGTTAAAAGAGGTTCGAAGATATTGTTCTAGTCAGGATGAATGCATCCCTAAGTTCATCTGGAATAGTTTGGTGTAAGGAGATCTAAACGGATACAGATCTGGTGTGTTTGTATGTTTACGTGTGTGTGGTTGTGTGTGTGTGTTTGTATGCATACACGTGAGGGTGTGTTTGTACGTACCTTCTTGTGTGTTCCTCTGCAGACAGTGCTGCAGGATTTTCGGAGATGGCGGCGTGGCGGTGAGGGCGGTGTTGGTGAAGACGGCTCCTTTCGGGCTGCTGTGGACGATGACCCACTACCTGTACCTGCAGGCTCTGCGCAAGCTCAGCACCACGGATGCCTCCGCCCTCTTCTGCTGCAACAAGGCCTTCGTCTTCCTGCTGTCCTGGATCCTGCTCCGGGAGCGCTTCATGGGCGTCAGGGTGAGCGGGGGTCACGCAGCTAGCTCAGCGTGGGGAGGAAGGGGAGGGTAATCTGCAGGACAGGAGCACGGGGGGGTCCTGGGGAGAAAGCTCCAAGCTGCAAGATCCTGTACCAGGGTTGAGTTGCTTTGGAGACACCGCAGCCCTCCAGTACCAGCGTTGAGTTACCTTGGAGACACCGCAGCCCTCTACTATCAGGGTTGAGTTACCTTGGAGACACTGCAGCCCTCCAGTATCAGGGTTGAGTTACCTTGGAGACACTGCAGCCCGCCAATACCAGAGTGTGAGTTACCTTGGAGACACTGGAGCCCTCCAGTACCAGGGTTGAGTTACCTTGGAGACACTGCAGTCCTCCAGTACTAGTGTTGAGTAGGTGTAATTTTGCACCACTAATGTCTCCTTTTGCCATGCAGATCGTGGCTGCCATCTTGGCCATCGCGGGCATCGTGATGATGACGTATGCAGACGGGTTCCACAGCCGCTCAGTAATCGCCATCTCATTCGTGGTGGCGTCGGCGTCCACGTCAGCCATGTACAAGGTGAGAGAGAGAAGAAGACTGGCACCGCGAGCCAAGGCCATACTGGGCCACATTTTATACCGAATGCCATCACAATGAATAACCAGCGACCCAAACTGTTTGAGTGATCACACTGCGTTGCATCAGGTTCTGTTTAAGATGGTCCTGGGCAGTGCCAAATTTGGCGAGGCTGCGCTGTTCCTCACTGTCCTCGGTGGTGCCAATTTCATCTTGGTCAGCCCGGTCCCGCTGGTGCTCTACTTCACGGGTGTGGAGCACTTCAGCTCCCCCAGTGACATCCCCTGGGGCTGCCTCTGCGGTGTGGCCGGTCTCCTGCTGGGTGAGGAAGAGGTTGAGGCCTTCAACAAGGCAACATGGATGACTGTGCCATGATCAACAACGCGATCTGTGTCATTACCAACACTGAGATCTGTGTCATTACCAACACTGAGATTTGTGGTATTACCAGCACTGAGATCTGTACCATTACCAACACTGAGATCTGTGTCATTACCAACACTGAGATCTCTGGCATTACCAGCACTGTGATCTGTACCATTACCAACACTGAGATCTGTGGTATTACCAGCACTGAGATCTGTGGTATTACCAACATAGAGATCTGTGGTATTACCAGCACTGAGATCTGTACCATTACCAACGCAGATCTGTGGTATTGCCAGCACTGAGATCTGTACCATTACCAACACTGTGATTTGTACCATTACCAACACTGAGATCTGTACCATTACCAACACTGAGATCTCTGGCATTACCAGCACTGTGACCTGTACCATTACCAACACTGAGATCTGTACCATTAACAGGACTGAGATCTATACCATTACCAACTCTGAGGTCTGTCATTACTAACACTGAGGTCTGTCATTACCAACACTGAGATCTCTAATGAACTACTGAAGTTATGTGAGCCGAAAGTGAACATTAGCGATGCACATTTCAGTGCTTTAGAAACAAAACCAGACCTCCATCTTCCAGTGCTTTAGTGCTTACAGTCCTTTTTATATAAACAGTTGAAGATGCTAGTTTTTGTGATGTCTCTACAGTACACAGCTGGTTCAATCTTGTTTCCTCCCTCTCAAGCTTTCAACCTGCTGCTGAATTTTGGCGTTGCAATAACGTACCCGACGTTAATCTCCCTGGGCGTCGTGCTCAGCGTTCCTGTCAACGCCTGTAAGTCGCCTGTCTTTTAACCACTTTTGTAGAACACTTAACATCCCCATTGATGACGTGAATAAGCTTTTTCTTTTAGATCACGAGCACAGTTACATTCGCTCCTCAGCTACCTTCCCAAGGCCAGGCTGCTCAGTATAAAGAAAGAGTGCGCAGGGCGGCACAGTGGTGCAGTGAGTAGCACTGCTGCCTTGCAGCAGGAAGGTACCGAGTTTGAATCTCAACTGCGGGTCTTTCTGTGTGGAGTTTGCACGTTCTTCTTGTGTCCATGTGGGTTTCCGTCGGTACTTTGGTTTCTTACTACAGTCCAAAGACATGCAGCAGGCTAATTGGAGACTCTAAATTGCCCATAGGCATGAATGTGTGAGTCAACGGTGTGTGGGCCCTGCACTGGATTGGCCAGGGTATATTCCTGCCACCTTGCCCACTGCATGCTAGCATAGGCTCCAGCCACCCCACCCCACATGACCCTGACCAGGAATAAGCGGTTTAGCAAATGGATGGATGTGTTGGGCAGAGGAAATTCTCCCCTTAGTATAACCAGGGACGACAAGGTATATCCATATAAGAAATAGGATTTATTTCTGCTGAAAGAGTCCGGTACCTACACTCAACAAAATGGAACCCCATCAGGGGTGGTCCCCGCTTTTATGAGCAAAATGTGTTTTAAGCATAACGTACATAATTCTGTCTGATTGGTACATGGTCAACACATAATCATGAAGTAAGATTTAACAAAGTAAATGATTGGCTGTGTCTCGTCATATAACATGAATACTGAATAAACACATGGTGACCTTTCAGTCTTAAATCTGAAATAACTTTAGTCTTTATCTATCAGTAGCTTTCAGAGTCCTGGGCAGCATGGCCTCATAGCCAGTTCCTCCCTGGCAGGATGCCAGGGGGAGGATAAGGACGAAGCCCAAACTCACCAGTTTGGACTTCTAAAAATGTAAAGGAGACAGAGAGAAAGAAAACACACATACAGACACACATACATGTAATATTTTAAACTTCTTGTCATCCTTGAAAGATTCAGTGCCTGAAGGCCCTGCTGCAAGGCCTAGGAATTTAGTGTTGACTTCTAGTTATACTAGAGATGGATGGAGTGCTTTAACTGTGTTCAATTGTGTGTTTAGGTACTGGAGTGAGAACCATGAATTGCCTTAATGTTCAATTCAATGAGAAAGTAAATGAGTGTTTGAGCACCAGATGAGTGTGGTGTTTTCTTTGCAGTGGTGGACCTGCACTCTTGTGAGATCCAGTTCAACACGGTGCGTCTCATCGCCATCTCGCTCATCTGCCTGGGCTTCCTGCTGCTGCTGCTGCCAGAAGACTGGGACCAGGGCCTGCTCCACGTGGCCGCCAGGCTCCGCAAGCGAGACCTGCCAGCAGAGGGCGCCACAGACACCCGTAGACCACCGAGCGCCGTGCACACTTTCGGACTCAGGCCCTGACCCCAGCCTGATCCCGAAACGGCCTTCGCCACACCCACGCCCTCCAGCTGCCATGTCTGATTTCTGTCTCTGCTGAATCTTTCTGTTACAGAAATTGATTAACTGTTGAACAGATCAGTCAATTAAATAAGAATGGATACATTTTTTATACCGAGATAAACTGACTCATATCTGTAATATAAATACCTTTATTTTTGTATGCGTAATGGAATATATGATCTTCAGTCTGCTTATTGAAAGGGTGCAGTTTTTTGGCCACAAATATAGACTTTTTTTTATCTTGCTGTAAGTGTCCTAAGTGTTGCTCTTATGTGATCTAGGACGGAGTGTAGCACAGTGGGTAAGGAACTGGGCTTGTAACCGAAAGGTCGCAGGTTCGATTCCCGGGTAAGGACACTGCCGTTGTACCCTTGAGCAAGGTACTTAACCTGCATTGCTTCAGTATATATCCAGCTGTATAAATGGATACAATGTAAAATGCTATGTAAAAAGTTGTGTAAGTCGCTCTGGATAAGAGCGTCTGCTAAATGCCTGTAATGTAATGTAATGATCTACAAAAATGTAAAAATACAGCAAAAAGCACTTTTTTGCCAATTTCTGCAAAAAGAAACATAACTATTTTTATTTATTTATTTTTTATTTTATTTTTTGCTTTGTTTTGACATTTTGACAAATGGCTAGGACCAAATGCCAAAGACGAATGTCTACATTGCAGACAGTTTTGTCTGTTTAAAAAAAAAAAAAAAAGCTTTTTTGATCTGTCTAGAATGCAACTCATCATCAAGCACTGGTAAACTAAGATCAGAGAGATAATGAGAGAACCTGTACTTATTAGCCTTACCATAGATATTGCATGGACAAAGCCTTTACCTTTACACTTATCTGGGAAGAACTGTAAAATTGTCATTGCATCAGCATGGGCATTTAACTGGAGAAACGTTAACCTCAGCGGGAGAACAAACCCCTGCAGTAACATCATTCTCCCACTAGGGGAAACTAATGCAGGTAAAAGTGTCACTGCCAACATGCGGCAGTTCTTGTGAAAACAAACCATGTTCAAAAATGCTGAATACCTTTGGAATGTTTGCTGATGCTGAACACCTGGATGTTCGTGAGAAAGCAGAAAACAATATTACATGATATAAGACATGAAAAAGGGATTTGCGGGGATATTGTCTGAAACACAAATAGTTCTGGATAATTAAGTAATGTAATGATCTACAAGGATTTTAACACACCAAAACCACTATGTGTCTTGTCAAATGAAGTTGGACTTGAAATGAGCAGGGATGAGGCATCCATAGAAGGCCCTAGTGAGTAGTGAAGGTCTCCAACGCCTAGTCCTCAGTCATGGACACCACCCCTTTCTTTTTGCAATAGAATAATCAACACTGTTCCCCATTGTCAGACTGAATGGCAGTAAACCAATACAATGTATTCCTGAGGAATTATGATTTTGAGTAATCCTTTGTAAGGAATGTTTATTTAACATATAAATGCAAGAGGAGATCATTTAAAATAAAGGTACATATGATCAGAAGTCGGAGTTTTGAAACATTTTTTGGATAGTTTCAATCCATAACTTTACTGAATGTTTCAATTTTTAAAATCCTTATATAAAAGTTTCCAATATACATGAAACAGGAAATTCAAAATATACAGAATGTCCCTTTTAAAAATATGATTGTGGTGCAATCCAAAACATAACCTTCAGAGTAACAGCTGCCATAGCTATTGACTCGTATGTATGTACAAGGCAGAAGAAGTGTTCCATATACTTTTGATTCTGTAGTTAAAATATCACATTTTCAGTGAAACTGGACTACCAATGTGATCTTAAAGACATCAACACCATCAAACAACACAAAGTTTGAATTTTGTCTTATTCAGTGGAAAAGATGCTTTTGAAACATGTTTTTTTTTAAGTTTCAGCTTCTGTCACTCCTCACTTTTATTTTGAAGAATATTAAACACATGTATGCAAATGTAACTCATGAGTTATGAACAGAACTCATGTTAAATCAACTTTTTAAATACAAATCCACTTACATGACTTACAATGGGTATTTCTTGGGGAAAATATTCAGTAATTAACTATTACCAGAATCAATACCAAATCAAAAACCCATATATAATATTCTCACAACTTGTCTTACAAGTTGAAATTCAATTTGATTGTTTTGCTTAGAATTACTTTGAGTCAGTAGTTTATCACATTTGGCAGCTCAGAATGACAGCACAACACTCAAAGTTACACAAGCATCCAAATCTATATCCCTGTTCAAAACCATGACAGTAGGATCAATGTGAATAATCCTTCACTACGGAAAACACAGAAAAAAGAAAAAGTTTTTGTGTGGTACTGTTTTTTTTTCTACCCCTACAGACTATTTGTATTGAATAGACCTGGCTCACGTCCCCTTTTTCTCCGTAATAAAAAACACCCATTCCTTAAAGTAAAGTGCTTTATGCCACACTGTGGACAAGATAATGGTGAAGAAATGCATGTAAAAATCATGTGGTTCAAAATAGTTTTCCTGGTGACAGCCACCAAAAAATGATGTGCACTGGCAGCAGGTTAGTTGGCTGTGGCATACTATCCCAGCTAGGGGTCATTCCTATGTTCCCAGGGTCCTATGTTCCCCAGATTTATATGGCACATAATGGGAACATGACAAGGCGTCCTATGTTCCCCAGCTCTACATATGTGCTCTCCCAGGGTCTTATGTTCCAGGGGTCCTATGTTCCCCAGCTCTACATATGCACTCTCCCAGGGTCCTATGTTCCCAAGGTCCTATGACCCTGGGAACATAGGACCCTGGGAACATAGATACGCTCCCTTCTAGCTGCTGGGATTTGCAATACAGAAGGCGGTGCATGTCTTCTTTTCATCGTAATGACTAAAAACACCCATTCGTAAAATTAAAATGATTTAAATCACGCTGTAGAAAAGATCTTGGCAAATAAAAACATGTACAAATATTGTTGTTCAGTCTAGGTTTAGGTGTTATGTCATGTCAGGAAATCTTTTATAGGGCCTTTCCTTTTATACGCCCTTCTCAACATAACTTAAACAAATTGAAATTGAACAATCAGGATGATGTCAAGACAGGGGTTGGCACAATTTGAATAACATTTTGTTTCACCTGTACAAAATTGCTTCTGGGGTTATTTTGAATAAGAGAGAGCCTGAATAGAGAGCACTTTGTTTTCTTTTTTTTTGGTGCCATTTTGCTTCTGAAATGGCTGAAGAATTTACTGTAAAGTTTGTCAGAACGCTGGCAGCTGCAACATTTTTATGACACCTGAATATATGAACCTATGAAGAAATAATAACCAATTATATATAAATAATCTCAATCTAAATATTGTCAGCGCTCTTTTTGAAACAATTTAATACTAATATTTTCTGTTAAACAACTTGTTTAAGTAAGCTCAGTAAGTAAGCTGCTTTGTTTTTATGTTTGTGTGGGGAACACCAAAGAACATTCGACCTCCCTAACAATGGCTCAGTTGTTAACACTATGCTACACATTGGGTTGCATCTGAGACCATGCATACTGCAATGTAGCCCAGTTAAGCAAATATCCAGGTTTGAATTCTGTTTTTATAACTGATCTATGAGTATACGTACAATGTGGAAAGTTGTCTTCTCTGAAGTCTATATGATTAGTTTTACTAAAGTCATCGGGTTGCCAAAGTCAAAGCCTGACTAGAAAACGCATATTTGGGAAAGTTATGTATTTCAGTGTAATGAATGCATGGTAAAGCGAATGGATGAAGATACATGGAATTTGGTAAATTCATATATTAAATATTATTTTTGATGTGAACTTAAAGCATCTAAAAACGAAAAGGAAAACGGACAGCTATGCAAATAAAGACCCGTGGAGGCGAGAGAGAAACCGGCCTAGCTAACTTCTGTCCATCTAATTATTCCCCTGCTCATTCAGGAACAGACATTTCATCTGCCACCAGGCCTCTGGGGCCTGTAACACCATACTAACAGGGGGAGAACCTTTCCCAATAAAGAATGAAAGACATCTGCTAAGGGCTTCTGGACATTAAACTCATGGGGCTGCTGTCTCCCAGAGCCACGGTCAATGGCCACAGTCACAAAGGCCAGCTACACTTTGTAGGGCCATATTAGAAACACAGTATCACCACTAAGCTTACTGTATGAGCGAAAGGCAGTGTCTTTCAGTTATCTAGATTTTTTGTATGTTTCTGAAAAAGGGTTGAATGAAAAACAAATAAAAAGTACATATTGAAACCTTTTCCTTAATCCTTCCCAAATCCAGAACTGCATGTAGGGCTGAAAACTGTGCATCAATGATAATACTATTGCAGCCTTTATGAACGCAATATCTATGTCACCAATGCTCACAACACTTCCATTAATGATCTTGTAGAATACTGCTATAGTAAAATCAGCATTAATGATGACATTGCACCTGATAAGATGGAAATAACCCCCGGAAATCACAAAGCTCCCCGTAGAAACGCTGTGTCTGTCAGATGAGAGAAAAGAAAATGGCGAAAGGTTGAGTGTAAATGGCAAAAAACAAAACTCACAAGTTCTCAATCATATCTATTAAAAGAGGCCTTTTAAAAATAAAATAAATAATTGAAAAATGATAGGCAAACGTATCATGAGCAGAAACACAAACACTGCATGTATACTTGTTTCCACGGTTGCCAGACCAGCAAACCCCCCAGCATCAATTGCCCCCGAGTCTACCCCTACTGTAAAATGCAATTAATTTTCTGCCTTTACAAGTGAGATTATAAATATTAAACAATGCATCAGTGCCTCCATCCAAAAATAATATAGGTACCTGAAAGGGCCTGTATATCATGTGGAGTGGCTTCATCCTTCTGATGAAGACTACGAAAGCAGAACACATTACACCAGTCCTTAGATCACTTCATTTGCTTACATTGAAACATTCAGGCCTCTGATCATCTGGGACTGGTCTGCTTATTGTCCTCAAGCTGAAAAAAAGTATTCATATTTATCTATTGCTTTTTTGTAATGTTGGTGTTTTAAATATGTTCTGTATAAATTGAATGACAATTATTGCAAATGTCTTTTAATAATGTACAAGTATCTAATAATAATTTTTTATTTTTTTTTAATTTAATGTCACTTTCTTGGCCTTTATATGCTTTTATTGGGAATGTATTGTCTATATGTCCAGTTTAGGCTCTTAGAGGCGAGCAGATTATTCATTCTTGTTTCAATGTCTTTTTTGTGAAGCAAATTATATGTTCCTGTATGAATGTGCTATATAAATAAAATTGGCCTGGCTATTTTGACTTGTACACTACTGGCTGCATTCTGTAAATCCCTCCAGAGCAGTCAGTTCAAGCACATTATCATCTGTGTATGTGAGAGAGGACAAACACCGTCAAGTAGGCTGAAGATAACAAGCCTGATCAACAGTTAGTTCTAGTTTTGAACGACATGGGTTGTGTTCTGTTGTAGTTTCAGCAAAAGTGAAAGTGAAAATATCAGAGTGAGAGACAGAGTCTGTAAAATGGAGGCTAAAGCTTTGATTCCTGAGGACGAGCTCTGTTGCCCTGTATGTTGTGATATTTTTAAAGAGCCTGTTGTCCTGAAATGCAGCCACAGCTTTTGTAGAGTATGTCTGAAGCAGTACTGGGATGAGAAGAGCTCTCAAGAGTGTCCCATCTGCAGGAGAAAGGCCTTTATGGAGGATCCTCCTATAAACCTGGCCTTAAGAAGCATCGTGGAGTCCTACTTAAAGCAGAAGACTGAGAGAGAAACTACAGACAAGAGTGATGCTCACTGTCCTCTTCATGGCGAGAAACTTCTATTATTCTGTGAACATGACAAAGAGCCTCTCTGTCGCATCTGTCAGACTTCAAAAAAACACAGAAACCACCCGGTCTGTCCAGTGGAAGAGGCTGCACTGGAGCTGAAGGTATTCCATTTTGAATATAATGTATTTCATATTTTCAAGACACAATCAAATATGAGTAAAATATCTCTGTGTAAAACATTCAGTTCTGACAGACGGCTGTGGTATGAGGTCTTGTAAATACAGTCAGTCTGGCCTCCACTTCCACTCACAAAGGCAGCAACAGGAACAAACCTGCTGATCAGGCAAAACAGGAAGAGGCAGTACTGTATCTGAAAGCGTTTACAACCATTAAAACATCATGTATATTAGACTTTCAGTGTAGGGCTTTATGAATAAAATGCAAGCATGGTTAATCTTGATTGACAGTTGTGCTTGGGGGCCTTTTAAAGAGAATATGGCCCAAACGTGAACACTGAAATACGCTGAACCATTTTAGAAATGTATAGCAATGATACGTAAAATTGGTAGTACTGACAGGACAAATGGAGATATCACACATGGCCTTTAATATAATAAAGGTCACAACCTAATAGAATTTCTTTTAAATATTCTGTTTTTTGCCTGGGAAGAGAACTGAGCAACACACAGGAAGTAAAGAAATACACAATGACTGGTGGAGACAAGAGCTATACATATGCACAAAACATGATTGTACCAATAAGTCAAATCAAGTGTTTTAACATTTCTTACAGTCTACTATAAAATATATGAAATTACAACCCAGCAAAGGTTATTTTTTAATCCTATATGCTGTAAAATTTGACTGGTTTAATTGTTTTGAAAATGCATCACATAAAATGTTATGCTGTGTTATAAGTACTGAATGTTTCACTAATCTTTACTTAATTTGTAGCAGGGATATTTTCCTTACTACTTCTCCCATGTTCTTAATAAGCTGTTGTGACCTTCACTTGTATTGCAGCAGGGGTATCACTGTGCCATTTGTGACTTTCTGGAAGTGATAACTGATTCATTTAACTCCAGGAGGAACTCAAGCCTGCACTTAATCTTATTAAAGAAAAACTGAAGAGGTTTACTGAGGTTGAACAAGAATGTAAGAAAACAGCAGAACATATCAGGGTAAGGAAAGCAATTAAGAATTCTTTCTAGGTACACAAAAATACAAAATAATTGTTTTTGGTTAATGTTGTGTGTGACGGGCATAACAAACACACTCGCTGCCACACTTAAATAACAACACATAGTTACACTATTCAAGTTTAAAATAGTGGGTTTTAATTGCAGAATCAGGCCCAGCACACAGAGAGGCAGATAAAGGCAGAGTTTGAGAAGCTCCACCAGTTCCTGCGAGAGGATGAGGAGGCCAGACTAGCTGCTCTGAGGGAAGAAGAGGAGCAGAAGAGTCAGATAATGAAGGAGAAGATAGAAAACATCACAGGATACATCTCCACACTTACAGACAAAATCACAGCGATAGAGAAGGCAATGGACACTGAAGACACCTCCTTTTTACAGGTAGAAGCTTGATTTACTGTAATTCAGTATGCTGGTTTGTGGTTTTTCACAATATTTGGCCGTGTTCCTTTACTCTGCACCAATGCAGCAGTAGCCTACTGTGACAGTGTCAAACTCACGGTGTAGGTGTTCAAAGAGATGCATCTGCTCATTTTAAAATGTCATCACTTTTTTTAAATTTTTTTGTTGTTGAATTTTGTGAAAAATTGGTGTCACCAGAAAGTCAATAAAAAACGTCAGCCCTGCAGAGTAGGACATGTCCTGTATAATTTTCAGAAGGCCTCATTTTAATTGTCTTTCACCATTGTGTCCTCTATAATAGCAATGACACTGTACACTACATGCAGGCAACTGCTGCAAAGTTCAAAACGGATGAAACTGCCTGTTCACTCTCTAGATGTTCAGTCATTTGATTCAGTGATGAGCAATCTTCCAGCCACATGGTAGCAAAATTAATGGTCAACAAAACCTGCCCAGGATTTTTATACACAACCGTGAGAATACTGGGATGTTCATTGCTTAATTATCTCAGGAGTCACACCTGTGTGGAAGCTCCTGCTTTCAATATTCTTTTCATCCTTCATTTATTCAAGCGTTTCCTTTATTTTGACAGTTACCTGTACATTACAGTACCTTCATTCATATTTGCTTACTGTTAAAATTACATCAATTTTATTTGCATTGTTTTTCACTTATTATAACATGTCTCTCATAATGGGCTCTACTGAGTACGTTTATACATGTATACATCTTATCACAATTGTGCTGTTATGTGTTTTTCAGAGCTACAAGAACATCAAGGAAAGGTATGTAAACTGACCTATTTTCTAGTGTCTGTTTAAGTCTCTTTAAACCCTAAATCTGGGGCGACATAACTCAGGAGGTAAGAGCGGTTGTCTGGCAGTCGGAGGGTTGCCAGTTTGATCCCCAGCACTGGGTGTGTCGACGTGTCGCTGAGCAAGACACCTAACACCCAATTGCTCCCAATGAGCTAATTGGTATCTTTCATGGCAGCCTTTCACTGTTGGCGTGTGTGCGTGAGTGTGAATGGGTGAATGAGAGGCATCAATTGTAAAGCGCTTTGGATAAAAGCGCTATATAAATGCAGTCCATTTACCATTTAAATCTTGAGTGACTCCTGCTTGTCATTACAGAGCCCAGTGCACACTGCAGGATCCAGAGCTGCTCTCAGGGGCACTGATAGATGTGGCCAAACACCTGGACAACCTGAAGTTCAGAGTCTGGGAGAAGATGCTGGGGGTGGTGCAGTACAGTGAGTATCTGGGGCAAAAGTTGAAATCACATTATTTGTGAACATTTAATGAAAAAAACAAACTCAATAACCGAGCTGTATGGTGTGAAAGATAAACAGTACAGAATCATCCAGTCTCAGTTCCGTTAAAGTTTAGGAAGATCCTGGGGCTGCATTGTACTGCTCTCAATTTAATATCAGAAAACAAGCAAGCATTAGTTAAAATTAGTGAATTAGTGCACAGTTCAAAACCTAATTAAAACTGTTGTTTGTAAGTTTGGACAAAAGATTTAAAAATATTTAAAAAACATTCCACCCCCTCCCACCCCTCCCCTCCCCTTTGTTCTCAATTCAAGCCCCTCCCTATAAGGCCTAATTCATATTAGGAACTATCAGCTGTGTGAATTATGTGCATTGAATTTGCTATGATATGTGTTCATTTATTCATTTTCATGATGCAAACAGGTTTAGTATGTACAGCATAAATCACTATGACTACCGTGTATTCAAATCCATAACAATGATATACACTGTCTCATGTATGTGACCTAATCTGAATAGAGTATTTTAAATGTGCCTCTTCTTACAGCCTTTTAAATATCTTTCTTCTTGATATTTCAGCTCCTGTGGTGCTGGACCCCAATACTGTACATACCAAAGTCTCTCTCTCTGATGATCTGACCACTGTGAGACACACAGGTACAGGCCAGAAATATCCTGACAACCCAGAGAGGTTTAATCCCTGTGTGAGTGTGCTGGGATCTGAGGGGTTTACCTCAGGGAAACACAGCTTGGAGGTGAAGGTTGGGAATGAACCTGTGTGGGATATAGGAGTGGTGAAGGAGTCCATCAGTAGGAAGGGAAATATAACATACACCCCAAAGAGAGGATTCTGGGTCTTAATGCTGAGGGATGGTGATGAGTACTGTGCAGGTGGAGTTACTGACCTCACACTGAAGAGGAAGCCCCAGAGCATCAGAGTGCAGCTGGACTATGACAGGGGGGAGGTGTCCTTCTTCGACTCCAGTGACATGTCACTCATCTACACTTTTACAGACACATTTACTGAGAGAGTGTTTCCGTACTTCTGTCCCGGTTTGAAAGGAGATAAGAATGACGGACTCCTGCAAATATGCCCACTGACAGTCTCTCTGAAAGTGACTCAAACCAGTGACGGTATTTGTTTTAAAAAAATAGATGGTGTACTTTTAGGGAATGTTTGTTGTTTCTAATCTGCTTCAGCATACCTTACCTGGTTGCTGACTTGGGTACTCTGGAGTTGACTTGCTGGAGATGTGAATTGACCAAAGGGAGCTGGTTGATGGGCTACCAAAACCAAATGGAAGGCAGGCACACAGAGCAATAACAGTGGCCATTTGGTTAATGTAATCAGCCTCAGTATGCATGAATAATGATTTGGGACAGACCAGAGGAAGTGCAAATGGGGGTGTTTTAATAGTCAGTCAGAAGAGAGCAGACATGCATACAGAGGTAACAGTTACCATTTGATTTCCTGAAACCTCATTTCTAGATTCTGTTCTGGAAAAGGGGTACAAAGCTGGTGCTTGAACAACACTGTATTGTTGCGTTGCTTTTACCTTGTTCTTTCATGCTGTAGAGGATACTCTTTTTGCTTGTTAATATAAATTGGTATTGATCTAAACTTTTGAACTGCTAATATTACTTCATACGTAAAGAGAACTGTAGAGGAAATTCATTTAATAATTATGATGAATTAATTTAGTACGTTTTGGGTTTTGCTTTGATCTGAATCACAAGACAAAACATTTCATGTAAGGTTTATACATAAATCAAATGTGCTTTTTATCAGTTTTTATTCATTTTCCATTGTAATTGAAAAAAACAAATTGGTGTACAATCAGTCTTGGTAACATAAAAACAGAAATATAAAACATTCAAATAAAATTTGATATAATGTCAATAATATAAATACAGATGCACTCTTCTGGTTAAATCAAATTATTTTATATATGATCGATTTCATTCTTGGCTATATGGGTTTATATTGCAGTGTACAAGCTTGAAATGAATCATGAGCTCTCATTAGTTTTATACTAGCAGTCTTCTGTGCTCTTTCATTCCTGGGTGGATAAGTTAGTGTACAAGCTTGAAATGTTTGCCATATCGTGAGCTCTAGTCAGATTGATTGCATCAGTTTCCTGTGCTTTTCGGATTTTACTTTACAGATGCAGTGAAGAATAAATTCACCCTGTCAGCTCCATGCTGTAGGATTTACACCTGAGCCTTCAGTAGCCTCACATGCACACCTGCCATTGGTGTAACGGTGTGGGGGTGTTGGAGAACCAGAAGCGCCGAATATAGGGGAACGAAAAGCTAACGCTACCGGAAGCGTTAGCCACAAAGTCCCGAAGGACAAAGGAAGGGGAACACCCGAAAGTAAAACACAAAACAAATAAGATCCTTGGGAGAGCAACTCCCGCACACAAAGGATCCTAAACAACAACAAAAAAACACGGAGTAAAAAACCACTCCGAAGGACCCCCTTGTCCAGCCGTAAAACTGGCTCGCGAAACCAAAAGCGACACGTGAAAACCAGGGCGAAAAAAGAAAAGGACCAGTGGTACAGAGGCGAAGCTCTGGTACCAAACCCAAAACTGGTCTCAAAAGAAAAGACAACTGAGTAGCAAAACTTACTCAGCGAAAAGAAAACCCTGAGACGCAGCTCAGAAAAACACAAACAAAATACATTACCCGGGACAACGTCCCGATACCCACCGGCTCACACGAGCTCAAAATAAAAGTATAAATGCTCTTAAGGTGTCAGAATGCGCTCACTGCGCTAAGAGACTGACTCGCCTTAAGAGGACACAGAACCAACCACAACACAGTTCAGTAAACCGTCCACCGAGCACCTATACCTCTACCGTACCGGCTTTGTGTTTAACAGGATTTTACACAGAAGCGCAGATGGCTGTTCTGTCAGTGCTTATAAAGGCACCTCCCCAGGTGAAAATAATTGGGAAATCAGACACCTGGAACAAATCAAGAACTTCTCAAAGGCCAGGTGCCTTCTAGTGGCAGCACAAGGCCACTACACCCCAGAACCATGACAATTGGTCTCTCATTCCCTTTCATTGACTGACAATTATTACATGACAGATACTGTTTTAGAATAGCCAACCATACTTACATAAATGATTTACACAGTTTAACTGATTTTACATGATTATTTTTTGTACAAGGCAATACCAATAAAAATACGTATTCAAACACAACCCCATATTTCTCCCAATAATTTCAGAATTGTCCATTATTCTACTGCTGTGGTTCACTGAAACATGAATAAAATGAATGTAGTTTTACAAATCAATATTAGTAAAAATACAACACAACCTTATTAATTAACCCTCTAAAACCTCATATCTCCAACGTCCCTCATGATGGTCATAACCCCACTCCAGAATATTTGATAATAATATTAATCAATGGTCAATTATGATTAATTGACATATTCATCAGAAGGGCAAGCCACACTGTAAAAAATTGTTTCACTATTTTTTTTAGTTTTGAGCATAATTTAGATTTTTAAATTTTGTTGTGAAGTTATGCCAGTGAACATTTATTTGTTCAGAAAAACTACATTTTATTATTAAAGCTTAATTCATTTCTTTACGGTTTTCTAATAATTAAATTAAAGTTTTGTTAATAAAACAACTCATATTATTTTTATGTTAGTTTGCATAACAATCAAAAAATTTAAAATAGTTAAGCTTGAGTGCCTTGAAATTTTGAGTGTTTTAAATTTTTTGACACTGCGTAATCTAAAAGAAAACAAATGTATAACAGTCGCAAAATAATCGGGTGAAAAATATGTTGGCAGTTTTGCCCAGAAATTTGTTCAGTTGTTTTATATTTTATGGGAAATCAATGTTTCACTTATTTTGTCTATCCCTCTATGTTTTAGTACTGACAAAGGTCAACAGTCATTGCTTTCATTTTTTTATGTAATGGAATTTTTTCCATAATAATAAATAATAACACTAATAATAAAAGTACTATTTCAAGAATACTATTTCAGGATTACAGTTTTGTTGCAGGGTACCAATGTGTTGCATTGAATAGGACTGTTGCCTCACAGCAAGAAGTTACTGTGTTCAAATCACGGCTGCATGTCTGCCAATCCTACACATGTGGAGATGGGTTCCAGGCCCAAACAACCCCAACTGGGAGTCCGCAGTAAATGGGAAGGAGGGATGGAAAGAAAATTTCAGCCATGCCTTTTTTATTGTTTTACCCTACTAACACCTTTATCTTTTACATTGACACAGTGTAAAATTATTAGTTTTATAAACTTGGTCATTTGTTTTTGTATTTTAGTGGAGTAATAAAATATAGTTAACAAAACTGGAAATATTCTGTCAGCCGAATAACACAATATGAGTAAATGCATAATATTTTTGGTCACTGTGCCATCATAAAAACTTTGTGGATTACAAATTCTAAAAAGAATTTGTAATCCAATCAAGTTTATAAATTGTAATCCACAGAACCCTGAACCTTGAAAGTTGAGGAAACTTAAGACTGCTATTGTAATCAGTTCCTAAAAATGTTTTTTTTTTTTTCATAGTGCCTATAACTGTGGCTTCCATTAGACCCCACACACAGTATATCCTCCCCCTTCCTCTCAGCACACAAGTAGTGTAGCGGTTGGCACAGACTCCCATGACCCGAGTGACCCAGGTTGATACTGGATTTGTTGCTCACTGTAATCGCAAGTGTAGGATTTTTTTTCGAACTGTTAAATGATAAATTATAGATTGTCTTTATAAACGGCAGCATTTATGAAAATAGGCAATTCGTCTGAATGAACTAATATATTTAATAATGGTTTAATCCTTTCAAAATGTAAAGCCTGGCAACTGATTCCCATACACACTCCGTTTTCCAAGAAAGCGCCACACTGTAAAAAAGTAAAAAGAAACAATGGTATTTGGTAAATGGTATATTAAATGATATTTAACGACTGTTAAATAGCGGCATCTAGTGGCACGGTGGGAGACTGAAAAGTGATAATGAAACTTACAGCTTTAACCTGTGGTTGGTCTATACCTCATCTGCTTCCTGATCAATGCCTGTCCATACTACCAAACAGAGTAACCATTGGGACTGTAATTATGCAGTTACTGACTCCAGGCTGATAGCATGCAGCTTTGACCTACTGCTACCTTTAGTGGAACTGGCTTGTGTGGACTCTGCAAAGTTTAGTAGGCTGTTCAGTAAAATCTAACAACCCTGCTGTCCCTATAGTGTGTACAGTCCACCAGCACTAAAATGAGTTTTCTTTCATAACCGCAGCGCCAGCCATTTGTTGTTAATTCATTTGCTTAACACGTCATTCATTCCAGTGACCATAAAAAAGATTTTCAAAAATAACATCTTTTGATATCTGTGGTTAATTTTTAAAAAAGTAGAATAACTGCAATTATTTCAGTCTGCATTTATCTGCATTTTTAAAACATCCACACTCATGAAGTTTCTCTTAAATAGGAGAGGAAATTCTTTATTAGGAATAACCCCTTGAGATGTACCATCTTGTTTTCAAGGGGGTCCTAATATTAAATATTAAAGATAATACAAGCATAAATAAGGTTTCAGTCATTGTATAGCCCATTATATGAATGTACTTTTTCCAGTGACCATAAAAAAGACTTTTTTCAAAAATAACACCTTTTGATATCTGTGGTAATTTTTTTTTTTTTTCAAATTGAATCAGTGCAATTATTTCAGTCTGCCTTTGTCTGCATTTTTAAAACATCCAGACTCTTCACGAGCGCACACACACACACACACACACACACAAATATATGTAGAAACTGAATGCATAAGCACGGACATGTACACTCAGATACACATGTACACTCACATGGGTACACATACAGACACATACACACATGTAAGTATGCACAAGCATGTGACCAAGTACAGATGCATGCATGAAAACTATGCCGTACATGCACACATACACAAGCATGCTCATGAACATGCATATTTGCATGCGCAGTAAATACACACACACACACACACACACACACACGCACACACACTCAGGCACCACTGTGCATTCTATTAGTTAACGGGGTCTTCCTGCTGCTCCCCTTTTGTGCCTCCTGTGGGCTGCTGTATTTAAGTGTGTGCCTTTGTTTGTATGCATGCATGTGTAAACATTTGTGTGGGCTCTGGCAAACATTTCCATGCAAAATTAATTATGTGGTACAAGTCATTTCAAAAGGGTTGCATGATGTTTCAGTAAACAAAGAAAGTGAATGACTGCAGCACACTGCAATTGAAAGGTCACCTGCTCTGCCCTGCAGTTTGAGTAATATGGAATGTTGGGACACTGGTTGCTGTACCACTGGTTGTTTGAAACACACTGATCAGTTCTTGCTGTTCAATAAACCCCCTGTTTCAGGAGAAGTATGTAATGTATTGATATAAGGCAGACATCTCAAATATACCCCAGGCCTAATGTTACATTAAAAAGTGCCATTGAGTTCTCATCTCTATGGTGGTGAGCTACAGCACAGATGAGGGAGTTGTAGTTTCTGCATCTCCCACAGTTTGAGCTCCTGGGAAAATAAATTATATATATAACTATATATATATATTATATAACAATTTATAATTATATATATATAACTTTTCAGGCTCAACTTTGTACCTTTTTAAGCTGTTCAAACTGTTCATCCTGTTTTTGCAGGTAACTAGTGATTTACATTTTGCAGTGCAGTCCCTGTAGTTCTGTTTGTGAAGTTTTCTGCAGACAGTTGTCACTGACACATCCGCGTGTGCCTCCTGAAGAGTGTTTCTGATCTGTCAGATAGGAGTTTGGGGGTTTTTCATTTTTATAGTGAGAATTCTTCGGTCGTAAACTGTAGAGGTCATCCTTGGCCTACCGTGTCCTTTGCAATTACTGAGATCACCAGTGCTCTCTTTCTTCTTAATGATGTTCCAAAAAATTCATTTTGATAAGCGTAAGGTTTGGCATATGACTTCTCAGCCTCATAATGGCTTCCTTGACTTTCATTGGCACAACTCTAGTCCTCATGTTGACAGCCACCAATAAGAGACTCCAAAGGCAATCAAAAGCCTAGAATTAAGACTAGATACTTAAAGCTCTCTTATGCCTGCACTACGATAGCAAATGAACACACGGGAATAATCAGAAACACCAGTGAAACCATTTGTCCCAAAACATTATGGTGCCCTGAACTCTATAAAAAGTGCTGTAATTTCTACATTGTAAAACCAAAGTGAGCAAAAATGCTCTTTAAAAAAGGGTGAAAGTCTGCACTTTAACCATGTGTAAATAGTTTGATTACAAATCTCAAATTGTGGAGTACAGAGTCAAAAAATAATAATAAATTGTCATTGTCCCAAACATTATGGAGTTCACTGTAGTATGTGAGCAACAGTGCCAGAATGGCTAATAACATTCCCAGGTCAGCCAGTGTAATCTAGATCCATGATGCAAATCAGTTTCACATAGCTAATGTTCTGTAGCCTAATCAAGGCTTGAATTCGCAAACTGACACCATGTACAAAAAAGCCAAGAGCCATGACTGTAGTGTCTTACATCACATATAATTGTTTTAAAAAATGTCCCAAAACCTTGCAGCTCTGCTTAAGGCAGGTTCATAAATTTAATTAGAGCCCTACATTATGACCTAATGATTATCAGCTGGAAAAGATGACTGGTGCGCACCTTTTATGTAAGCCTTCACTCCCCCAAATACTTGGCCATAAGGCTGCAGCTGACCATTGTGACTCACACAAATGCGTGGTCACATTTATGATCATATCAAATATGTATATTCCTGTTTAAGAACCATTTTTTCCGCCTTTAATGTCAACCTATACTTCGTTGAATTCATGCTGTTAAAAAAAGTATATTCCAGCTTTCACCACTAGAGAGCAATGAGGCATTTTCTCCTTGTGAGATGGGTAGACATGCCTGCCAGCTCTCACCTTATCAGACCAGCAGAAGCGAGAGAGAAACTGCCTAGCTAGCTTTTGTCCATCTCTTTGATTCCCTGTTATTCTGGTTAGTAAGTACACGTATAGGTGCTCAAGATAATTACAATGTGATTTAAACTGTGTAGTCGTCCCATATTAAGATCAGACGGTCATATTTTGTTCTTTTGGGCAAAATAGCCACCTTCCCCACTAGAGTGAAGGTGGCTAATTTACCTCCGGTCACAAACACATCGGTTATTGGCCGTTAGCCGTTCAGTTTACCATCTTTGTACATTTTTTAATGGATCCCCTGTAATGTTATTTGCTTTCTGAGGCTCCTGTCATAACGTTAAGATGTTTATTAAGTGAAGTTGACTGTGTATTTTCCCAGTTTCAAGCTCATTAGCTTCATGTTAATTCAATCTAACTAGCCTACTCCCCCCTTTCCCACTGTCTTGAAACAAGCAAATGAAATGTTCCTGAATGAATGTGATGTATAAATAAAGTTTTCCTGGGCATTTATATTTAATCCAGGGGAACACTACTGGCTGCACCTTGTAAATCCCCCAGAGCAGTCAGCTTAGGCACATTATCATCTCTGTATTTGGACTCTGAGGACAAGAAGACTGAAGACAACAAGTCTGATCAGCCAGATTGTTCCAGTTTTGAACGACATGGGGTGTGTTCTGTCCAAAGTTCAGCGTAAGTGAAAATATCAGACTGACAGACAGAGTCTGTAAAATGGAGGCTAAAGCTTTGATTCCTGAGGACGAGCTCTGTTGCTCTGTATGTTGTGATATTTTTAAAGAGCCTGTTGTCCTCCTGTGCAGCCACAGCTTTTGTAGAGAGTGTCTGAAGCAGTACTGGGAAAAGAAGAGCTCTCGAGAGTGTCCCATCTGCAGGAGAAAGAGCTCTGTGGAGGAACCTCCGGTAAACCTGGCCTTAAGAAGCATCGTGGAGTCCTACTTAAAGCAGAAGACTGAGAGAGAAACTACCGACAAGAGTGACGCTCACTGTCCTCTTCATGGCGAGAAACTTCTATTATTCTGTGAACATGACAAAGAGCCTCTCTGTGTCATCTGTCAGACATCAAAAAAACACAGATACCACCCGGTCTATCCAGTGGAAGAGGCTGCACTGGAGCTGAAGGTATTCCATTTTGAATATAATGTATTTCATATTTTCATCACAATCAAATATGAGTAAAATATCTCTGTGTAAAACATTCAGTTCTGACGGACGGCTGTGGTATGAGGTCTTGTAAATACAGTCAGTCTGGCCTCCACTTCCACTCACAAAGACAGCAACAGGAACAAACCTGCTGATCAGGCAAAACAGGAAGAGGCAGGACTGTATCTGAAAGTGTTTACAACCATTAAAACATCATGTATATTAAACTTTCACTGTAAGGCTTTATGAATAAAATGCAAGCGTGGTTAATCTTGATTGACAGTTGTGCTTGGGGGCCTTTTACAGAGAATATGGCTCCAAACATGAACACTGAAATACACAGAGCCATTTTAGAAATGTATAGCAATAATATGTCAAATTAGAAGTACTGACAGGACAAATGGAGACATCACACATGGCCTTTAATATAACAAAGGTCACAACCTAATAGAATTACTGTTAAATATTCTGTTATTTGCTTGGGAAGAGAACTGAGCAACACAGAGGAAGTAAAGAAATACACAATGACTGGTGGAGACAAGAGCTATACATATGCTCAGAAAATTATTGTACCAATAAGTCAAATCAATTTTAGAAGTACTTTAACATTTCTTACGGTATACTATAAAATATATGACATTACAACCCAGCAAAAGTTATTTTTTAATCCTATATGCTGTAAAATTTGACTGGTTTAATTGTTTTGAAAATGCATCACATAAAATGTTATGCTGTGTTATAAGTACTGAATGTTTCACTAATCTTTACTTAATTTGTAGCAGGGATATTTTCCTTACTACTTCTCCCATGTTCTTAATAAGCTGTTGTGACCTTCACTTGTATTGCAGCAGGGGTATTACTGTGCCATTTGTGTCTTTCTGGAAGTGATAACTGATTCATTTAACTCCAGGAGGAACTCAAGCCTGCACTTAATGTTATTAAAGAAAAACTGAAGAGGTTTACTGATGTTGAAGAAGAATGTAAGGAAACAGCAGAACATATCAGGGTAAGGAAAGTAATTAAGAATACTTTCTAGGTACACAAAAATACAAAAGCATTGTATTTGGTTTATGTTGTGTGTGACAGGTATAAACACACTGGCTGCCACACTTAAATAACAAAACATAGTTACATTATTCAAGTTTAAAACAGTGTGTTTGAATTCCAGTGTCAGGCCCAGCACACAGAGAAGCAGATAAAGGCAGAGTTTGAGAAGCTTCATCAGTTCCTGCGAGAGGAAGAGGAGGTCAGACTAGCTGCTCTGAGGGAGGAAGAGGAGCAGAAGAGTCAGATAATGAAGGAAAAGATAGAAAACATCACAGGGCACATCTCCACTCTTACAGACAAAATCACAGCTATAGAGAAGGCCATGGACACTGAAGACACCTCCTTTTTACAGGTAGGAGCTTGATTTATTGTAATTCAGTATGCTGGTTTGTGGTTATTCACAATATTTGGCCGTGTTCCCTTACTCTGCACCAATGCAGCAGTAGCCTACTGTGACAGTGTCAAACTCAGTGTGCAGGTGTTCATAGAGATGCATCTACTCATTTTAAAATGTCATCACTTTTTTAATTTTTTTTGTTGTTGAATTTTGTGAAAAATTGGTGTCACAAGAAAGTCAATAAAAAACGTCAGCCCTGCAGAGTAGGACATGTCCTGTATAATTTACACAAGGCCTCATTTTAATTGTCTTTCACCATTGTGTCCTCTATAATAGCAATGACACTGTACACTACATGCAGGTAACTGCTACAAAGTTCAAGACGGATGGAACTGCCTGTTCACTTTCTAGATTTGCAGTCATTTGATTCGGAGTTGCTGAGAAATATTCCAGCCACATGGTAGCCAAATTAATGATCAACAAAACCTGCCCAGCATATTTATACACAACCATGAGAATGCTGGGATGTTCATTGCTTAATTATCTCAGGAGTCACACCTGTGTGGAAGCTCCTACTTTCAATATTCTTTGCATCCTTCATTTATTCAAGCGCTTCCTTTATTTTGACAGTTACCTGTACGTTACAGTACCTTCATTCATATTTGCTTACTGTTAAAATTACATCACTTTTATTTGCATTGTTTTTCACTTATTATAACATGTCTCTCATAATGGTCTCTACAGAGTATGTTTATACATGTATACATCTTATTACAATTGTGCTGTTGTGTTTTTCAGAGCTACAAGAACATCAAGGAAAGGTATGTAGACTCTGACCTATTTTCAAGTGTCTGTTTAAATCTCTTTAAACCCTAAATCTGGGGTGACATAACTCAGGAGGTAAGAGCGGTTGTCTGGCTGTCGGAGGGTTGCCAGTTTGATCCCCGTCCTGGGTGGGTCATGGCAACCTTTCACCGTTGGCGTGTGAGTGTGTGTGTGAATGGGTGAATAAGAGGCATTAATTGTAAAGCGCTTTGGATAAAAGCGCTATATAAATGCAGTCCATTTACCATTTAAATCTTGAGTGACTCCTGCTTGTCATTACAGAGCCCAGTGCACACTGCAGGATCCAGAGCTGCTCTCAGGGGCTCTGATAGATGTGGCCAAACACCTGGGCAACCTGAAGTTCAGAGTCTGGGAGAAGATGCAGGAGATGGTGCAGCACAGTGAGTATCTGGGACAAAAGTTGAAATCACATTATTTGTGAGCATTTAATGAAAACATCAAACTCCAAAACCGAACTGTATGGTGTGAAAGAAACAGTACAGAATCATCCAGTCTCAGTTCCCGTCAAGTTTAGGAAGATTCTGGGGCTGCACTGCACTGCTCTCAATTTAATATCAGAAAACAAGCAAGCACAGAATTAGTAGACTATTTAAAACTTAATTAAAACTGCAGTTTGTAAGTTTGGAGAAAATAACTAGTGTTACGACCGGCTCGAAGGGCCGCAACAAACAAGTCCAATGTACCAAAAAACAATCCAGAAACTAACCTAAAAACACAAACTCAGACATTTATTAGAATAACCAACAAACTAATCACAAACTAAAACAAAGGAAAACCCACAAATTTCAAACAAAACGATCTTCACAAAAATTACAAACCCAAAACAACAAATCAAACCACACACCAAAGAGATCTAAAAGAAGATCTCTCAAAGAAAAGAACTCTACACAAACCAACAAACACAAACCACACACCAAAGAAACCCCAATGAAGATCTCAAAGAAAGAACTCCCCTGCTTCATACTGCAGGGCTTATGTTCGCCATCGGCAGGTGGAGGCAATCAAGCAATTAGGCAATCAGGCAACTACCTCCTCCTGCACCACCCAGACCAGCAGAGGCAGGTGACGTAACACTAGATTAAAAAAAAAAAAAAAAAAAAACATTCAACCACCTCCCACCCCTCCCCTCAGCTCTCCCTTCAAGCCCTTCCCTATAAGGCCTAATTCATATCAGGAACTATTAGCTGTGTGAATTACGTGCATGAATGAATGAATTAATTCTATTATTGCGTCATGCATCACACCAATGCCCAGCCCACATTGGCTTATATGACACCAACATTTTGCATATAACAGATCCAGAGTAAATCATAAACCTATTAAAATGCAACAAACACATATCTGATACATATGCCCTGTACAAAACAGTATAGACTCCATAACCAAACCTTCTTATCTTCTTTTTCAGGTTTTTGCAACATATACATTGTTATTATTTATGTAATGAAAACCTGAAAAAGAAGATAAGAAGGTTTGGTTATGGAGTCTATACTGTTTTGTACAGGGAATAAACAAACAACCCATCTTGCCTTCTTTTCCAGGTGTTCGATACAAAGTTAGCCATTTTAAAAACGTCAAACTTAAATAGCAATTTTTCATCATCCCCACCCCCCCAAAAAACTTCAGGATTTCGTTTAGACATTTCATGGGAAATTGGTGCTCTTAGATCATCATAATATGTACAGTACAGCATAAAGTTGGATTCATTTTCAATTTCACCCAGATCACATAACAGACATAGTCTTTTTTCTTCAACTACATCATTAGATCTGCCTACCTCAATAGCCAGAGGAAGGATACCGGTTTGTAACTAGGCAACCAGGGACCTTTGGCTTCTGGTTAGGTATGCCATAACATATGGTTCAGGGCCATAGTTTTGCTTAACATGAAAATATGTCCTTAATTTTGGTTTTAGCAATATATTATTAGACCACTTTTCTTCAAAGTTTGATAAAAGCTTATATTTAATTATGTTAATATTACACCGCAAGTTATTTCTGTAAATATATTGTAAATCAACTTCCTCAAAAAATGCATCAAGTTCTTTTGTCCATGGGGTGTTGTGTAATTTCACCCTGAATAGCTAGAACTGGAGCAAATTTATGTACCCCAAGAAAACATTGTATGGATCTGTTCTGAATAGAATTGCTGTTTTTTGGATTCTTTAAAGCCCCATATGCCAGCAGCATAATTCAGTACAGGAGAGACACAGGCATCATAAAGTTGTGAATATGTTGAATAGCCAATATCTTTGCACACTTTCAATTTATAAATCACTGAGCCTAACGCTCCTCCAGCCAAAGTCACTAGGGATTTTATCCCCCCCTCTTAGGTCATAAATTTATCCAGGGCAAACCCCAGGTATTTATACACATATGCATATTCTAGTGGTGATGGTCCAAAAGTGATATTTTGTGTACTTCTTGCTGTACCCTTTTTCCTGAAATGCATTATCTGGGTTTTACTCTGATTTATTGTATTGCATTGAATTTGTTATGATATGTGTTCATTTATTTAATTTCATGATGCAAACAGATTTAGTTTTTAAAGCATAAATCGCTATGACTACCGTGTATTCGAAATCAAAACAATGATATACAGTTTCCCATGTATGTGACATAATCTGAATAGAGTGTTTGAAATGTGCATCTTCTCACAGCCTTTTAAATATCATTTTTCTTGATATTTCAGCTCCTGTGGTGCTGGACCCCAATACTGTACGTGCCACTGTCTCTCTCTCTGATGATCTGACCACTGTGAGACACACAGGTACAGACCAGAAATATCCTGCCAACCCAGAGAGGTTTACCTTCACTGTGAGTGTGCTGGGATCTGAGGGATTTACCTCAGGGACACACAGCTGGGAGGTGAAGGTTGGGAATAAACCTGAGTGGGATATAGGAGTGGTGAAAGAGTCCATCTGTAGGAAGGGACGTCTAACATACACCCCAAAGAGAGGATTCTGGGTCTTAATGCTGAGGAATGGTGATGAGTACCTTGCATCTGGAGTTACTGACCTCACACTGAAGAGGAAGCCCCAGAGCATCAGAGTGCAGCTGGACTATGACAGGGGGGAGGTGTCCTTCTTCGACTCCAGTGACACGTCACTCATTTACACTTTTAAAGACACATTTACTGAGACAGTGTTCCCATACTTCTCTCCATATTTGAAAGGAGATATGAATGACAGACCCCTGCAAATATGCCCACTGACAGTTTCTGTGAAAGTGACGTCAAACCAGTGACGGTATTTTTTTTTTTTTTAAATAGATGGTGTACTTTTAAGGAATGTTTGTTGTTTCTAATCTGCTTCAGCATACCTTACCTGGTTGCTGACTTGGGTACTCTGGAGTTGACTTGCTGGAGATGTGAATTGTCCAAAGGGAGCTGGTTGATGGCCTACCAAAACCAAATGGAAGGCAGGCACACACAGAGCAAACAGTGGCCATTTGGTTAATGTAATCAGCCTCAGTATGCATGAATAATGATTTGGGACAGACCAGAGGAAGTGCAAAGGGGGGTGTTTTAATAGTCTGTCAGAAGAGAGCAGACATGCATACAGAGGTAACAGTTACTGCTTGATTTCCTGCAACCTCATTTCTAGATTTTATTCTGGAAAAGGGGTACAAAGCTGGTGCTTGAACAACACTGTATTGTAACTTACCTGCGTTGCTCTTACCTTGTTCTTTCATGCTGTAGAGGATACTCTTTTTGCTTGTTAATATAAATTGGTATTGATCTAAACTCTTGAACTGCAAATATTACTTCATACGTAAAGAGTACTGTAGAGGAAATTCATTTAATAATTATGATGAATTAATTTAGTATGTTTTGGGTTTTGCTTTGATCTGAATCACAAGACAAAACATTTCATGTAATTTTTATACATAAGTCAAATGTGCTTTTTATCAGTTTTTATTCGTTTTCCATTGTAATTGAAAAAAAACAAATTGGTGTACAATCAGTCTTGGTAACATAAAAACAGATAAATATAAAACATTCAAATAAAATTTGATATAATGTCAATAATATAAATACAGATGCACTCTTCTGGTTAAATCAAATTATTTTATATATGATCGATTTCATTCTTGGCTATATGGGTTTATATTGCAGTGTACAAGCTTGAAATGCATCATGAGCTCTCATTAGTTTTATACTAGCAGTCTCCTGTGCTCTTTCATTCCTGGGTGGATAAGTTAGTGTATAAGCTTGAAATGTTTGCGTATCGTGAGCTCTAGTCAGATTGATTGCATCAGTTTCCTGTGCTTTTCGGATTTTACTTTACAGATGCAGTGAAGAATAAATTCACCCTGTCAGCTCCATGCTGTAGGATTTTCACCTGAGCCTTCAGTAGCCTCACCTGCACACCTGCCATCGGTGTAACGGTGTGGGGGTGTTGGAGAACCAGAAGCGCCGAATATAGGGGAACGAAAAGCTAACGCTACCGGAAGCGTTAGCCACAAAGTCCCGAAGGACAAAGGAAGGGGAACACCCGAAAGTAAAACACAAAACAAATAAGATCCTTGGGAGAGCAACTCCCGCACACAAAGGATCCTAAACAACAACAAAAAACACGGAGTAAAAAACCACTCCGAAGGACCCCCTTGTCCAGCTGTAAAACCGGCTCGCGAAACCAAAAGCGACACGTGAAAACCAGGGCGAAAAAAGAAAAGGACCAGTGGTACAGAGGCGAAGCTCTGGTACCAAACCCAAAACTGGTCTCAAAAGAAAAGACAACTGAGTAGCAAAACTTATTCAGCGAAAAGAAAACCCTGAGACGCAGCTCAGAAAAACATAAACAAAATACATTACCCGGGACAACGTCCCGATACCCACCGGCTCACACGAGCTCAAAATAAAAGTATAAATGCTCTTAAGGTGTCAGAATGCGCTCACTGCACTAAGAGACTGACTCGCCTTAAGAGGACACAGAACCAACCACAACACAGTTCAGTAAACCGTCCACCGAGCACCTATACCTCTACCGTACCGGCTTTGTGTTTAACAGGATTTTTCACAGAAGCGCAGATGGCTGTTCTGTCAGTGCTTATAAAGGCACCTCCCCAGGTGAAAATAATTGGGAAATCAGACACCTGGAACAAATCAAGAACTTCTCAAAGGCCAGGTGCCTTCTAGTGGCAGCACAAGGCCACTACACCCCAGAACCATGACAATTGGTCTCTCATTCCCTTTCATTGACTGACAATTATTACATGACAGATACTGTTTTAGAATAGCCAACCATACTTACATAAATGATTTACACAGTTTAACTGATTTTACACGATTATTTTTTGTACAAGGCAATACCAATAAAAATACGTATTCAAACACAACCCCATATTTCTCCCAATAATTTCAGAATTGTCCATTATTCTACTGCTGTGGTTCACTGAAACATGAATAAAATGAATGTAGTTTTACAAATCAATATTAGTAAAAATACAACACAACCTTATTAATTAACCCTCTAAAACCTCATATCTCCAACGTCCCTCATGATGGTCATAACCCCACTCCTGAATATTTGATAATAATATTAATAAATGGTCAATTATGATTAATTGACATATTCATCAAAAGGGCAAGCCACACTGTAATTTGTTTCACTATTTTTTTTAGTTTTGAGCATAATTTAGATTTTTAAATTTTGTTGTGAAGTTATGCCAGTGAACATTTATTTGTTCAGAAAAACTACATTTTATTATTAAAGCTTAATTCATTTCTTTATGGTTTTCTAATAATTAAATTAAAGTTTTGTTAATAAAACAACTCATATTGTTTTCATGTTAGTTTGCATAACAATCAAAAAATTTAAAATAGTTAAGCTTGAGTGCCTTGAAATTTTGAGTGTTTTAAATTTTTTGACACTGCGTAATCTAAAAGAAAACAAATGTATAACAGTCACAAAATAATCGGGTGAAAAATATGTTGGCAGTTTTGCCCAGAAATTTGTTCAGTTGTTTTATATTTTATGGGAAACCAATGTTTCACTTATTTTGTCTATCCCTGAATGTTTTAGTACTGACAAAGGTCAACAGTCATTGCTTTCATTTTTTTATGTAATGGAATTTTTTAATGATGTTACAACACTAATAATAAAAGTACTATTTCAAGAATACTATTTCAGGATTACAGTTTTGTTGCAGGGTACCAATGTGTTGCATTGAATAGGACTGTTGCCTCACAGCAAGAAGTTACTGTGTTCAAATCACGGCTGCATGTCTGCCAATCCTACACATGTGGAGATGGGTTCCAGGCCCAAACAACCCCAACTGGGAGTCCGCAGTATATGGGAAGGAGGGATGGAAAGAAAATTTCAGCCATGCCTTGTTTATTGTTTTACCCTACTAACACCTTTATCTTTTACATTGACACAGTGTAAAATTATTAGTTTTATAAACTTGGTCATTTGTTTTTGTATTTTAGTGGAGTAATAAAATATAGTTAACAAAACTGGAAATATTCTGTCAGCCGAATAACACAATATGAGTAAATGCATAATATTTTTGGTCACTGTGCCATCATAAAAACTTTGTGGATTACAAATTCTAAAAAGAATTTGTAATCCAATCAAGTTTATAAATTGTAATCCACAGAACCCTGAACCTTGAAAGTTGAGGAAACTTAAGACTGCTATTGTAATCAGTTCCTAAAAATGTTTTTTTTTTTTTCATAGTGCCTATAACTGTGGCTTCCATTAGACCCCACACACAGTATATCCTCCCCCTTCGTCTAAGCACACAAGTAGTGTAGCGGTTGGCACAGACTCCCATGACCCGAGTGACCCAGGTTGATACTGGATTTGTTGCTCACTGTAATCGCAAGTGTAGGATTTTTTTTCGAACTGTTAAATGATAAATTATAGATTGTCTTTATAAACGGCAGCATTTATGAAAATAGGCAATTCGTCTGAATGAACTAATATATTTAATCATGGTTTAATCCTTTCAAAATGTAAAGCCTGGCAACTGATTCCCATACACACTCCGTTTTCCAAGAAAGCGCCACACTGTAAAAAAGTAAAAAGAAACAATGGTATTTGGTAAATGGTATATTAAATGGTATTTAACAGCTGTTAAATAGCGGCATCTAGTGGCACGGTGGGAGACTGAAAAGTGATAATGAAACTTACAGCTTTAACCTGTGGTTGGTCTATACCTCATCTGCTTCCTGATCAATGCCTGTCCATACTACCAAACAGAGTAACCACTGGGACTGTAATTATGCAATTACTGACTCCAGGCTGATAGCATGCAGCTTAGATTGACTGCTACCTTTAGTGGAACTGGCTTGTGTGGACTCTGCAAAGTTTAGTAGGCTGTTCAGTAAAATCTAACAACCCTGCTGTCCCTATAGTGTGTACAGTCCACCAGCACTAAAATAGCTGTGTTCCAGTCAGTTCATATAGACTCTGGACTTTTTAAAGAAATGCATCTCCATTGATATGTAGCTGATTTTTATTTGGAATAAATGTTTCTTATTGTTCAAATTTCTTGGTTGCAGACCTACTATGTCCACAACCATAGAAAATTAAATAACGCAAGCCAGTGCATTGTTGAATTACCCTCAAAAAGTAAATCACAGGACCCTGTGATTTCAGTACCACCTACAACAGCTACACTTTCCTGGAGGAGAGTGAAAGATGACCACTGCATTTTATCCAGCAGATGGCGCCAGTCTACCACATTGAATTTTCTTTCATAACCGCAGCGCCAGCCATTTGTTGTTAATTCATTTGCTTAACACGTCATTCATTCCAGTGACCATAAAAAAGATTTTCAAAAATAACATCTTTTGATATCTGTGGTTAATAAAAAAAAAAAAGAATAACTGCAATTATTTCAGTCTGCATTTATCTGCATTTTTAAAACATCCACACTCATGAAGTTTATCTTAAATAGGAGAGGAAATTCTTTATTAGGAATAACCCCTTGAGATGTACCATCTCGTTTTCAAGGGGGTCCTAATATTAAATATTAAAGATAATATTACAAGCTTAAATAAGGTTTCAGTCATTGTATAGCCCATTATATGAATGTACTTTTTCCAGTGACCATAAAAAAGACTTTTTTCAAAAATAACACCTTTTGATATCTGTGGTAATTTTTTTTTTTTTTCAAATTGAATCAGTGCAATTATTTCAGTCTGCCTTTGTCTGCATTTTTAAAACATCCAGACTCTTCACGAGCGCACACACACACACACACACACACACAAATATATGTAGAAACTGAATGCATAAGCACGGACATGTACACTCAGATACACATGTACACTCACATGGGTACACATACAGACACATACACACATGTAAGTATGCACAAGCATGTGACCAAGTACAGATGCATGCATGAAAACTATGCCGTACATGCACACATACACAAGCATGCTCATGAACATGCATATTTGCATGCGCAGTAAATACACACACACACACACACACACACACACGCACACACACTCAGGCACCACTGTGCATTCTATTAGTTAACGGGGTCTTCCTGCTGCTCCCCTTTTGTGCCTCCTGTGGGCTGCTGTATTTAAGTGTGTGCCTTTGTTTGTATGCATGCATGTGTAAACATTTGTGTGGGCTCTGGCAAACATTTCCATGCAAAATTAATTATGTGGTACAAGTCATTTCAAAAGGGTTGCATGATGTTTCAGTAAACAAAGAAAGTGAATGACTGCAGCACACTGCAATTGAAAGGTCACCTGCTCTGCCCTGCAGTTTGAGTAATATGGAATGTTGGGACACTGGTTGCTGTACCACTGGTTGTTTGAAACACACTGATCAGTTCTTGCTGTTCAATAAACCCCCTGTTTCAGGAGAAGTATGTAATGTATTGATATAAGGCAGACATCTCAAATATACCCCAGGCCTAATGTTACATTAAAAAGTGCCATTGAGTTCTCATCTCTATGGTGGTGAGCTACAGCACAGATGAGGGAGTTGTAGTTTCTGCATCTCCCACAGTTTGAGCTCCTGGGAAAATAAATTATATATATAACTATATATATATATTATATAACAATTTATAATTATATATATATAACTTTTCAGGCTCAACTTTGTACCTTTTTAAGCTGTTCAAACTGTTCATCCTGTTTTTGCAGGTAACTAGTGATTTACATTTTGCAGTGCAGTCCCTGTAGTTCTGTTTGTGAAGTTTTCTGCAGACAGTTGTCACTGACACATCCGCGTGTGCCTCCTGAAGAGTGTTTCTGATCTGTCAGATAGGAGTTTGGGGGTTTTTCATTTTTATAGTGAGAATTCTTAGGTCGTAAACTGTAGAGGTCATCCTTGGCCTACCGTGTCCTTTGCAATTACTGAGATCACCAGTGCTCTCTTTCTTCTTAATGATGTTCCAAAAAATTCATTTTGATAAGCGTAAGGTTTGGCATATGACTTCTCAGCCTCATAATGGCTTCCTTGACTTTCATTGGCACAACTCTAGTCCTCATGTTGACAGCCACCAATAAGAGACTCCAAAGGCAATCAAAAGCCTAGAATTAAGACTAGATACTTAAAGCTCTCTTATGCCTGCACTACGATAGCAAATGAACACACGGGAATAATCAGAAACACCAGTGAAACCATTTGTCCCAAAACATTATGGTGCCCTGAACTCTATAAAAAGTGCTGTAATTTCTACATTGTAAAACCAAAGTGAGCAAAAATGCTCTTTAAAAAAGGGTGAAAGTCTGCACTTTAACCATGTGTAAATAGTTTGATTACAAATCTCAAATTGTGGAGTACAGAGTCAAAAAATAATAATAAATTGTCATTGTCCCAAACATTATGGAGTTCACTGTAGTATGTGAGCAACAGTGCCAGAATGGCTAATAACATTCCCAGGTCAGCCAGTGTAATCTAGATCCATGATGCAAATCAGTTTCACATAGCTAATGTTCTGTAGCCTAATCAAGGCTTGAATTCGCAAACTGACACCATGTACAAAAAAGCCAAGAGCCATGACTGTAGTGTCTTACATCACATATAATTGTTTTAAAAAATGTCCCAAAACCTTGCAGCTCTGCTTAAGGCAGGTTCATAAATTTAATTAGAGCCCTACATTATGACCTAATGATTATCAGCTGGAAAAGATGACTGGTGCGCACCTTTTATGTAAGCCTTCACTCCCCCAAATACTTGGCCATAAGGCTGCAGCTGACCATTGTGACTCACACAAATGCGTGGTCACATTTATGATCATATCAAATATGTATATTCCTGTTTAAGAACCATTTTTTCCGCCTTTAATGTCAACCTATACTTCGTTGAATTCATGCTGTTAAAAAAAGTATATTCCAGCTTTCACCACTAGAGAGCAATGAGGCATTTTCTCCTTGTGAGATGGGTAGACATGCCTGCCAGCTCTCACCTTATCAGACCAGCAGAAGCGAGAGAGAAACTGCCTAGCTAGCTTTTGTCCATCTCTTTGATTCCCTGTTATTCTGGTTAGTAAGTACACGTATAGGTGCTCAAGATAATTACAATGTGATTTAAACTGTGTAGTCGTCCCATATTAAGATCAGACGGTCATATTTTGTTCTTTTGGGCAAAATAGCCACCTTCCCCACTAGAGTGAAGGTGGCTAATTTACCTCCGGTCACAAACACATCGGTTATTGGCCGTTAGCCGTTCAGTTTACCATCTTTGTACATTTTTTAATGGATCCCCTGTAATGTTATTTGCTTTCTGAGGCTCCTGTCATAACGTTAAGATGTTTATTAAGTGAAGTTGACTGTGTATTTTCCCAGTTTCAAGCTCATTAGCTTCATGTTAATTCAATCTAACTAGCCTACTCCCCCCTTTCCCACTGTCTTGAAACAAGCAAATGAAATGTTCCTGAATGAATGTGATGTATAAATAAAGTTTTCCTGGGCATTTATATTTAATCCAGGGGAACACTACTGGCTGCACCTTGTAAATCCCCCAGAGCAGTCAGCTTAGGCACATTATCATCTCTGTATTTGGACTCTGAGGACAAGAAGACTGAAGACAACAAGTCTGATCAGCCAGATTGTTCCAGTTTTGAACGACATGGGGTGTGTTCTGTCCAAAGTTCAGCGTAAGTGAAAATATCAGACTGACAGACAGAGTCTGTAAAATGGAGGCTAAAGCTTTGATTCCTGAGGACGAGCTCTGTTGCTCTGTATGTTGTGATATTTTTAAAGAGCCTGTTGTCCTCCTGTGCAGCCACAGCTTTTGTAGAGAGTGTCTGAAGCAGTACTGGGAAAAGAAGAGCTCTCGAGAGTGTCCCATCTGCAGGAGAAAGAGCTCTGTGGAGGAACCTCCGGTAAACCTGGCCTTAAGAAGCATCGTGGAGTCCTACTTAAAGCAGAAGACTGAGAGAGAAACTACCGACAAGAGTGACGCTCACTGTCCTCTTCATGGCGAGAAACTTCTATTATTCTGTGAACATGACAAAGAGCCTCTCTGTGTCATCTGTCAGACATCAAAAAAACACAGATACCACCCGGTCTATCCAGTGGAAGAGGCTGCACTGGAGCTGAAGGTATTCCATTTTGAATATAATGTATTTCATATTTTCATCACAATCAAATATGAGTAAAATATCTCTGTGTAAAACATTCAGTTCTGACGGACGGCTGTGGTATGAGGTCTTGTAAATACAGTCAGTCTGGCCTCCACTTCCACTCACAAAGACAGCAACAGGAACAAACCTGCTGATCAGGCAAAACAGGAAGAGGCAGGACTGTATCTGAAAGTGTTTACAACCATTAAAACATCATGTATATTAAACTTTCACTGTAAGGCTTTATGAATAAAATGCAAGCGTGGTTAATCTTGATTGACAGTTGTGCTTGGGGGCCTTTTACAGAGAATATGGCTCCAAACATGAACACTGAAATACACAGAGCCATTTTAGAAATGTATAGCAATAATATGTCAAATTAGAAGTACTGACAGGACAAATGGAGACATCACACATGGCCTTTAATATAACAAAGGTCACAACCTAATAGAATTACTGTTAAATATTCTGTTATTTGCTTGGGAAGAGAACTGAGCAACACAGAGGAAGTAAAGAAATACACAATGACTGGTGGAGACAAGAGCTATACATATGCTCAGAAAATTATTGTACCAATAAGTCAAATCAATTTTAGAAGTACTTTAACATTTCTTACGGTATACTATAAAATATATGACATTACAACCCAGCAAAAGTTATTTTTTAATCCTATATGCTGTAAAATTTGACTGGTTTAATTGTTTTGAAAATGCATCACATAAAATGTTATGCTGTGTTATAAGTACTGAATGTTTCACTAATCTTTACTTAATTTGTAGCAGGGATATTTTCCTTACTACTTCTCCCATGTTCTTAATAAGCTGTTGTGACCTTCACTTGTATTGCAGCAGGGGTATTACTGTGCCATTTGTGTCTTTCTGGAAGTGATAACTGATTCATTTAACTCCAGGAGGAACTCAAGCCTGCACTTAATGTTATTAAAGAAAAACTGAAGAGGTTTACTGATGTTGAAGAAGAATGTAAGGAAACAGCAGAACATATCAGGGTAAGGAAAGTAATTAAGAATACTTTCTAGGTACACAAAAATACAAAAGCATTGTATTTGGTTTATGTTGTGTGTGACAGGTATAAACACACTGGCTGCCACACTTAAATAACAAAACATAGTTACATTATTCAAGTTTAAAACAGTGTGTTTGAATTCCAGTGTCAGGCCCAGCACACAGAGAAGCAGATAAAGGCAGAGTTTGAGAAGCTTCATCAGTTCCTGCGAGAGGAAGAGGAGGTCAGACTAGCTGCTCTGAGGGAGGAAGAGGAGCAGAAGAGTCAGATAATGAAGGAAAAGATAGAAAACATCACAGGGCACATCTCCACTCTTACAGACAAAATCACAGCTATAGAGAAGGCCATGGACACTGAAGACACCTCCTTTTTACAGGTAGGAGCTTGATTTATTGTAATTCAGTATGCTGGTTTGTGGTTATTCACAATATTTGGCCGTGTTCCCTTACTCTGCACCAATGCAGCAGTAGCCTACTGTGACAGTGTCAAACTCAGTGTGCAGGTGTTCATAGAGATGCATCTACTCATTTTAAAATGTCATCACTTTTTTAATTTTTTTTGTTGTTGAATTTTGTGAAAAATTGGTGTCACAAGAAAGTCAATAAAAAACGTCAGCCCTGCAGAGTAGGACATGTCCTGTATAATTTACACAAGGCCTCATTTTAATTGTCTTTCACCATTGTGTCCTCTATAATAGCAATGACACTGTACACTACATGCAGGTAACTGCTACAAAGTTCAAGACGGATGGAACTGCCTGTTCACTTTCTAGATTTGCAGTCATTTGATTCGGAGTTGCTGAGAAATATTCCAGCCACATGGTAGCCAAATTAATGATCAACAAAACCTGCCCAGCATATTTATACACAACCATGAGAATGCTGGGATGTTCATTGCTTAATTATCTCAGGAGTCACACCTGTGTGGAAGCTCCTACTTTCAATATTCTTTGCATCCTTCATTTATTCAAGCGCTTCCTTTATTTTGACAGTTACCTGTACGTTACAGTACCTTCATTCATATTTGCTTACTGTTAAAATTACATCACTTTTATTTGCATTGTTTTTCACTTATTATAACATGTCTCTCATAATGGTCTCTACAGAGTATGTTTATACATGTATACATCTTATTACAATTGTGCTGTTGTGTTTTTCAGAGCTACAAGAACATCAAGGAAAGGTATGTAGACTCTGACCTATTTTCAAGTGTCTGTTTAAATCTCTTTAAACCCTAAATCTGGGGTGACATAACTCAGGAGGTAAGAGCGGTTGTCTGGCTGTCGGAGGGTTGCCAGTTTGATCCCCGTCCTGGGTGGGTCATGGCAACCTTTCACCGTTGGCGTGTGAGTGTGTGTGTGAATGGGTGAATAAGAGGCATTAATTGTAAAGCGCTTTGGATAAAAGCGCTATATAAATGCAGTCCATTTACCATTTAAATCTTGAGTGACTCCTGCTTGTCATTACAGAGCCCAGTGCACACTGCAGGATCCAGAGCTGCTCTCAGGGGCTCTGATAGATGTGGCCAAACACCTGGGCAACCTGAAGTTCAGAGTCTGGGAGAAGATGCAGGAGATGGTGCAGCACAGTGAGTATCTGGGACAAAAGTTGAAATCACATTATTTGTGAGCATTTAATGAAAACATCAAACTCCAAAACCGAACTGTATGGTGTGAAAGAAACAGTACAGAATCATCCAGTCTCAGTTCCCGTCAAGTTTAGGAAGATTCTGGGGCTGCACTGCACTGCTCTCAATTTAATATCAGAAAACAAGCAAGCACAGAATTAGTAGACTATTTAAAACTTAATTAAAACTGCAGTTTGTAAGTTTGGAGAAAATAACTAGTGTTACGACCGGCTCGAAGGGCCGCAACAAACAAGTCCAATGTACCAAAAAACAATCCAGAAACTAACCTAAAAACACAAACTCAGACATTTATTAGAATAACCAACAAACTAATCACAAACTAAAACAAAGGAAAACCCACAAATTTCAAACAAAACGATCTTCACAAAAATTACAAACCCAAAACAACAAATCAAACCACACACCAAAGAGATCTAAAAGAAGATCTCTCAAAGAAAAGAACTCTACACAAACCAACAAACACAAACCACACACCAAAGAAACCCCAATGAAGATCTCAAAGAAAGAACTCCCCTGCTTCATACTGCAGGGCTTATGTTCGCCATCGGCAGGTGGAGGCAATCAAGCAATTAGGCAATCAGGCAACTACCTCCTCCTGCACCACCCAGACCAGCAGAGGCAGGTGACGTAACACTAGATTAAAAAAAAAAAAAAAAAAAAACATTCAACCACCTCCCACCCCTCCCCTCAGCTCTCCCTTCAAGCCCTTCCCTATAAGGCCTAATTCATATCAGGAACTATTAGCTGTGTGAATTACGTGCATGAATGAATGAATTAATTCTATTATTGCGTCATGCATCACACCAATGCCCAGCCCACATTGGCTTATATGACACCAACATTTTGCATATAACAGATCCAGAGTAAATCATAAACCTATTAAAATGCAACAAACACATATCTGATACATATGCCCTGTACAAAACAGTATAGACTCCATAACCAAACCTTCTTATCTTCTTTTTCAGGTTTTTGCAACATATACATTGTTATTATTTATGTAATGAAAACCTGAAAAAGAAGATAAGAAGGTTTGGTTATGGAGTCTATACTGTTTTGTACAGGGAATAAACAAACAACCCATCTTGCCTTCTTTTCCAGGTGTTCGATACAAAGTTAGCCATTTTAAAAACGTCAAACTTAAATAGCAATTTTTCATCATCCCCACCCCCCCAAAAAACTTCAGGATTTCGTTTAGACATTTCATGGGAAATTGGTGCTCTTAGATCATCATAATATGTACAGTACAGCATAAAGTTGGATTCATTTTCAATTTCACCCAGATCACATAACAGACATAGTCTTTTTTCTTCAACTACATCATTAGATCTGCCTACCTCAATAGCCAGAGGAAGGATACCGGTTTGTAACTAGGCAACCAGGGACCTTTGGCTTCTGGTTAGGTATGCCATAACATATGGTTCAGGGCCATAGTTTTGCTTAACATGAAAATATGTCCTTAATTTTGGTTTTAGCAATATATTATTAGACCACTTTTCTTCAAAGTTTGATAAAAGCTTATATTTAATTATGTTAATATTACACCGCAAGTTATTTCTGTAAATATATTGTAAATCAACTTCCTCAAAAAATGCATCAAGTTCTTTTGTCCATGGGGTGTTGTGTAATTTCACCCTGAATAGCTAGAACTGGAGCAAATTTATGTACCCCAAGAAAACATTGTATGGATCTGTTCTGAATAGAATTGCTGTTTTTTGGATTCTTTAAAGCCCCATATGCCAGCAGCATAATTCAGTACAGGAGAGACACAGGCATCATAAAGTTGTGAATATGTTGAATAGCCAATATCTTTGCACACTTTCAATTTATAAATCACTGAGCCTAACGCTCCTCCAGCCAAAGTCACTAGGGATTTTATCCCCCCCTCTTAGGTCATAAATTTATCCAGGGCAAACCCCAGGTATTTATACACATATGCATATTCTAGTGGTGATGGTCCAAAAGTGATATTTTGTGTACTTCTTGCTGTACCCTTTTTCCTGAAATGCATTATCTGGGTTTTACTCTGATTTATTGTATTGCATTGAATTTGTTATGATATGTGTTCATTTATTTAATTTCATGATGCAAACAGATTTAGTTTTTAAAGCATAAATCGCTATGACTACCGTGTATTCGAAATCAAAACAATGATATACAGTTTCCCATGTATGTGACATAATCTGAATAGAGTGTTTGAAATGTGCATCTTCTCACAGCCTTTTAAATATCATTTTTCTTGATATTTCAGCTCCTGTGGTGCTGGACCCCAATACTGTACGTGCCACTGTCTCTCTCTCTGATGATCTGACCACTGTGAGACACACAGGTACAGACCAGAAATATCCTGCCAACCCAGAGAGGTTTACCTTCACTGTGAGTGTGCTGGGATCTGAGGGATTTACCTCAGGGACACACAGCTGGGAGGTGAAGGTTGGGAATAAACCTGAGTGGGATATAGGAGTGGTGAAAGAGTCCATCTGTAGGAAGGGACGTCTAACATACACCCCAAAGAGAGGATTCTGGGTCTTAATGCTGAGGAATGGTGATGAGTACCTTGCATCTGGAGTTACTGACCTCACACTGAAGAGGAAGCCCCAGAGCATCAGAGTGCAGCTGGACTATGACAGGGGGGAGGTGTCCTTCTTCGACTCCAGTGACACGTCACTCATTTACACTTTTAAAGACACATTTACTGAGACAGTGTTCCCATACTTCTCTCCATATTTGAAAGGAGATATGAATGACAGACCCCTGCAAATATGCCCACTGACAGTTTCTGTGAAAGTGACGTCAAACCAGTGACGGTATTTTTTTTTTTTTTAAATAGATGGTGTACTTTTAAGGAATGTTTGTTGTTTCTAATCTGCTTCAGCATACCTTACCTGGTTGCTGACTTGGGTACTCTGGAGTTGACTTGCTGGAGATGTGAATTGTCCAAAGGGAGCTGGTTGATGGCCTACCAAAACCAAATGGAAGGCAGGCACACACAGAGCAAACAGTGGCCATTTGGTTAATGTAATCAGCCTCAGTATGCATGAATAATGATTTGGGACAGACCAGAGGAAGTGCAAAGGGGGGTGTTTTAATAGTCTGTCAGAAGAGAGCAGACATGCATACAGAGGTAACAGTTACTGCTTGATTTCCTGCAACCTCATTTCTAGATTTTATTCTGGAAAAGGGGTACAAAGCTGGTGCTTGAACAACACTGTATTGTAACTTACCTGCGTTGCTCTTACCTTGTTCTTTCATGCTGTAGAGGATACTCTTTTTGCTTGTTAATATAAATTGGTATTGATCTAAACTCTTGAACTGCAAATATTACTTCATACGTAAAGAGTACTGTAGAGGAAATTCATTTAATAATTATGATGAATTAATTTAGTATGTTTTGGGTTTTGCTTTGATCTGAATCACAAGACAAAACATTTCATGTAATTTTTATACATAAGTCAAATGTGCTTTTTATCAGTTTTTATTCGTTTTCCATTGTAATTGAAAAAAAACAAATTGGTGTACAATCAGTCTTGGTAACATAAAAACAGATAAATATAAAACATTCAAATAAAATTTGATATAATGTCAATAATATAAATACAGATGCACTCTTCTGGTTAAATCAAATTATTTTATATATGATCGATTTCATTCTTGGCTATATGGGTTTATATTGCAGTGTACAAGCTTGAAATGCATCATGAGCTCTCATTAGTTTTATACTAGCAGTCTCCTGTGCTCTTTCATTCCTGGGTGGATAAGTTAGTGTATAAGCTTGAAATGTTTGCGTATCGTGAGCTCTAGTCAGATTGATTGCATCAGTTTCCTGTGCTTTTCGGATTTTACTTTACAGATGCAGTGAAGAATAAATTCACCCTGTCAGCTCCATGCTGTAGGATTTTCACCTGAGCCTTCAGTAGCCTCACCTGCACACCTGCCATCGGTGTAACGGTGTGGGGGTGTTGGAGAACCAGAAGCGCCGAATATAGGGGAACGAAAAGCTAACGCTACCGGAAGCGTTAGCCACAAAGTCCCGAAGGACAAAGGAAGGGGAACACCCGAAAGTAAAACACAAAACAAATAAGATCCTTGGGAGAGCAACTCCCGCACACAAAGGATCCTAAACAACAACAAAAAACACGGAGTAAAAAACCACTCCGAAGGACCCCCTTGTCCAGCTGTAAAACCGGCTCGCGAAACCAAAAGCGACACGTGAAAACCAGGGCGAAAAAAGAAAAGGACCAGTGGTACAGAGGCGAAGCTCTGGTACCAAACCCAAAACTGGTCTCAAAAGAAAAGACAACTGAGTAGCAAAACTTATTCAGCGAAAAGAAAACCCTGAGACGCAGCTCAGAAAAACATAAACAAAATACATTACCCGGGACAACGTCCCGATACCCACCGGCTCACACGAGCTCAAAATAAAAGTATAAATGCTCTTAAGGTGTCAGAATGCGCTCACTGCACTAAGAGACTGACTCGCCTTAAGAGGACACAGAACCAACCACAACACAGTTCAGTAAACCGTCCACCGAGCACCTATACCTCTACCGTACCGGCTTTGTGTTTAACAGGATTTTTCACAGAAGCGCAGATGGCTGTTCTGTCAGTGCTTATAAAGGCACCTCCCCAGGTGAAAATAATTGGGAAATCAGACACCTGGAACAAATCAAGAACTTCTCAAAGGCCAGGTGCCTTCTAGTGGCAGCACAAGGCCACTACACCCCAGAACCATGACAATTGGTCTCTCATTCCCTTTCATTGACTGACAATTATTACATGACAGATACTGTTTTAGAATAGCCAACCATACTTACATAAATGATTTACACAGTTTAACTGATTTTACACGATTATTTTTTGTACAAGGCAATACCAATAAAAATACGTATTCAAACACAACCCCATATTTCTCCCAATAATTTCAGAATTGTCCATTATTCTACTGCTGTGGTTCACTGAAACATGAATAAAATGAATGTAGTTTTACAAATCAATATTAGTAAAAATACAACACAACCTTATTAATTAACCCTCTAAAACCTCATATCTCCAACGTCCCTCATGATGGTCATAACCCCACTCCTGAATATTTGATAATAATATTAATAAATGGTCAATTATGATTAATTGACATATTCATCAAAAGGGCAAGCCACACTGTAATTTGTTTCACTATTTTTTTTAGTTTTGAGCATAATTTAGATTTTTAAATTTTGTTGTGAAGTTATGCCAGTGAACATTTATTTGTTCAGAAAAACTACATTTTATTATTAAAGCTTAATTCATTTCTTTATGGTTTTCTAATAATTAAATTAAAGTTTTGTTAATAAAACAACTCATATTGTTTTCATGTTAGTTTGCATAACAATCAAAAAATTTAAAATAGTTAAGCTTGAGTGCCTTGAAATTTTGAGTGTTTTAAATTTTTTGACACTGCGTAATCTAAAAGAAAACAAATGTATAACAGTCACAAAATAATCGGGTGAAAAATATGTTGGCAGTTTTGCCCAGAAATTTGTTCAGTTGTTTTATATTTTATGGGAAACCAATGTTTCACTTATTTTGTCTATCCCTGAATGTTTTAGTACTGACAAAGGTCAACAGTCATTGCTTTCATTTTTTTATGTAATGGAATTTTTTAATGATGTTACAACACTAATAATAAAAGTACTATTTCAAGAATACTATTTCAGGATTACAGTTTTGTTGCAGGGTACCAATGTGTTGCATTGAATAGGACTGTTGCCTCACAGCAAGAAGTTACTGTGTTCAAATCACGGCTGCATGTCTGCCAATCCTACACATGTGGAGATGGGTTCCAGGCCCAAACAACCCCAACTGGGAGTCCGCAGTATATGGGAAGGAGGGATGGAAAGAAAATTTCAGCCATGCCTTGTTTATTGTTTTACCCTACTAACACCTTTATCTTTTACATTGACACAGTGTAAAATTATTAGTTTTATAAACTTGGTCATTTGTTTTTGTATTTTAGTGGAGTAATAAAATATAGTTAACAAAACTGGAAATATTCTGTCAGCCGAATAACACAATATGAGTAAATGCATAATATTTTTGGTCACTGTGCCATCATAAAAACTTTGTGGATTACAAATTCTAAAAAGAATTTGTAATCCAATCAAGTTTATAAATTGTAATCCACAGAACCCTGAACCTTGAAAGTTGAGGAAACTTAAGACTGCTATTGTAATCAGTTCCTAAAAATGTTTTTTTTTTTTCATAGTGCCTATAACTGTGGCTTCCATTAGACCCCACACACAGTATATCCTCCCCCTTCGTCTAAGCACACAAGTAGTGTAGCGGTTGGCACAGACTCCCATGACCCGAGTGACCCAGGTTGATACTGGATTTGTTGCTCACTGTAATCGCAAGTGTAGGATTTTTTTTCGAACTGTTAAATGATAAATTATAGATTGTCTTTATAAACGGCAGCATTTATGAAAATAGGCAATTCGTCTGAATGAACTAATATATTTAATCATGGTTTAATCCTTTCAAAATGTAAAGCCTGGCAACTGATTCCCATACACACTCCGTTTTCCAAGAAAGCGCCACACTGTAAAAAAGTAAAAAGAAACAATGGTATTTGGTAAATGGTATATTAAATGGTATTTAACAGCTGTTAAATAGCGGCATCTAGTGGCACGGTGGGAGACTGAAAAGTGATAATGAAACTTACAGCTTTAACCTGTGGTTGGTCTATACCTCATCTGCTTCCTGATCAATGCCTGTCCATACTACCAAACAGAGTAACCACTGGGACTGTAATTATGCAATTACTGACTCCAGGCTGATAGCATGCAGCTTAGATTGACTGCTACCTTTAGTGGAACTGGCTTGTGTGGACTCTGCAAAGTTTAGTAGGCTGTTCAGTAAAATCTAACAACCCTGCTGTCCCTATAGTGTGTACAGTCCACCAGCACTAAAATAGCTGTGTTCCAGTCAGTTCATATAGACTCTGGACTTTTTAAAGAAATGCATCTCCATTGATATGTAGCTGATTTTTATTTGGAATAAATGTTTCTTATTGTTCAAATTTCTTGGTTGCAGACCTACTATGTCCACAACCATAGAAAATTAAATAACGCAAGCCAGTGCATTGTTGAATTACCCTCAAAAAGTAAATCACAGGACCCTGTGATTTCAGTACCACCTACAACAGCTACACTTTCCTGGAGGAGAGTGAAAGATGACCACTGCATTTTATCCAGCAGATGGCGCCAGTCTACCACATTGAATTTTCTTTCATAACCGCAGCGCCAGCCATTTGTTGTTAATTCATTTGCTTAACACGTCATTCATTCCAGTGACCATAAAAAAGATTTTCAAAAATAACATCTTTTGATATCTGTGGTTAATAAAAAAAAAAAAAGAATAACTGCAATTATTTCAGTCTGCATTTATCTGCATTTTTAAAACATCCACACTCATGAAGTTTATCTTAAATAGGAGAGGAAATTCTTTATTAGGAATAACCCCTTGAGATGTACCATCTCGTTTTCAAGGGGGTCCTAATATTAAATATTAAAGATAATATTACAAGCTTAAATAAGGTTTCAGTCATTGTATAGCTCATTTTATGAATGTACTTTTTCCAGTGACCATAAAAAAGACTTTCAAAAATAACACCTTTTGATATCAGTGGTCATTTTTTTTTCAAATTGAATAAGTGCAATTATTTCAGTCTGCCTTTGCATTTTTAAAACTTCCAGACTCATGAATTTCCTCTTAAAGATAATATTACATGCATAAATAAGGTTTCAGTCATTGTATAGACCGTTTTATGAATGTACTTGATGATATAACTTCATTTGGCTTATGACTGCATGAGGTTTTCCTCCCTACAGACAAAGGTCATGGGCGGGTAGCAGATATTTCTTGCCGTGTTTCTTGATTCAAATGGTGACAGAGAAGATGGGGAGAGACACATGCTGCTCCAACACTGATCGTTTTCCCTCTTTCTTTCTTTGCTCTTCCTTCACGAGCGCACACACACACACACAAATATATGTAGAAACGTAACGCATAAGCACGGACATGTACACTCAGATCATCATCATCATCATCATCACAGGCATTTAGCAGACGCTCTTATCCAGAGCGACTTACACAACTTTTTACATAGCATTTTACATTGTATCCATTTATACAGCTGGATATATACTGAAGCAATGCAGGTTAAGTACCTTGCTCAAGGGTACAACGGCAGTGTCCTTACCCGGGAATCGAACCTACGACCTTTCGGTTACAAGCGCAGTTCCTTACCCACTGTGCCACACTCCGTCCTTTTACAGATACACATGTAAACTCACATGGGTACACATACAGACACATACACACATGTAAGTATGCACAAGCACGTGACCAAGTACAGATGCATGCATGAAAACTATGCCATACATGCACACATACACGAGCATGCTCATGAACATGCATATTTGCATGCGCAGTAAATACACACACACACACACACACACACACACGCACACACACTCAGACACCACTGTGCATTCTATTAGTTAACGGGGTCTTCCTGCGACTCCCCTTTTGTGCCTCCTATGGGCTGCTGTATTTAAGTGTGTGCCTTTGTTTGTATGCATGTATGTCTACAGATTTGTGTGGGTTCTGGCAAAACATTCCCATGTAAAATCAATTATGTGATACAAGTCATTTCAAAAGGGTTGCATGATGGTTTAGTAAACAAAGAAAGTGAATGACTGCAGCACACTGCAATTGAAAGGTCACCTGCTCTGCCCTGCTGTTTGAGCAATATGGAATGTTGAGACACTGGTTGCTGTACCACTGGTTGTATGTAACACACTGATCAGTTCTTGCTGTTCAATAAACTCCCTGTTTCAGGAGAAGTTTGTAATGGATTGATAAAGGGCAAACATCACAAATATACCCCAGGCCTAATGTTACATTAAAAAGTGCCATTGAGTTGTCATCTCTGTGGTCTTCAGATGGTGGTGAGCTACAGGACAGATGAGGGAGCTGTAGTTTCTGCATCTCCCACAGTTTCAGCTCCTGGGAAAAAAATTCTTCAGTCATCAACTGTAGAGGTCATCCTTGGTTTACCGTGTCCTTTGCAATTGCTGAGCTCACCAGTGCTCTCTTTCTTCTTAATGATGTTCCAAAAAATTCATTTTGATAAGTGTAAGGTTTGGCATATGACTTCTCAGCCTCATAATGGCTTCCTTGACTTTCATTGGCACAACTCTAGTCCTCATGTTGACAGCCACCAATAAGAGACTCCAAAGGCAATCAAAAGCCTAGAATTAAGACTAGATACTTAAAGCTCTCTTATGCCTGCACTACGATAGCAAATGAACACACGGGAATAATCAAAAACACCAGTGAAACCATTTGTCCCAAAACATTATGGTTACCTGAAATCTATAAAAAGTGTTGTAATTTCTACATTGTAAAACCAAAATGAGCAAAAATGCTCTTTCAAAAAGGGTGAAAGTCTGCACTCTAACCATGTGTAAATAGTTTGATTACAAATCTCAAATTGTGGAGTACAGAGCCAAATCAAGAAAAATTTGTTATTGTCCCAAACATTATGGAGTTCACTGTATGTGAGCAATAGTGCCAGAATGGCTAATAACATTCCCAGGCCAGTGTAACCAAGCTCTAAATGTTATGTTTCACATTGCTAATGTCCTGTAGCCTAATCAAGGCTTGAATTCACAAACTGACACCATGTACGAAAAAGCCAAGAGCTACAGTGAAACCACTAACCTAAATTCACCAAAACACGCCAAGTCTATTTCTGCAGGGTAGTTACATTTCTGATAATTCAAGGAAAACTCATTTTTAAAAAAAATATTTTCTTGAATTTGTATGACTGTAGTGTCTTACATCTCCTATAATTGTTTTAAAAAATGTCCCAAAACCTTGCAGCTCTGCTTAAGGCGGGTTCATAAATCTAATTAGAGCCCTAAATTATGGCCTAATGATGGTCAGCTGGCAGAATAGAAAAGATGGTCAACTGGTGCATGTCTTTAAATGTGTGCACTTTTGTACGTTGCTTTGGATAAAAGCTTCTGCTAAATAAATGTAATGTAACATAATGGGTGAAAGACGTCTGCTAAGGGCTTCAGAATATTAAACACATGGGTCTGCTGTCTCCCAGAGCCACAGTCAATGACCACTGTCAAAGATTTTCTACACTTTGTAGAGCCTTATTAGAACACCACTAATAAGCATATTGTGTAAGTGGAAGCCAGTTCCTTTCACTGTATAATAGTCTAGAACTACCAAATTTCAAATGGCCATTTTGAGAACTTTCAATCTGGATTTAGGCCGCATCATTGCATTGAGACAGCCTTTACTATCCTTCTGCATGGTCTTCATATAAACACAGATTCAGGAAATATTTCCATATATGTACTAATGGTTCTCAGCACTGCATTTGACACTGTTAACCACAAAATATCATTAGATTCATTAGAAATGTAAACTTAAATTTGTTTAAGACCTACAAAAGCACTTTATTTCTACTGGTTATTTTGTCTCTGAAAGGCCCAGTGTGTCATCTGCAGTGGTTTAATCCTTGGCCCTCTCTTATTTAATCTGTATACTCCCACTCGGTCACATCATACGAAGTCATAACATTCATTATCATAATTATGCAGATGACACGGTTTTATGCATCTTTCTTCTGGGGACTGATTCAAGGTACTGAAAAAATACATCATTGGATGTGCCAAAATTTCCATCAGCTAAATAAAAAATAAAATCGAAGGAATTATCTTTGGTAATAAGGAAAGGAGGCTGTAAATTAGATATCCATTTAAAGGCTGTAAAACAACTTGATTCCCTGTCTCTGAAGAATAAAAGCAAAACTATGAATCCCGGTGTTGCTGTAGATTATAATTAAAATTTTAACAAACTCATGAATAGCATTACAAGTTCAGTTGTTTAGCATCTCAAAATATAACAAAAATAAGAGACTTCATGTCCAAACTGAACTTAAAATGCTGATACCATGCCTTTATTAGAAGTTGGCCAGGCTACTACAATGATCCTTTGTCTGGTCTCCCCCAAAAATGACTAAGGTTGGTACAGCTTGTCCAGAACACTAAATTATTTGTATTTATTTGATGCGTTTTAAAATGTTGGTGTTTTTAAAATCATCTGTATTTTTTGTGTTTTGAAAATTAATAATCAAAAATTATTATCGTTTCAAATGTATTTTAAATTGAACTATTACCTCGTTTATACAATTAACTATTATTATTGTCTATTCATCCATTTAGGGCTCACTTAGAGGGGAGCAGCTTATTTTGTCTTTCAGAAGAAGGCATTAATGTTTTAAATGCCTCCTTGTGAAGCACATTGAATTTTCCTGTATGAAAGCCATCATCCATTATCTATACCTGCTTATCCTGAGCAGGGTCGCAGGGGGTACTGGATCCTATCCCAGCGTGCATTTGGCGAGAGGCAGGAATACACCCTGAACAGGCCACCAATCTATCACAGGGCACACACACCATTCACTCCTACGGGCAATTTAAAAGCTCCAATTAGCCTACCTGCATGCCTTTGGACTGTTGGAGGAAACCGGACTACCTGGAGGAACATGCAAACTCCACGCAGAAAGGCCCCAGGCCAAGATTCAAACCCACAACCTTTTTGCTCTGAGGCGACAGTACTACCCACTGCACCACCGTGCCACCCTCCTGCATGAGGAGTGAGAGTGAAATTGCACGCAAGAGTGATGCTCACTGTCCTATTCATGGGGAGAAACTTCTATTCTTCTGCGAACATGACAAGGAGCTTCTCTGTGTGGTCTGTCAGACTTCAAAAAAACACAGAAACCACCCGGTCTGTCCAGTGGGAGAGGCTGCACTGGAGCTGAAGGTATCTATTTTATGTCAACTTTTTCATATTCTCAAGACTAAATAAAATATGAGCAAAATCTTTGTGTGTAAAACATTCAGTTCTGACAGGTAACTGTGATATGAGGGCTTGTAAATACATTCAGGGGAAGAGGCAGCACTGAATCAGAAAGCCTTGTTTTCAACCAACAAAGCATTAGGCATTTTACATTTTCTGTACAATGCACTATAAATAAAATATAGGCATGGTTAACTCTTCATGGTTAACAGTTCTGCTTGGGGAGACTTTTATAGGGAATATGGTTACAAAAATAAAACACTGAAGTACACAGTGCAATGTTATAAATATGTAGCAATAATGTGTCAAATGAGGTATATTGACATCACAAATATAGGCATCACATACAGTAAGACCTTTATTCTAACATAATAAAGGTCAATACCTAAAAAAACTGCTGTTGAATATACTGCTACATATTTGGGGAGATAACTGAGCAACAACCAGAAAGTACATAAATCCCCAAGGAGTTTACTGCCGATGGAGGCAAGAGCTACATATACCTACAAGAAAATCTTGTTCCAATAAGTCAAATCTATTTTTTCAATGCTTTAACATTTCTTAAAGTCTGATATAAATTATACATATAATAACATAATCATAATAAAAACGTGTGTGGCACGGTGGTGCAGTGGGTAGCACTGTCACCTCACAGCAACAAGGTTGTGGGTTTGAATCTTGGCTTGGAGCCTTTCTGTGGGGAGTTTGCACGTTCTCCCCGTGTCCGCGTGGGTTTCATCAACAGAATCATGACAAACTGCCACAAGTCCAAAACAAACTGATGAAGCTGCATGTTCACGCTCTAGATTAATTTGTTTTGCCTTGCATCTGAAAGCATGGCACGGACATCAAATTCAAGAAGTATGTGATCCACAGACCTGTCATTGACCATTCTTACCAATGACGCTGAACCCTAACTACAGCTGACCCTATTTTTGAAGTCACTGAGATCTCTTCTAGCCATAGTAGCCAAAATAATGGCCGGCTGGGCTTGCCCTGGATTTTTATAGACAACCGAGAGCATGCAGGGATGTAAGTCAGGAACCACACCTGTGTGGAAACACCTGCATTCAATATCCTTTGTATCTTTTATTTCTGCAGTTACCTGTACATTACAGTGTTTCTCACTTATTGTTACAGGTCTCTCTTAATGATCTGTACTAAATACATTTATTCATGCATACATCTTACTATGTGTTTTTCAGAGCTACAAGAACATCAATGCAAGGTATGCAAACTCATCTCATTTTGTCTTGTCCGTATAAGTCACCTGAAACCTCAAAGTCTGAGTGACTCCTGCTTGTCATTACAGAGCCCAGTGCACACTGCAGGATCCAGAGCTGCTCTCAGGGGCACTGATAGATGTGGCCAAACACCTGGGCAACCTGAAGTTCAGAGTCTGGGAGAAGATGCTGGGGATGGTTCAGTACAGTGAGTATCTGGGTCAGGTGGTGAAATCGTGTTTTTTTGGAAAAAGTTATTGAACACCTGAATCTGAAGAAACAAGCTGTATATTGAAATGGTGCTAAAGATTAACAGTAAAGAGTCACCCTGTCTCAGTTCCCTCCATTTTCAGGAAGATGCTATGGGCTGCACTACACTGCTCTCAATTTAATATCAGAACACAAGTAAACAGAATTAATATGACATATGCAACCTAATTCATAATATGGTTTATTAGCTGTGTGAATTGTGCACATTTAATTTTGCTGATATGTGTTAATTTATTAAATTTCATAATGTAAATAGGTTTTTTTATTTGAAGCATAAATCAGTAAATTACAGTATATTAGAATCCATATCTATTATATACAATTTCCTGTGTATGTGACCTGATCTGAATAGAGCATTTTAATTTAAAGTATTGTTCCTATTGATATTTCAGCTCCTGTGGTGCTGGATCCCAATACCGTACATACCTACCTATCTCTCTCTCTCTCTGATCTGACCATTGTGAGAGACACAGGTACAGACCAGAAATATCCTGCCAACACAGAGAGGTTTAGCTACTGTACGAATGTGATGGGATCTGAAGGGCTTACCTCGGGGAAACACAGCTGGGAGTGTGGCGCCCCGATCCCTTATTGGTGCTCCCCACGAGACCACCAGGACGGCCGAGCCCGTCGACACCGGCGGCCGCTAGGAAAAGTGGTGAGTGGGCGGTACCTAGCAAACCACAGTCTAGAGACATTCAGGACCCTGGACAGCCCCAGGCAGACCAACTGAGGTGACACCCGGCAGCACCATGGACAGGGCTGCAGCAGAGGGAAGGTAGGTGGAATTTTCCACTCTGCCGCACACCTGAAGCTGCTTGCTGGATTGGCTGCCGGTGCCCACCTGAAGCTGCTTGCACTGACGAGCATGCAGGCTTTTATAGACCAGCACAACCCAAGGAATGGCAGAGTTGCTGGGGCTTCCGTCACAGCTACGCCAGACGACTCTCCACCCCTGGAAGAGACTGTAAGCGGCCGTGGGCCAACGCTCTTGAAACTATCACAATTATTCCTTAACCTGAGAAGTGTAAAGGATACCTGTAGATCGAGTGGCAGGGGCCAACGACAGGAACAGTTCAGAACTTGAGCTGGAGAAGAGTGGAGTGCTACCGCATTGGGAGGGAGGCCTTCTCTCCCACAACCTTGGGACCGGAGGATCACCAGCCGGCGGCCGGAGCAAGGAACCGGACCCGGATCGGACTGACCACGCCCTTTCCCCCCCTTAACCCACCTATTTCTCGTTTCTCTCTAGAAGAGCGTGTGAAGACCTGGAGCGGAGCACTGATACCCCAACCGGGAAGTCTTTTTAGTTGTTTTTGGCTCCCCCTACCCCCACTCATTACAATTATTAAAGACTTTTTTTTGTTAACCACTACCTCAGTCTCACCGTGCTGGTTCTTCTGGGCATCCGTCACTCAACCCCCCGTTGGCTGAGAGAGTTCACAGGAGGTGGAGGTTGGGAACAAGTGGGATATAGGAGTGGTGAAAGAGTCCATCAGTAGGAAGGGGAGTCTAACATACAGTCCAGAAAGTGGATTCTGGGCCACAATGCTGAGGAATGGTGATGATTACGGAGTGGCTGGAGTTACTGGCCTCACACTGAAGAGGAAGCCCCAGAGCATCAGAGTGCAGCTGGACTATGACAGGGGGAAGGTGTCCTTCTTCGACTCCAGTGACATGTCACTCATTTACACTTTTAGAGACACAACATCCAATGTTTATCTAAGGTAAATAACATTATTTTTCGCAATTACGTTATTCATCCCCTATCGTGGAACTAGCGGTATAAATTTTAAACAGAATGGCAACCGAACATTTCATAACAATGTAATGTAAGAAGGATTTTACAAAGCAACCCCCACCCCCCCGGCTCGGACAGGTTTGCTTAGGGCCACCAAAATCCTAGGGCCGGCCCTGTTCAGTAGCTTGACCTGCTAACCAGCCATTGGTCTCAAACTCTTTTTTTTTTCCTTTTCCTTGACAATTATTAGGATAATCAACAATAATTGGCATTGGCAAATAATCACAAAGCTGTCTCTGATAATAATAAAATAATAATTACCGTAAAACTTTCCTTGTGAAATGCCATACATCGTCCAAATGGTATTACTTGGTACATATAATTAATTTGTTTCTCATCCAAAATCAATACATCCTACATTCAGCGCAGACATATCATGCACCCCACCTAATCTGTATTACAACACTCAAACTACAAATCATACTGCACATGTAATCTATAATTCATACTTTCCACACATTTACACACATCTACTAATTTGTATACCCACACACACAAGCATAAACATACCGATATACACACACACACACACAGACCTGTGTGGCCACATACATTCACATACACAAGCTCTATATCTCCCACAGGAAGATGACGGTATCAGTTTGGAGGTTATTCCCTAAATTCTGGCATGACTTTTAATTATTTGCTTGATAGTTAGGGAATACCAACCGAAATAGGGTGGCAGTAATGATCACTTTAAAGATTAAAATTACTGAAGGCCCAGTGCTACATCCAGTGGTGCACTACTGCACCCTGTAAATCCCTCCAGAGCAGCAGCCAATCTTGAGGAATCACAAACAAATCAGCCATGTTACTAGAACATTTGTGTCTGTCTGAATTATATGAATAATTATATGAATATTGCAATCACTGCTTTTTCTTACTGTGTGCAGGTTCGGTACTGATGGGCTTTGAGAGTTGTGCGTGGTGGGGAATCAGTTGGTCAGAACTTTTGAGCCATATTCAGAAAGAAATGTGAACAACTTATCCATATTTAGGGTTCAACATACACTGTAAAAAATATGTATAATTACAAGCAATATACCATAAAATTTCATATTACTTCACATTTCACAGTAATTCACCTTTTTTAAAAGTCAGGGGCCTGTGCAATTACAGTTATTGGCAGTAATTTAATTTTTTTCCTGTTATTTTATGGTTGACACAATAATGAATACAAATACACTTAATTTGCTTTTTTTAAGTCAGTGTGATTTTGCACAATGGTTGTTCTTCTACAAGGAAATACATATAAAGGAAAACATATTTAAAACACCTGATATTTCTCCCAATATTTTCAGATTTTGTCCATTATTCTTCTATTGTGGTTCACTAAAACATTATCAAATTAATGTATTTTTTTTTTCAAATCAGTATTAAAAATACAAAACAACCAAACATCATATTGAGTTTTTAGTTTTTCTAACAATGAAATGCAGGTTTGCACAACATTTTGAAATTTAATAATGTTGAACATAAAACTAAAAAATATTAGTGAAGCAAGTTTCCTTGAATTTTTTAGCATTCTGAACCTTTTTATAATGTGTTGACCATTAATCATATGAGGCCCTTCATCAAATATAATGGAGTGCAAAACCATGATGAGCGACGTTGGAAATATGAGGCTTTAGAAGGTTGTTGATAAATTATCTATTTTTTTTATATTTAGTGGTCAATAGCATTCATGGAGATGGGCTAATCTTCTGAATGAGATATATCTAATCACAATGTGATTATTATTTTGCAATGTAAAGCCTGGTGAATGATTTCAATATCAACTGGATTTTCCAAAAAGGACATGCCACACTGTGAATAAGGAAGAAAAAAAGTAAATAAAAAAACAGTATTTTACCATGAAATATTTTTCGGATTCCTTGCTCAAGGTTAAAACAGCAGTACCCCATCCGGGAATCAAACCTGTGACCTTTGGTTACAAGCCCAGCTCCTTACCCATTATGCTACACTGCCACTAAATCATTATTTAACAGCCATATAATGAAATATCAGGATTTCATACTGTTTTTTTTTCCATTCTGTCATAGCCCTCTTGTTTCTCGTGTTTTCTGTTAGCCTCGTGTATCTTGTCTTTGTTCGTATGATCTTTGTTCTCTGTTCTCTCCCTGCAGTGTAGGCGGGTCCTCGCCGTCAGCTCCACCACCCCCGTTAGCAGCTGATTTCCCTCACCTGCTCTCCGCATTCCGCACGCCTATGCCAGAGTATTCGCTGATTTTTCGCAGTATATTTTCTCGGTTTTCCAGCAACTCCTTGCCAGATCGTTTATCAGTTCATCTGATGCATTACGTCGGCTCCAGTCCTAGAGACGAGTTAAAGAATACCTTTTACCGTCTGTGTTTTTTCCTCACGTTCGGTTCGCCTACCTGCCTCCCTGATCCCGTGTTTGTTTGGTTCCTCGTTAATTGTATCTGTCTTGTTGGTCCAGTGTGTCCAGTCTCCGTCTCTGTCTTGTCTTTCGTCCTGTCTACTTTCCTGTTTGCAGTTCGCCGGTCCCAGCTCACCTCCCGCCGGCCTCCCTGTCCTGTCCAGTCCAGTCCTGCCCAGCCCTGTGCCTGCTCCCTGTTGCTGCCCAGCCCTGTGCCTGCTCCCTGTCACTGTCCAGCCCTGTGCCTGCTCCCTGTCACTGTCCAGCCCTGTGCCTGCTCCCTGTCGCTGTCCAGCCCTGTGCCTGCTCCCTGTCCCTGTCCAGCCCTGTGCCTGCTCCCTGCCACTATCCAGCCCTGTGCCTGCTCCCTGCCACTATCCAGCCCTGTGCCTGCTCCCTGTCGCTGTCCAGCCCTGTGCCTGCTCCCTGCTGCTGCCCAGCCCTGTGCCTGCTCCCTGCCGCTGTCCAGCCCTGTGCCTGCTCCCTGGCGCTGTCCAGCCCTGTGCCTGCTCCCTATCGCTATCCAGCCCTGTGCCTGCTCCCTGTCGCTGTCCAGTCCTGTGCCTGCTCCCTGTCGCTGTCCAGCCCTGTGCCTGCTCCCTGCTGCTGTCCAGCCCTGTGCCTGCTCCCTGTCGCTGTCCAGCCCTGTGCCTGCTCCCTGTCGCTGTCCAGCCCTGTGCCTGCTCCCTGCCTCTGTCCAGCCCTGTGCCTGCTCCCTGCCGCTATCCAGCCCTGTGCCTGCTCCCTGCCGCTGTCCAGCCCTGTGCCTGCTCCCTCTCGCTGTCCAGCCCTGTGCCTGCTCCCTGTCGCTATCCAGCCCTGTGCCTGCTCCCTGTCGCTGTCCAGCCCTGTGCCTGCTCCTTGTCGCTGTCCAGCCCTGTGCCTGCTCCCTGTCGCTGTCCAGCCCTGTGCCTGCTCCCTGCCGCTGTCCAGCCCTGTGCCTGCTCCCTGTCGCTGTCCAGCCCTGTGCCTGCTCCTTGTCGCTGTCCAGCCCTGTTCCTGCTCCCTGCTGCTGTCCAGCCCTGTGCCTGCTCCCTGTCGCTATCCAGCCCTGTGCCTGCTCCCTGCCACTATCCAGCCCTGTTCCTGCTCCCTGCCGCTGTCCAGCCCTGTGCCTGCTCCCTGTCGCTGTCCAGCCCTGTGCCTGCTCCTTGTCGCTGTCCAGCCCCGTGCCTGCTCCCTGTCGCTGTCCAGCCCTGTGCCTGCTCCCTGTCCCTGTCCAGCCCTGTGCCTGCTCCCTGCCACTATCCAGCCCTGTGCCTGCTCCCTGCCGCTGTCCAGCCCTGTGCCTGCTCCCTGTCCCTGTCCAGCCCTGTGCCTGCTCCCTGTCGCTTTCCAGCCCTGTGCCTGCTCCCTGCCGCTGTCCAGCCCCGTGCCTGCTCCCTGTCGCTATCCAACCCTGTGCCTGCTCCCTGTCGCTGTCCAGCCCTGTGCCTGCTCCCTGTCCCTGTCCAGCCCTGTGCCTGCTCCCTGCCACTATCCAGCCCTGTGCCTGCTCCCTGTCCCTGTCCAGCCCTGTGCCTGCTCCCTGTCGCTTTCCAGCCCTGTTCCTGCTCCCTGCCGCTCTCCAGACCTGTGCCTGCTCCCTGCCGCTGTCCAGCCCTGTGCCTGCTCCCTGTCGCTATCCAGCCCTGTGCCTGCTCCCTGTCGCTATCCAGCCCTGTGCCTGCTCCCTGTTGCTGCCCAGCCCTGTGCCTGCTCCCTGTCACTGTCCAGCCCTGTGCCTGCTCCCTGTCACTGTCCAGCCCTGTGCCTGCTCCCTGTCGCTGTCCAGCCCTGTGCCTGCTCCCTGTCCCTGTCCAGCCCTGTGCCTGCTCCCTGCCACTATCCAGCCCTGTGCCTGCTCCCTGCCACTATCCAGCCCTGTGCCTGCTCCCTGTCGCTGTCCAGCCCTGTGCCTGCTCCCTGCTGCTGCCCAGCCCTGTGCCTGCTCCCTGCCGCTGTCCAGCCCTGTGCCTGCTCCCTGGCGCTGTCCAGCCCTGTGCCTGCTCCCTATCGCTATCCAGCCCTGTGCCTGCTCCCTGTCGCTGTCCAGTCCTGTGCCTGCTCCCTGTCGCTGTCCAGCCCTGTGCCTGCTCCCTGCTGCTGTCCAGCCCTGTGCCTGCTCCCTGTCGCTGTCCAGCCCTGTGCCTGCTCCCTGTCGCTGTCCAGCCCTGTGCCTGCTCCCTGCCTCTATCCAGCCCTGTGCCTGCTCCCTGCCGCTATCCAGCCCTGTGCCTGCTCCCTGCCGCTGTCCAGCCCTGTGCCTGCTCCCTCTCGCTGTCCAGCCCTGTGCCTGCTCCCTGTCGCTATCCAGCCCTGTGCCTGCTCCCTGTCGCTGTCCAGCCCTGTGCCTGCTCCTTGTCGCTGTCCAGCCCTGTGCCTGCTCCCTGTCGCTGTCCAGCCCTGTGCCTGCTCCTTGTCGCTGTCCAGCCCTGTGCCTGCTCCCTGTCGCTGTCCAGCCCTGTGCCTGCTCCTTGTCGCTGTCCAGCCCTGTTCCTGCTCCCTGCTGCTGTCCAGCCCTGTGCCTGCTCCCTGTCGCTATCCAGCCCTGTGCCTGCTCCCTGCCACTATCCAGCCCTGTTCCTGCTCCCTGCCGCTGTCCAGCCCTGTGCCTGCTCCCTGTCGCTGTCCAGCCCTGTGCCTGCTCCTTGTCGCTGTCCAGCCCCGTGCCTGCTCCCTGTCGCTGTCCAGCCCTGTGCCTGCTCCCTGTCCCTGTCCAGCCCTGTGCCTGCTCCCTGCCACTATCCAGCCCTGTGCCTGCTCCCTGCCGCTGTCCAGCCCTGTGCCTGCTCCCTGTCCCTGTCCAGCCCTGTGCCTGCTCCCTGTCGCTTTCCAGCCCTGTGCCTGCTCCCTGCCGCTGTCCAGCCCCGTGCCTGCTCCCTGTCGCTATCCAACCCTGTGCCTGCTCCCTGTCGCTGTCCAGCCCTGTGCCTGCTCCCTGTCCCTGTCCAGCCCTGTGCCTGCTCCCTGCCACTATCCAGCCCTGTGCCTGCTCCCTGTCGCTATCCAGCCCTGTGCCTGCTCCCTGCCGCTGTCCAGCCCTGTGCCAGCTTCCGTTCATCACTCAACCCACACCGGCCTTGTCCCTCTGGTTCTCAGCCTGGTTTCCTGTACCTGGAAAAATAAATCACGTCTGGTTTCTCCCTGCATTATCTGTGTCTGCGTCTTGCGTTTGGGTCCACCTGTACTGCTTCCCGTAACACCTTCATTATTATTACTTTTTTCCAGTGGCAAAATTGCTGCATGTCTTTTCACCGTTTTATTATGGGATATTAAGCATGATCAGATACAGTTCACTAGCAAAGCGAAGTGTCTGCCTAATTTGTTGTACTTGTGTAAACTCTGCAAAGTTTAGTAGGCCACTCTGCAAAATCTAACAACCATGCTGTCCTTATAGTGTGTACAATCCACCAGGACTAAGATAGTTGCATTCCAGTCTCTTCTGAAGGACACTCGATTTTAAGTCTGTCTATTAATATGCAGACGTTCCTTAAATTGTACATTAAAAATGTTTCTTGGATACACATCTACCATGTCCTAAACCATAAAAAAAGAACTCAAGCCAGTTCTAGAATGCTGACCTGTTAATTTTTATTATTGCTTTTATTCCTTTTATTTATTTACGTTGTATTTGTGTACAGCACTTTGGTTAACGCCAGTTGTTTTAAATGTGCTTTATAAATAAAATTTACGTACTTACTTACAGTGTGTCAAGCCACTGTAGAATAACACAAGACCCTTTGATTTCAGTATCACCTACAACAGATACCCTTGCCAGGAGGAGAGTGAGAAATGACCACTGCACTTTATCCAACAGGTGGCACCACTCTATCACTTTTGCACCATGAATTTTCCTTCATATGTGCACTGCAGTCCAGCCAGTGGTTGTTAATTTACTTGCTTAGTCCATCATTTATTCAGAGACCATAAAAAAAATAAAAATAAAAAATGTTAAAAGTTTTCAACTTTTGATCGCTCTGCTTATTTTTTCCAAACAGTATTATTACAATTATTTCAGCCTGAATTTAAATACATTTTTAAAACATGATTTTCCTATTAAAGATAAGGCTACACGCATAAATAAGGTTTCTGTCACTGTATAGCCCGTTTTATGAAAGTACTTGATGATATAACTTCATTTGGTTTATGGCTGCATGAGGAAGTTTTCCTCACTACAGAAAGTCATAGCAGATATGTGGAGCCTGGGGTGTGTCGTCATCGAAATGATGACAAAGAAGGCATGGACAGACACATCCAACACTGATATTTTCCTTCTCAGGTGCATAAACACAAACAAATACATGCACACACACGCACACACACACAAACACGCACACAAGGGCTTGATGTGATGCTTCCTATCATCTGGACTGAACCCCAACCATGCTACTGCCATGCCTTTTGGGGACACATAATGCACCTACATCCTTTTTCCATGCTTTTTACTCACAAAACAATGATAATAAAGCACCGTCATTCAAGAAATGTTGTGTAACTACCAGCCGGTTCAATAACATGTTTTTATTTATTTATTTATCTTTTTGACTTCATATAAAATATTTAACCCTCATTTTGCCTTCAGGGTCAAAAATGCTCTATCCTCAACTTAATGGCAGTTAAAACCCCAGAAATTGTTTTTTTTTTTTTTTTGTATGAACTTTTATTAGTTTTCCTGGAGTAACCCTGCCAGAAAAAAGTTGAACACGGCCCTTTTTTATATTTTTATAAAATTTGTATTTTTTGTAATAGAATTTGTACCATCAGGGTACAAAAAATGACGATTGTGATGAATGATTGTTTTAAATATGAAGTTATGAAATCATAAGTCATAATCAAAGTTAAATTTCACACATCTAGTACAGCAAAAGTAAACAATTATGACATGAGTTTTGTAGTAAAGGCGAGTGGTATGAACAGAAGAAATACAGTCTCTTTACATTACATTACATTACATTCATTTGGCAGACGCTTTTATCCAAAGCGACGTACAAAAGTGCATTTTCCTGATCGTAGACAACTGCTGAACACGGGTTCAGTAAGGTACAATTACTTATTTTGTACAGCTATTTCTAGCCGAGAACAATGAACACTATCCTGGTCTAACATCTGCAAAGCCAAACTAGGCAGAAGAATAAGCTACAGTATTAGGACAAATACAATTTACCAAGAAGTGCAGGGATGGGGCAACATGTAACAAGTGACAGGAAAAAGGGGTTTTTATTTTATTTTTATTTATTTTTATTTTTTTATATATACAGCGTGATGGTGGTTATTCTAGGTATAGTCTGAAGAGATGAGTCTTCAGGCCACGGCGGAAGATGGATAGTGAGGGGGAGGTTCGGAGAGGGACGGGGAGTTCGTTCCACCACTGGGGAGCTAGGGTGGAGAAGCTCTCTGATCCCTTTGGGCGGGTGGGAGGGGTTACAAGACGCCCTGCTGCCGCAGAGCAGTCTCTCTGGACTGTAAAGGTATTAATTGATTTACTGATGAGGGCACAGGTTGCTTCTCTGAAATCTAATTATTTGAAGTTTAAAATTCAATGAAGAGACTTTATTACAGAGGATCCATCGGGAATGGGTCATTTTTGACCCTGTGAACACAAAGCGCATGCATAATATGAAGACAACACGTGGGTTAATGAGTGATGTGCATGTCTAATTATGAATTTAAATGACATTACCTTGTCATTATATTGTCATAATTCAATTGCAGGTGAGTCAATTACCGGTGAGCTAATTCAACTAAACAATGGTGATTTGCACAATAAGTTATTTGCATCATTGGAGTGAGGTGTTGTTTCTGGACATCACTCATATGCACTGTACATTATATTCATTCAGCAGATGCTCTTATCTACAGTGACTTACAATGAAAGAGAACATAAGCACATCCATTAGAGTTATGTGAGTTATGTGACCTGGTGGACAATCCAGTTAACAGCCTAAAATGGAATTTAGCTGGAACCAGCTTCTGGTCCAGCTGGTTAACATCTGTAATTTGGTGATGGTCTGCTGCTTGTACAAAGCTGGCCTACCAGCTGGAGATGGTCTTACCAGAATGACTGCTATCTCAACCATCTTGTTGTCATCTTGAGCATCTCTAAATCACCTTCACTTCAGGTGGACCAGATTTAGACCAGCTGGAGGCTGGAACCAAGCTGGAATTTACACCAGGGTGAGCAACACTGCCGGAATGGCTAATAAAATTCCCAGGTCAGCCAGTGTAACCAAGCTCTAAATGTTAACTTAAGCCAGTCTTTGCTCTTTCCATAACTCTAATACAAGTGTATGTTGTAAGCAGAACTTTGCGGGCTCTATTTTGTACCTCTTAGAAAACTGTAACCTGGTCATCCCGTTTTTGCAGGAAACTAGTGATTTACATTTTGCAGTGCAGTCTCTGTAGTTCCGTTTGTGAAGTTTTCAGCGGACAGTTGTCACTGACACATCCGTGCGTGCCTCCAGAAGAGTGTTTCTGATCTGTCAGACAGGAGTTTGGGGGTTTTTCTTCATTATAGTGAGAATTCTTCGGTCGTAAACTGTAGAGGTCATCCTTGGCCTATTGTGACCTTTGCAATTACTGAGCTCATTAGTGCTGTCTTTCTTCTTAATGATGTTCCAGACAATTAATTTTGATAAGCGTAAGGTTTGGCATATGTCTTCTCAGCCTCATAATGGCTTTCTTTATTTTCATTGGCACAACTCTAGTCCTCGTGTTGACAGCCACCAATAAGAGACTCCAACGGCAATCAAAAGCCTAGAATTAAGACTGGATACTTAAAGCTCTCTTATGCCTGCACTACGACAGCAAATGAACAGACGGGAATAATCAGAAACACCAACATTTGTCCCAAAACATTATGGTTACCTGAAATCTATAAAAAGTGCAGTAATTTCTACATTGTAAAACCAAAGTGAGCAAAAATGCTCTTTAGAAAAGGGTGAAAGTCTGCACTTTAACCATGTGTAAATAGTTTGATTACAAATCTCAAATTGTGGAGTACAGAGTCAAATCAAAAAAAAATTGTCATTGTCCCAAACATTATGGAGTTCACTGTAGTATGTGAGCAACAGTGCCAGAATGGCTAAAATAACATTCCCAGGACAGCCAGTGTAATCTAGATCCATGATGCAAATCAGTTTCACATAGCTAATGTCCTGTAGCCTAGTCAAGGCTTGAATTCGCAAACTGACACCATGTACAAAAAAGCCAAGAGCCATGACTGTAGTGTCTTACATCTCCTATAATTGTTTTAAAAAATGTCCCAAAACCTTGCAGCTCTGCTTAAGGCAGGTTCATAAATTTAATTAGAGCCCCACATTATGACCTAATGATTATCAGCTGGAAAAGATGACTGGTGCACACCTTTTATGTAAGCCTTCACTCCTCCAAATACTTGGCCATAAGGTTGCAGCTGACCATTGTGACTCACACAAATGCGTGGTCACATTTATGATCATATCAAATATGTATTTGCCTGTTTAAGAACCATTTTTTCCGCCTTTGATGTCAACCTATACTTCGTTGAATTCATGCTGTTAAAAAAAGTTTATTCCAGCTTTCACCACTAAAGAGCAATGATGCATTTTCTCCTTGTGAGATGGGTAGACATGCCAGCCAGCGCTCACCTTGTCAGGCCAGTAGAAGCGAGAGAAAAAATGGCCTAGCTAGCTTTTGTCCATCTCTTTGATTCCCTGTTATTCTGGTTAGTAAGTACACGTATAGGTGCGCAAGATAATTACAATGTGATTTAAACTGTGTAGTCGTCCCATATTAAGATCAGACGGTCATATTCTGCTCTTTTTGGTAAATTAGCCACCTTCCCCACTAGAGTGAAGGTGGCTATTTTACCTCCGGTGACACACATATACGGGTTAATGACAACTGGCTGTTCAGTTTACCATCTTTGTACATGTTTTAATGGATCCCCTGTAATGTTATTTGCTTTCTGAGGCTCCTGTCATAACGTTAAGATGTTTATTAAGTGAAGTTGACTGTGTATTTTCCCAGTTTCAAGCTCATTAGCTTCATGTTAATTCAATCTAACTAGCCTACTCCCCCCTTTCCCACTGTCTTGAAACAAGCAAATGAAATGTTCCTGAATGAATGTGCTGTATAAATAAAATTTTCTTGGGCAGTTTTATTTAATCCAGGGGGACACCACTGGCTGCACCTTGTAAATCCCTCAAGAGCAGTCAGCTCAAGCACATTATCATCTCTGTATTTGGACTCTGAGGACAAGAAGACTGAAGACAACAAGTCTGATCAGCCAGATTGTTCCAGTTTTGAACGACATGGGGTGTGTTCTGTCCAAAGTTCAGCAAAAGTGAAAATATCAGACTGACAGATGGAGTCAGTAAAATGGAGGCTAAAGCTTTGATTCCTGAGGACGATCTCTGTTGCTCTGTATGTCGTGATATTTTTAAAGAGCCTGTTGTCCTGAAATGCAGCCACAGCTTCTGTGGAGTGTGTCTGAAGCAGTACTGGAAAGTGAAGAGCTCTCGAGAGTGTCCCATCTGCAGGACCAAGGCCTCTATGGATAATCCTCTGCCAAACCTGGCCTTAAGAAGCATTGTGGAGTCCTACTTAAAGCAGAAGACTGAGAGAGAAACTACTGACAAGAGTGATGCTCGCTGCAGTCTTCATGGGAAGAAACTTCTATTCTTCTGTGAACATGACAAAGAGCCTCTCTGTGTCGTCTGTCAGACTTCAAAAAAACACAAAAACCACCCGGTCTGTCCAGTGGGAGAGGCTGTACTGGAGCTGAAGGTATTCCATTTTCAATATAATGTATTTAATATTTTCAAGGCACAATCAAATATGTGTAAAATGTCTCTGTGTAAAACATTCAGTTCTGACGGACGGCTGTGGTATGAGGTCTTGTAAATACAGTCAGTCTGGCCTCCACTTCCACTCGCAAAGGCAGCAACAGGAACAAACCTGCTGATCAGACAAAACAGGAAGAGGCAGGACTGTATCTGAAAGTGTTTACAACCATTAAAACATCATGTATATTAGACTTTCAGTGCAGGGCTTTATGAATAAAATGCAAGCATGGTTAATTTTGATTGACAGTTGCGCTTGGGGGCCTTTTACAGAGAATATGGCTCCAAACATGAGCACTGAAATACGCAGAGCGTTTTAGAAATGTATAGCAATGATACGTCAAATTAGAAGTACTGACAGGACAAATGGAGATATCACACATGACCCTTAATATAATAAAGGTCACAACCTAATAAAACTGCTGCAAAATACTTTTTTTTCTGACTACTTTTCCCATGTTCTTAATAAGCTGTACTGACCTTCACTTGTATTGCAGCAGAGGTATCACTGTGCCATCTGTGTCTTTCTGGAAGTGATAACTGATTCATTTAACTCCAGGAGGAACTGAACCCTGCACTTAATCTTATTAAAGAAAAACTGAAGAGGTTTACTGACATTGAACAAGAATGTAAGAAAACAGCAGAACATATCATGGTAAGGAAAGCAATTAAGAATACTTTCTAGGTACACAAAAATACAAAAGCATTGTTTTTGGTGTATGTTGTGTGTGACAGGCATGACAAACACAGTGGCTGCCACACTTAAATAACGAAACATAGTTACATTATTCAAGTTTAAAATAGTGTGTTTGAATTGCAGAGTCAGGCCCAGCACACAGAGAGGCAGATAAAGGCAGAGTTTGAGAAGCTCTACCAGTTCCTGCGAGAGGAAGAGGAGGCCAGACTAGCTGCTCTGAGGGAGGAAGAGGAGCAGAAGAGTCAGATCATGAAGGAGAAGATAGAAAACATCACAGCGCACATCTCCATTCTTACAGACAAAATCACAGCTATAGAGAAGATCATGGACACTGAAGACACCTCCTTTTTACAGGTAGAAGCTTGATTTACTGTAATTCAGTATGCTGGATTGTGGTTTTTCACAATATTTGGCCGTGCTTCCTTATTCTGCACCAATGCAGCAGTAGCCTACTGTGACAGTGTCAAACTCACGGTGCAGGTGTTCAAAGAGATGCATCTGCTCATTTTAAAATGTCATTACAAATTTTTTTTTTAGATTTTTGAATATTGTGAAAAATTGGTGTCACCAGAAAGTCAATAGAAAACGTCACCACTGCAGAGTAGGACATGTCCTGTATAATTTACAGAAGGCCTCATTTTCCCCACATAATTGTCTTTCACCATTGTGTCCTCTATAATAGCAGTGACACTGCACACCACATGCAGGTAACTGCTGAAAAGTTCAAGACGGATGAAACTGCCTGTTCACTCTCTAGATTTGCAGTCATTTGATTCAGAGTTGATGAGCAATCTTCCAGCCACATGGTAGCAAAATTAATGGTCAACAAAACCCAGCATTTATATACACAACCGTGAGAATGCTGGGATGTTCATTGCTTAATTATCTCAGGAGTCACACCTGTGTGGAAGCCCCTGCTTTCAATATTCTTTGCATCCTTCATTTATTCAAGCGTTTCCTTTATTTTGACAGTTACCTGTACATTACAGTACCTTCATTCGTATTTGCTTACTGTTAAAATTACATCACTTTTATTTGCCTGGCTCTTCTTTTTCACTTATTATAACATGTCTCCCATAATGGTCTCTACTGAGTACGTTTATACATGTATACATCTTATCACAATTGTGCTGTTATGTGTTTTTCAGAGCTACAAGAACATCAAGGAAAGGTATGCAGACTCTGCCCTTTTTTCTAGTGTCTGTTTAAGTCTCTTTAAACCCTAAATCTGGGGCGACATAACTCAGGAGGTAAGAGCGGTTGTCTGGCAGTCGGAGGGTTGCCAGTTTGATTCCCCACCCTGGGTGTGCCAACGTGTCGCTGAGCAAGACACCTAACCCCCAATTGCTCCCAACAAGCTGATTGGTACCTTTCATGGCAGCCTTTCACTGTTGGCGTGTGTGTGTGAGTGTGAATGAGAGGCATCAATTGTAAAGCGCTTTGGATAAAAGCGCTATATAAATGCAGTCCATTTACCATTTAAATCTTGAGTGACTCCTGCTTGTCATTACAGAGCCCAGTGCACACTGCAGGATCCAGAGCTGCTCTCAGGGGCACTGATAGATGTTGCCAAACACCTGGGCAACCTGAAGTTCAGAGTCTGGGAGAAGATGCTGGAGATGGTGCAGTACAGTGAGTATCTGGGGCAAAAGTTGAAATCACATTATTTGTGAACATTTAATGAAAAAAACAAACTCAATAACCGAGCTGTATGGTGTGAAAGATAAACAGTACAGAATCATCCAGTCTCAGTTCCGTTAAAGTTTAGGAAGATCCTGGGGCTGCATTGTACTGCTCTCAATTTAATATCAAAAAACAAGCAAGCATTAGTTAAAATTAGTGAATTAGTGCACAGTTCAAAACCTAATTAAAACTGTTGTTTGTAAGTTTGGAGAAAAGATTTAAAAATATTTAAAAAACATTCCACCCCCTCCCACCCCTCCCCTCCCCTTTGTTCTCACTTCAAGCCCCTCCCTATAAGGCCTAATTCATATTAGGAACTATCAGCTGTGTGAATTATGTGCATTGAATTTGCTATGATATGTGTTCATTTATTCATTTTCATGATGCAAACAGGTTTAGTATGTACAGCATAAATCACTGACTACCATGTATTCAAATCCATAACAATGATATACACTGTCTGATGTATGTGGCCTAATCTGAATAGAGTATTTTAAATGTGCCTCTTCTTACAGCCTTTTAAATATCTTTCTTCTTGATATTTCAGCTCCTGCGGTGCTGGACCCCAATACTGTCCATACCAAAGTCTCTCTCTCTGATGATCTGACCATTGTGAGACACACAGGTACAGACCAGAAATATCCTGACAACCCAGAGAGGTTTAATCCCTGTGTGAGTGTGCTGGGATCTGAGGGGTTTACCTCAGGGAAACACAGCTGGGAGGTGAAGGTTGGGAATGAACCTGTGTGGGATATAGGAGTGGTGAAGGAGTCCATCAGTAGGAAGGGAAACATAACATACACCCCAAAGAGAGGATTCTGGGTCTTAATGCTGAGGGATGGTGATGAGTACTGTGCAGGTGGAGTTACTGACCTCACACTGAAGAGGAAGCCCCAGAGCATCAGAGTGCAGCTGGACTATGACAGGGGGGAGGTGTCCTTCTTCGACTCCAGTGACATGTCACTCATCTACACTTTTACAGACACATTTACTGAGAGAGTGTTTCCGTACTTTGGTCCCGGTTTGAAAGGAGATAAGAATGACGGACCCCTGCAAATATGCCCACTGACAGTCTCTGTGAAAGTGACTCAAACCAGTGACGGTATTTGTTTTAAAAAAATAGATGGTGTACTTTTATGGAATGTTTGTTGTTTCTAATCTGCTTCAGCATACCTTACCTGGTTGCTGACTTGGGTACACTGGAGTTGACTTGCTGGAGATGTGAACTGACCAAAGGGAGCTGGTTGATGGCCTACCAAAACCAAATGGAAGGCAGACACACACAGAGCAATAACAGTGGCCATTTGGTTAATGCAATCAGCCTCAGTATGCATGAACACTGATTTGGGACAGAACAGAGGAAGTGCAAAGGGGGATGTTTTAGTGGTCTGTCAGAAGAGAGCAGACATGCATACAGAGGTAAACAGTTACCATTTGATTTCCTGCAACCTCATTTCTAGATTTTGTTCTGGAAAAGGGGTACAAAGCTGGTGCTTGAACAACACTGTATTGTAACTTACCTGCGTTGCTTTTACCTTGTTCTTTCATGCTGTAGAGGATACTCTTTTTGCTTGTTAATATAAATTGGTATTGATCTAAACTTTTGAACTGCTAATATTTCTTCATACGTAAAGAGTACTGTAGAGGAAATTAATTTAATAATTATGATCAATTAATTTAGTATGTTTTGGGTTTTGCTTTGATCTGAATCACAAGACAAAACATTTAATGTAATGTTTATACATAAATCAAATGTGCTTTGTATCAGTTTTTATTCGTTTTCCATTGTAATTGAAAAAAACAAATTGGTGTACAATCAGTCTTGGTAACATAAAAACAGATAAATAAAAAACATTAAAAAATAAAATTTTGATATAATGTCAATAATATAAATACAGATGCACTCTTCTGGTTAAATCAAATTATTTTATATATGATCGATTTCATTCTTGGCTATATGGGTTTATATTGCAGTGTACAAGCTTGAAATGCATCATGAGCTCTCGTTAGTTTTATACTATCATTCTCCTGTGCTCTTTCATTCCTGGGTGGATAAGTTAGTGTACAAGCTTGAAATGTTTGCATATCGTGAGTTCAAGTCAGATTGATTGCATCAGTTTCCTGTGCTCTTCAGATTTTACTTTACAGATGCAGTGAATAATCAGTTCAGCCTGTCAGCTCCATGCTGTAGGATTTACATCTGAGCCTTCAGTAGCCTCACCTGCACACCTGCCATTGGTCTCTCATTCCCTTTCATTGACTGACAATTATTACATGACAGATACTGTTTTAGAATAGCCAACCATACTTACATAAATGATTTACACAGTTTAACTGATTTTACACAATTATTTTTTGTACAAGGCAATACCAATAAAAATACGTATTCAAACACAACCCCATATTTCTCCCAATAATTTCAGAATTGTCCATTATTCTACTGCTGTGGTTCACTGAAACATAAATAAAATGAATGTAGTTTTACAAATCAATATTAGTAAAAATACAACACAACCTTATTAATTAACCCTCTAAAACCTCATATCTCCAACGTCCCTCGTGATGGTCATAACCCCACTCCTGAATATTTGATAATAATATTAATCAATGGTCAATTATGATTAATTGACATATTCATCAGAAGGGCAAGCCACACTGTAAAACATTGTTTCACTATTTTTTTTAGTTTTGAGCATAATTTAGATTTTTAAATTTTGTTGTGAAGTTATGCCAGTGAACATTTATTTGTTCAGAAAAACTACATTTTATTATTAAAGCTTAATTCATTTCTTTACGGTTTTCTAATAATTAAATTAAAGTTTTGTTAATAAAACAACTCATATTGTTTTTTGTTAGTTTGCATAACAATCAAAAAATTTAAAATAGTTAAGCTTGAGTGCCTTGAAATTTTGAGTGTTTTTAATTTGTTGACACTGCGTAATCTAAAAGAAAACAAATGTATAACAGTCACAAAATAATCGGGTGAAAAATATGTTGGCAGTTTTGCCCAGAAATTTGTTCAGTTGTTTTATATTTTATGGGAAACCAATGTTTCACTTATTTTGTCTATCCCTGTATGTTTTAGTACTGACAAAGAGGCCAGTCAACAGTCATTGCTTTCATTTTTTTATATAATGGAATTTTTTAATGATGTTACCAAACTAATAATAAAAGTACTATTTCAAGAATACTATTTCAGGATTACAGTTTTGTTGCAGGGTACCAATGTGTTGCCTCACAGCAAGAAGTTACTGTGTTCAAATCACGGCTGTATGTCTGCCAATCCTACGCATGTGGAGATTGGTTCCAGGCCCAAACAACCCCAACTGGGAGTCAGCAGTATATGGGAAAGAGGAAAGGAAGGAATTTAGCCATGTCTTGTTTATTTTTTTGCCCTACAAACACCTTTATCTTTTACATTGACACAGTGTAAAATTATTAGTTTTATAAACTTGGTCATTTGTTTTTGTATTTGAATGGAGTAATAAAATATAGTTAACAAAACTGGAAATATTCTGTCAGCCGAATAACACAATATGAGTAAATGCATAATATTTTTGGTCGCTGTTCCATCATAAAAACTTTGTGGATTACAAATTCTAAAAAGAATTTGTAATCCACTCAAGTTTATAAATTGTAATTCACAGAACCGTGAACCTTGAAAGTTTAGGAAACTTAAAACTGCTATTGTAATCAGTTCCTAAAAATGTTTTTTTTTTTTTTTTCATAGTGCCTATAATTGTGGCTTCCATTAGACCCCACACACAGTATATCCTCCCCCTTCCTCTCAGCACACAAATAGTGTAGCGGTTGGCACAAACTCCCATGACCCGAGTGACCCAGGTTGATACTGGATTTGTTGCTCACTGTAATCGCAAGTGTAGGATTTTTTTTCGAACTGTTAAATGATAAATGATAGATTGTCTTGATAAACGGCAGCATTTATGAAAATAGGCAATTCGTCTGAATGAGCTAATATATTTAATCATGGTTTAATCCTTTCAAAATGTAAAGCCTGGCAACTGATTCCCATATACACTGCGTTTTCCAAGAAAGTGCCACACTGTAAAAGAGTAAAAAGAAAAAATGGTATTTGGTAAATGGTATATTAAATGGTATTTAACCGCTGTTAAATAGCGGCATCTAGTGGCACGGTGGGAGACTGAAAAGTGATAATGAAACTTACAGCTTTAACCTGTGGTTGGTCTATACCTCATCTGCTTCCTGATCAATGCCTGTCCATACTACCAAACAGAGTAACCATTGGGACTGTAATTATGCAATTACTGACTCCAGGCTGATAGCATGCAGCTTAGATTGACTGCTACCTTTAGTGGAACTGGCTTGTGTGGACTCTGCAAAGTTTAATAGGCTGTTCAGTAAAATCTAACAACCCTGCTGTCCCTATAGTGTGTACAGTCCACCAGCACTAAAATAGCTGCGTTCCAGTCTTTTCATATAGACTCTGGACTTTTTAAAGAAATGCATCTCCATTGATATGTAGCAGATTTTTTTTTTTTTTTTTTTGGAATAAATGTTTCTTATTGTACAAATTTCTTGGTTGCAGACCTACTATGTCCACAACCATAGAAAATTAAATAAGGCAAGCCAGTGCATTATTGAATTACCCTCAAAAAGTAAATCACAGGACCCTGTGATTTCAGTACCACCTACAACAGCTACACTTTCCTGGAGGAGAGTGAAAGATGACCACTGCATTTTATCCAGCAGATGGCGCCAGTCTACCACTTTTGCATCATGAATTTTCTTTCATAACCGCAGCTCCAGCCATTTGTTGTTAATTCATTTGCTTAACACGTCATTTATTCCAGTGACCATGAAAAAGATTTTCAAAAATAACATCTTTTGATATCTGTGGTTAATTAAAAAAAAAAAAAAAAAAAGTAGAATAACTGCAATTATTTCAGTCTGCGTTCATCTGCATTTTTAAAACATCCACACTCCTGAAGCTTCTCTTAAATAGGAGAGGAAATTATTTATTAGGAATAACCCCTCGAGATGTACCATCTCGTTTTCAAGGGGGTCCTAATATTAAATATTAAAGATAATATTACAAGCATAAATAAGGTTTCAGTCATTGTATAGCCCATTTTATGAATGTACTTTTTTCCAGTGACCATAAAAAAGACTTTCAAAAATAACACCTTTTGATATCTGTGGTAATTTTTTTTTTTCAAATTGAATAAGTGCAATTATTTCAGTCTGCCTTTGTCTGCATTTTTAAAAACATCCAGACTCATGAATTTCGTCTTAAAGATTATATTGCATGCATAAATAAGGTTTCAGTCATTGTATAGACCGTTTTATGAATGTACTTGATGATATAACTTCATTTGCCATATGACTGCATGAGGTTTTCCTCACTACAGACAAGGGTCATGGGCGGGTAGCAGATATTTCTTGCCGTGTTTCTTGATTCAAATGGTGACAGAGAAGATGGGGAGAGACACATACACTGATCGTTTTCCCTCTTTCTTTCTTTGCTCTTTCTTCACGCGCACACACACACACACACACACACACAAATATATGTAGAAACTGAATGCATAAGCATGGACATGTACACCCAGATACACATGTACACTCACATGGGTACACATACAGACACATACACACATGTAAGTATGCACAAGCATGTGACCAAGTACAGATGCATGCATGAAAACTATGCCGTACATGCACACATACACAAGCATGCTCATGAACATGCATATTTTCATGCGCAGTAAATACACACACACACACACACACACACACACGCACACACACTCAGACACCACTGTGCATTCTATTAGTTAACGGGGTCTTCCTGCGACTCCCCTTTTGTGCCTCCTATGGGCTGCTGTATTTAAGTGTGTGCCTTTGTTTGTATGTATGCATGTGTACACATTTGTGTGGGCTCTGGCAAACATTTCCATGCAAAATTAATTATGTGATACAAGTAATTTCAAAAGGGTTGCATGATTTTTCAGTAAACAAAGAAAGTGTATGACTGCAGCACACTGCAATTGAAAGGTCACCTGCTCTGCCCTGCAGTTTGAGTAATATGGAATGTTGGGACACTGGTTGCTGTACCACTGGTTGTTTGTAACACACTGATCAGTTCTTGCTGTTCAATAAACTCCCTGTTTCAGGAGAAGTATGTAATGTATTGATATAAGGCAGACATCTCAAATATACCCCAGGCCTAATGTTACATTAAAAAGTGCCATTGAGTTCTCATCTCTGTGGTCTTCAGATGGTGGTGAGCTACAGGACAGATGAGGGAGCTGTACTTTCTGCATCTCCCACAGTTTCAGCTCCTGGAAAAAAAAATTCTTCAGTCATCAACTGTAGAGGTCATCCTTGGTCTACCGTGTCCTTTGCAATTACTGAGATCACCAGTGCTCTCTTTCTTCTTAAAAAAACACAGAAACCACCCGGTCTGTCCAGTGGAAGAGACTGCACTGGAGCTGAAGATATTCTATTTTAAGTCAACTTTTTCATATTCTCAAGCCAAAATAAAATATGAGCAAAATCTTTGTGTGTAAAACATTCAGTTCTGACAGGTAACTGTGATATGAGGGCTTGTAAATACATTCAGGGGAAGAGGCAGCACTAAATCAGAAAGCCTTGTTTTCAATCAACAAAACATTAGGCATTTTACATTTTCAGCACAATGCACTATAAATAAAATGTAGGCATGGTTAACTCTTGCCCGTGGATGCAAGAGCTACATATACCTACAAGAAAATCTTGTTCCAATAAGTCAAATATATTTTTTCAATGCATTAACATTTCTTAACGTCTGATATAAATTATACATATAATAACATAATCATAATAAAATGTGTGTGGCACGGTGGTGCAGTGGGTAGCACTGTCACCTCACAGCAAAAAGGTTGTGGGTTTGAATCTTGGCTTGGAGCCTTTCTGTGGGGAGTTCTCCTCGTGTCCATGTGGGTTTCATCCAGGTACTCCGGTTTCCTCCCACAGTCCAAAGACATGCAGGTAGGCTAATTGGAGACTCTAAATTGCCCGTCGGTATGAGTGTGTGAGTGAATGGTGTGTGTGCCCTGCGGTAGATTGGCGGCCTGTCCAAGGTGTATTCCTGCCTCTCACCCAATGCACAAGCGACCCAGTTCAGGATAAGCGGGTATAGATGATGGATGGATGGATGGATGGATGGATGGATATTAAAATTTCCCCTACTACATTTCCAATGAACTTAACAAGAGATATTGACCTTCTCTTCCATTGGAGATTACTGTACCATTTGTGTCTTTCTGTAAGTGATAATTGTTTCATATCACTCCAGGAGAAACTCAGGCTGACACTTAATCTTATTAAAGTAACACTGAAGAAGTTTCTGAACTATATTCTGTCCAATATAGTAGTAATGACATTGTACACAACAGACAGGTAACTGCCACAAAGTCCAAGACAAACTGATTAAGCTGCATGTTCACGCTCTAGATTAGTCTGTTTTGCCTTACATCTGAAAGCATGGCACGGACATCACATTCAGGAAGTATGTGCTCCACAGTCCTGTCATTGACCATTCTTACCAATGATGCTGAACCCTAACTACAGCTGACCATATTTTTGAAGTCACTGAGATCTCTTCTAGCCATAGTAGTCAAAATAATGGCCAGCTGGGCTTGCCCTGGATTTTTATAGACAACTGAGAGCATGCATTTGTTACACCCTGAACTGAAGACAGTATACAGAGTAATATTCAGTTTGTTAATGGAGAGGGCATATCCACCTCCCAGTAGTAAAGGGGCACTACTAACTGCAGGGCTCTACACTGTGATAGTTAAATCAGAGATTATCTTCTGTTAATGCTATCTGGAAATGGTGTGGTAATCCTGTGCATATATGTCCATTCTCCTTCTGTTTTCAGGTAATGTGATATTTACTCCTGCAATAGGTTAATGTGTAGTGGTAATCTATTAGTACATCCTGCCTGAGCGAAAACGAATCTGAAACAATAATTCCCAGCACTAACTCGGAAAGGGAATGTGGGAATATCGATAGCTGAGCTAATACTCAGCAACTTAATGCATTAAAATGCACGGATCTGTTATTAAAAGGGACATGTGAAACAGTTAGCTTAAACTCAGGGGCATATGGTTTGGGGAAATATGGGCCGCTTAGATAATATCTCAAGGTAGTGATACTTATCGGTAGCCGGGGTAATATGACAGAATCATATAAAACCTTGAAAAGAAATGGAAAGTTCGTGAAAGATCGGTACGGGGAAAATGCACGGAACTGAATTACCCAGTTTCGTGGGGGAAATGAGGTTCGTTCATTATGGCTAGTGGAGTGCAAATAATTGTTTTTCCACTAGGTGGGCGTATTCAGTTAAATTTAGAGCTATAGAGATTAATAAGCCTAAAAATCTTTGTTAATTTGTTTTAGTGACTGTGTGAGATTGATGGTCTTTTTGGAATTGTGAAATGTGATACTGATATATGGAATTGATACTCTGTGGAAGATAACTGTAAGGAAATATGTTTATTTTGGTAATTGAAACAGGCACAAGGTAACTGAACCGTAAAGGGTAAAGTGTTTTCTTTATTTTTGTGACACTGTGATATAGATTAAATCAGAGATTATCTTCTGTTAATGCTATCTGGAAATGGTGTGGTAATCCTGTGCATAGATGCCCATTCTCCTTCTGTTTTCAGAGTTAATAAAATAATTAAATGTGATACAGTGGTGGGTTTATTCCATGTCAGACCTGTAACACATTCAATATCCTTTGTATCCTTTATTTTTGCAGTTACCTGTACATTACAGTCTTTCTCACGTATTGTCACAGGTCTCTCTTAATGGTCTGTACTGAATACATTTATTCATGCATACATCTTACTATGTGTTTTTCAGAGCTACAAGAACATCAATACAAGGTATGCAAACTCATCTCATTTTGTCTTGTCTGTTTAAGTCACCTGAAACTTCAAAGTCCAGAGTCACTCCTGCTTGTCATTACAGAGCCCAGTGCACACTGCAGGATCCAGAGCTGCTCTCAGGGGCACTGATAGATGTGGCCAAACACCTGGGCAACCTGAAGTTCAGAGTCTGGGAGAAGATGCTGGGGGTGGTGCAGTACAGTGAGTATCTGGGTCAGGTGGTGAAATTGTGTTTTTTGAAAAAAAATTATTGAACACCTGAATCTGAAGAAACAAGCTGTATATTGAAATGGTGCTAAAGATTAACAGTAAAGAGTCACCCTGTCTCAGTTCCCTCCATTTTCAGGAAGATGCTATGGGCTGCACCACACTGCTCTAAATTTAATATCAGAACACAAGTAAACAGAATTGATATGACATATGCAACCTAATTCATAATATGGTTTATTAGATGTGTGAATAGTGCACATTTAATTTTGCTGATATGTGTTAATTTATTAAATTTCATAATGTGAATAGGTTTTTTTTTTTTTTTTTGAAGCATAAATCAGTAAACTACAGCATATAAGAATCCATATCTATTATATACAATTTCCTGTGTATGTGACCTGATCTGAATAGAGCATTTTAATTTTAAGTATTGTTCTTATTGATATTTCAGCTCCTGTGATGCTGGATCCCAATACCGTACATATCTACCTTTCTCTCTCTGATGATCTGACCATTGTGAGAGACACAGGTACAGACCAGAAATATCTTGCCAACACAGAGAGGTTTAGCTACTGTACGAATGTGATGGGATCTGAAGGGTTTACCTCGGGGAAACACAGCTGGGAGGTGGAGGTTGGGAACAAGTGAGATATAGCAGTGGTGAAAGCGTCCATCAGTAGGAAGGGGAGTCTAACATACAGACCAGAAAGTGGATTCTGGGCCACAATGCTGTGGAATGGTGATGATTACGGAGCAGTCCATTTTACCATTTTTAAACGGAATGGCAACCGAATATTTCATAACAATGCAACGTAAGAAGGATTTTACAAAGCAACCCCCCCCCCCCCCCCCGGCTCGACAAAATCCAACAGCACCCCCTCCCCACCCCCCCGGCTCGGACAGGTTTGCTTAGGGCCACCAAAATCCTAGGGCCAGCCCTGTTCAGTAGCTTGACCTGCTACCCAGCCATTGGTCTCAAACTCTTTTCTTTCCTTTTACTTGACAATTATTAGGATAATCAACAATAATTGGCATTGGCAAGTAATCACAAAGCTGTCTCTGATAATAATAAAATAATAATTACCGTAAAACTTTCCTTGTGAAATGTCATATATCGTCCAAATGGTATTACTTGGTTCATATAATTAACTTGTTTCTCATCCATCATCAATACATCTTACATTTAGCGCAAACATATCATGCACCCCACCTAATCTGTATTACAACACTCAAACTACAAATCATACTGCACATGTAATCTATAATTCATATTTTCCACACATTTACACACATCTACTAATCTGTATACCCACACACGCAAGCATGAACATACTGATATACACACACATACTCAAACACACACACACACACACACACACACGCACACAGACCTGTGTGGCCACATAAATTCACATACACAAGCTCTATATCTCCCACAGGAAGATGACGGTATCAGTTTGGAGGTTATTCCCTAAATTCTGGCATGACTTTTAATTATTTGCTTGATAGTTAGGGAATACCAACCGGAATAGGGTGGCAGTAATGATCACTTTAAAATTACTCAAGGCCCAGTGCTACATCCAGTGGTGCACTACTGCACCCTGTAAATCCCTCCAGAGCAGCCAGCTCAGACACATTGTCATCTCTGTGCACCCAGTGCCTTTGCTGGAGTTCATCCTGTGAGGACGTTCACTCACACATTGACACTAAAGGCTCTCTCAGGACATACAGTACAGTAGAGATAATGGAAACAGCAGATAACTGTACTTTTTCTTTCATGTGTGTGTGGAAAAGGCTCAGAAATGTAATGAGGCACCTTCAGTGCAAACACCCCTTAACAGCATCTATTAAATCACAATGAATTGAGTGCTTTATGTAATTAAATTAATCCTGAGGAATCGCAAACAAATCAGCCATGTCACTAAAAATTTGTGTCTGTCTGAATTATATGAATAATTATATGAATATTGCAATCACTGCTTTTTCTTACTGTGTGCAGGTTCGGTACTGATGGGCTTTGAGAGTTGTATGTGGTGGGAAATCAGTTGGTCAGAACTTTTGAGCCATATTTAGAAAGAAATGTGAACAACTTATCCATATTTAGGGTTCAACATACACTGTAAAAAATATGTATAATTACAAGCAATATACCATAAAATTTCATATTACTTCACATGTAATTAACCTTTTTTAAATGTCAGGGGCCTGTGCAATTACAGTTATTGGCAGTAATTAAATTTTATGGTTAACACAATAATGAATACAAATACACTTAATTTGCTTTTTTTTTTAAGTCAGTGTGATTTTGCACAATGGTTGTTCTTCTACAAGGAAATACATATAAAGGAAAATATATTAAAAAACCTGATATTTCTCCCAATATTTTCAGATTTTGTCCATTATTCTTCTGTTGTGGTTCACTAAAACATTAATCAAATTAATGTATTTTTTTTCAAATCAGTATTAAAAATACAAAAAATTCCTGCTCCCTGTCGCTATCCAGCCCTGTGCCTGCTCCCTGTCGCTGTCCAGCCCTTTGCCTGCTCCCTGTCGCTATCCAGCCCTGTGCCTGCTCCCTGTCGCTGTCCAGCCCTGTGCCTGCTCCCTGCCGCTGTCCAGCCCTGTGCCTGCTCCCTGTCGCTGTCCAGCCCTGTGCCTGCTCCCTGTCGCTATCCAGCCCTGTGCCTGCTCCCTGTCGCTATCCAGCCCTGTGCCTGCTCCCTGCCGCTGTCCAGCCCTGTGCCTGCTTCCGTTCATCACTCAACCCACACCGGCCTTGTCCCTCTGGTTCTCAGCCTGGTTTTCTGTACCTGGAAAAATAAATCACGTCTTGTTTCTCCCTGTATTGTCTGTGTCTGCGTCTTGCGTTTGGGTCCACCTGTACTGCTTCCCATAACACCTTCATTATTATTACTTTTTTCAAGTGGCAAAATTGCTGCATGTCTTTTCACCGTTTTATTATGGGATATTAAACATGATCAGATACAGTTCATTAGCAAAGCGAAGTGTCTGCCTAATTTGTTGTACTTGTGTAAACTCTGCAAAGTTTAGTAGGCCACTCTGCAAAATCTAACAACCATGCTGTCCTTATAGTGTGTACAATCCACCAGGACTAAAATAGTTGCATTCCAGTCTCTTCTGAAGGACACTGGATTTTAAGTCTGTCTGTTAATATGCAGACGTTCCTTAAATTGTACATTAAAAATGTTGCTTGGATGCACATCTACCATGTCCCGAACCATAAAAAATAACTCAAGCCAGTTGTAGAATGTTGACCTGCTAATTTTTATTATTTTTATTCTTTTTATTTATTTACGTTGTATTTGTGTACAGCACTTTGGTTAACGCCAGTTGTTTTAAATGTGCTTTATAAATAAAATTTACGTACTTACTTACAGTGTGTCAAGCCACTGTAGAATAACACAAGGCCCTTTGATTTCAGTATCACCTACAACAGATACCCTTGCCAGGAGGAGAGTGAGAAATGACCACTGCACTTTATCCAGCAGGTGGCGCCACTCTACCACTTTTGCACCATGAATTTTCCTTCATATGTGCACTGCAGTCCAGCCAGTGGTTGTTAATTTACTTGCTTAGTGCATCATTTATTCCAGTGACCATTAAAAAAAAAAAATTTTTAACATGATTTTCCTATTAAAGATAAGGCTACACGCATAAATAAGGTTTCTGTCATTGTATAGCCCATTTTATGAAAGTACTTGATGATATAACTTCATTTGGTTTATGGCTGCATGAGGAAGTTTTCCTCACTACAGAAAGTCATAGCAGATATGTGGAGCCTGGGGTGTGTCGTCATCGAAATGATGACAAAGAAGGCATGGACAGACACATCCAACACTGATATTTTCCTTCTCAGGTGCATAAACATGAACAAATACATGCACACACGCACACACACACAAACACGCACACAAGAGCTTGATGTGATGCTTCCTACCATCCGGACTGAACCCCAACCATGCTACTGTCATGCCCTTTGGGGACACATAATTCACCTACATCATTTTTCCATGCTTTTTACTCACAAAACAATGATAATAAAGCACTGTCATTCAAGGAATGTTGTGTAACTACCAGATGGTTCAACAGCATGTTTTTATTTATTTATTTATTTATTTATTTATTTATTTATTTATTTATCCTTTTGACTTCATATAAAATACCCTACCCTCATTTTGTCTTCAGGGTCAAAAATGCTCTATCCTCAACTTAACGGCAGTTAAAACCCCAGAAATAGATTTATTTTTTTAGTATGAACTTTGATTACTTTCCCTGGACTAACCCTACCAGAAGAAAGTTAAACATGGCCCTTTTTTAATATTTTACAAAATTTGTATTTTTTGTAATAGAATTTGTACCATCAGGGTACAAAAATTTACGATTGTAATGAATGATTGTTTTAACTATGAAGTTATGAAATCGTGAAAGTTAAATGCCCCACATCTATTATAGCAAAAGAAAACAATTATGTGTGTTATGTAGTAAAAACGAGTGGTGTAAACTGAAAAAATACAGTCTCTCAGGACTGTAAAGATATTCATTGATTTATTGATGAGCTGCATGTTGCTTCTCTGAAAACTTTTTATTTAGAGTTTAAAATTCAATGAAGAGACTTTATTACAGAGGATCCATTGAGAGTGGGTGATTTCTGACCCTATGAACACAAAGTGCATGCATAATATGAAGACAACACAAGAGTTAAAGAGGGATGTGCATGTCTAATTATGAATTTAAATGACATTACCTTGTCATTATAATGTCATTGTTCAATTGCAGAATTATTTCCATCAATTACTGATGAGTGAAGTAAATTTTAAAATGTTAATTTGTACAATACGTTATTTGTCACAGACCATGGACAATGGCCTGCATCATTGCAGTGAGCTATTGTTTCTGGACAGCACTCATATGCACTTTATATTATATTCATTTAGCAGATGCTTTTCTACAGTGACTTACAATGAAAGAGACATAAGCACATCCATTAGTTACTTGACCGCTATATCAACCAGCTTGTTGTTATCTTGAGCATCTCTAAATCAGCTTCACTCCAGCTGGACCAGATTCAGACCAGCTGGACCAGCTTAAAATTAGGCTGGAACCAAGCTGGAATTTACACCAGGATGAGCAACAGTGCCAGAATAGCCAAGCTCTAAATGTTAATCTGGAGCCATGATACAAATCAGATTCTCAAACCTAGCATTTTGTAGCCTACTTAAGGCTTGAATCCCTAATCTTACAACATGTAAGAAACAGCCAGGAGCTGCAGTGAAACCATTAATCTAAATTCATAAAGACACACCAAAGAATGTGGCTGCTGGGTAATTCCATTTAGGATAATTTTGGGAAAACTCATTTTCTTTGAACATGTTTTGTTGGATTTTTAATGACTGGTGTCGTACATCACCTATAATTGTCATAAAAAATATCCAAAACCTTGCAGCTCTGCTTAAAGCAGGTTCATAAATCTGATTAGAGTCCTAAATTATAACTTAATGATGATCAGCTGGCAGAAAGTAGAATGGAAAAGAAAGATAATGGTGCACACCTTTTATGTAAGCCTTCACTCCCCCAAATACATGGCCATATAGTCGCAGCTGACCATTGTGAATCACACAAATGAGTGGTCACATTTATAATATCAAATGTGTCTTTTTCTGTTTAAGAACCATTTTTCCCAGCCCATACTGCGTTGAATTAATGCTGTTCAAAAAGAAAGGTTATTCCATATTTCACCACTAGAGGGCAAGAAGGCATTTTCTCCTTGTGAGATGGGTAGACATGATGGCCAGCTCTTGCCTTTTCAGGCCAGTAGAAGTGAGATAAAAAATGGCCTAGCTAGCTTTTGTCCATCTCTTTGATTCCCTGCTCATTCCAGTTAGTAAGTACACATATATGTGTTCAAGATAATTACAGTGTGATTTAAACGGTGTGATTTTCCAGTATTCTGTTCTTTTTGATTGTTGTAAAAGTAGATAAACTTTCCCCACTCGTGTGAAGGGGGCTATTTTACCTCCGGTCACAAACACATAGGCCTACGGGTTAATGGCAGCTAGCCATTCAGTTTACCAATGTTGTACATTTTTCAATGGTTCCCCTGTGATGTTATTTGCTTTCTAAGGCTTCTGTCATAACTTTAAGATGTTTGTTAAGTGAAGCTGACAATGTATTTTCCCAGTTTTAAGCTCATTAGCTTCATGTTCATAAGAATCTAACTAGCCTACTCCCCCCTTTCAAATGTCTTGAAACAAGCAAATTAAATGTTCCCGAGTGAATGTGCTATATAAATATAATTTGACTGGGCATTTTTATTTAATCCAGGGGGACACTACTGTCTGCACCTTGTAAATCCCTCAAGAGCAGTCAGTTCAGGCACATTATCATCTCAGTATATGGGCATGAAGACTGAAGACAACACGCCTGATCAGCCAGTTTGTTCCAGTTTTGAACGACATGGGGTGTGTTCTGTCTAAAGTTCAGCAAAACTAAAAGTGAAAGTATCTGAGAGGACGGAGTCTGTAAAATGGAGGCTAAAGCTTTGGTTCCTGAGGACGAGCTCTGTTGTTCTGTATGTTGCGATATTTTTAAAGAGCCTATTATCCTGAAATGCAGCCACAGCTTCTGTGGAGTGTGTCTGAAGCAGTACTGGGAAGAGAAGAGCTCTCGAGAGTGTCCCATCTGCAGGAGAAAGGCCTCTATGGATGATCCTCCGGCAAACCTGGCCTTAAGAAGCATCGTGGAGTCTTATTTAAAGCAGAAGACTGAGAGAGAAACTACCGACAAGAGTGATGCTCGCTGCAGTCTTCATGGGGAGAAACTTCTATTCTTCTGTGAACATGACAAAGAGCCTCTTTGTGTTGTCTGTCAGACTTCAAAAAAACACAGAAACCACCTGGTCTGTCCAGTGGAAGAGGCCGTACTGGAGCTGAAGGTATTCCATTTTCAATATAATGTGTTTAATATTTTCAAGACACAAATAAATATGTGTAAAATGTCTCTGTGTGTAAAACATTCAGTTCTAACGGACGGCTGTGGTATGAGGTCTTGTAAATACAGTCAGTCTGGCCTCCACTTCCACTCGCAAAGGCAGATACAGGAACAAACCTGCAGATCAGGCAAAAGCAGGAAAAGGCAGCACTGTATCTGAAAGTGTGTTTACAACCGTTAAAACATCATGTATATTAGACTTTCAGTGTAGGGCTTTATAAATAAAATGCAAGCATGGTTAATCTTGATTGACAATTGTGCTTGGGGGCCTTTTACAGAGAATATGGCTCCAAACATGAAAACTGAAATATGCAGAGCCATTTTAGAAATATATAGCAATGATATGTCAAATTAGAAGTACTGACAGGACAAATGGAGATATCACACATGACCTTTAATATAATAAAGGTCACAACCTAATAAAACTGCTGCGAAATACTCCGTTATTTGCTTGGGGAGAGAACTGAGCAACAACCAGGAAGTAAAGAAATCCACAATGACTGGTGGAGACAAGAGCTATACATTTGCGCAAAAAATTATTGTACCAATATGTCAAATCAATTTTATAAGCACTTTAACATTTCTTACAGTCTACTATAAAATATATGAAATTACAACCCAGCAAAAGTTAGCCTATTTTTAAAATCTTATATGCTGTACAATTTGACTGGTTTAATTGTTTTGAAAATGCATCGCATAAAATGAGAGGACGGAGTGTAGCACAGTGGGTAAGGAACTAGACTTGTAACCGAAAGGTCGCAGGTTCGATTCCCGGGTAAGGACACTGCCGTTGTACCCTTGAGCAAGGTACTTAACCTGCATTGCTTCAGTATATATCCAGCTGTATAAATGGATACAATGTAAAAATGTTATGTAAAAGTTGTGTAAGTCGCTCTGGATAAGAGCGTCTGCTAAATGCCTGTAATGTAATAAAATGTTATGCTGTGTTACAAGTACTGTATGTTTCACTAATCTTTACTTAATTTGTAGCAGGGATATTTTCCTGACTACTTCTCCCATGTTCTTAATAAGCTGTACTGACCTTCACTTGTATTGCAGCAGGGGTATCACTGTGCCATTTGTGTCTTTCTGGAAGTGATAACTGATTCATTTAACTCCAGGAGGAACTCAACCCTGCACTTGATCTTATTAAAGAAAAACTGAAGAGGTTTACTGAGGCTGATCAAGAATGTAAGAAAACAGCTGAACACATCAAGGTAAGGAAAGAAATTACGAATACTGTTTAGGTACACAAAAATACAAAAGAATTGTTTTTGTTTTATGTTCGTTTTGACAGGCATAACAAACACACTGACTGCCACACTTAAATAATGAAAAATAGTTACACTATTCAAGTTTAAAATAGTGTGTTTGAATTGCAGAGTCAGGCCCAGCACACAGAGAGGCAGATAAAGGCAGAGTTTGAGAAGCTCCACCAGTTCCTGCGAGAGGAAGAGGAGGCCAGACTAGCTGCTCTGAGGGAGGAAGAGGAGCAGAAGAGTCGGATAATGAAGGAGAAGATAGAAAACATCACAGGACACATCTCCACTCTTACAGACAAAATCACAGCTATAGAGAAGGCCATGGACACTGAAGACACCTTCTTTTTACAGGTAAGAGCTTGATTTACTGTAATTCAGTATGCTGGTTTGTGGTTCTTCACAATATTTGGCTGTGTTCCCTTACTCTGCACCAATAGCCTACTGTGACAGTGTCAAACTCAGTGTGCAGGTGTTCATAGAGATTCATCAGCTCATCACATATTTTGTTTATATATTTTTGAATTTTGTGAAAAACTGATGTCACCAGAAAGTCAATAGAAAACATCACGACTGCAGAGTAGGACATGTCCTGTATAATTTACAGAAGGCCTCATTTTCCTGAATTCCTGCTGCAAGACGGATGAAACTGCCTGTTCACTCTCTAGATTTGCAGTCATTTGATTCAGAGTTGATGAGCAATCTTCCAGCCACATGGTAGCAAAATTAATGGTCAACAAAACCTGCCCAGCATATTTATACACAACAGTGAGCATGCTGGGATGTTCATTGCTTAATTATCTCAGGAGTCACACCTGTGTGGAAGCTCCTGCTTTCAATATTCTTTGCATCCTTCATTTATTCAAGCGTTTCCTTTATTTTGACAGTTACCTGTACATTACAGTACCTTCATTCATATGTGCTTACTGTTAAAATTACATCACTTTTATTTGCATTGCTCTTTGTGGTGTGGGGATGGCTGGTTTAAGCAGCCACACCTGCCCTGGGTCAAGCTAATTAGACCTGGCCAATTGGATAATTGGTTAAGAATTAGATAATTGGCCAGGCTAATTGGACCCAGGAACAGGAGTGGCTGCACCTGTGCGTAGTGAGGTAATCGGTGCACACAGGTTAAATCTGCCATCCCCACCCACACCAGGGAGCTTCGGTCATGACTGGGTTACATCTGCTCACTTTGGCTGTTACCATCTTGCCAAACCCTCGTGAAAATAAATCTGGACTGTTGGAACATCATCTCCCTGTGTCTCTGTGCTGGAGGGCCCCAAGGAAAGCCACTTTGGTGGCCTGTGGCAGGCGTGTTTACCACACTCTTGTTTTTCACTTATTATAACTTGTCTCTCATAATGGTCTCTACTGAGTATGTTTATACATGTATACATCTTATCACAATTGTGCTGTTATGTGTTTTTCAGAGCTACAAGAACATCAAGGAAAGGTATGTAGACTCTGACCTATTTTCTAGTGTCTGTTTAAGTCTCTTCAAACCCTAAATCTGGGGCGACATAACTCAGGAGGTAAGAGCGGTTGTTTGGCAGTCGGAGGGTTGCCAGTTTGATCCCCTGCCCTGGGTGTGTCGACATGTCCCTGAGCAAGACACCTAACCCCTAATTGCTCCCAACGAGCTGGTTGGTACCTTTCATGGCGGCCTTTCACCGTTGGCGTGTGAGTGTGTGTGTGTGAATGCGTGAATGAGAGGCATCATTTGTAAAGCGCTTTGGATAAAAGCGCTATATAAATACAGTCCATTTACCATTTAAATCTTGAGTGACTCCTGCTTGTCATTACAGAGCCCAGTGCACACTGCAGGATCAAGAGCTGCTCTCAGGGGCACTGATAGATGTGGCCAAACACCTGGGCAACCTGAAGTTCAGAGTCTGGGAGAAGATGCTGGAGATGGTGCAGTACAGTGAGTATCTGGGGCAAAAGTCGAAATCACATTATTTGTGAACATTTAATGAAAACATCAAACTCAAAAACCGAGCTGTATGGTGTGAAAGATAAACAGTACAGAGTCACCCAGTGTCAGTTCCCTTCAAGTTTAGGAAGATCCTGGGGCTGCATTGTACTGCTCTCAATTTAATATCAGAAAACAAGCAAGCATTAGTTAACATTAGTGAATTAGTGCACTGTTTAAAACCAAATTAAAACTGTAGTTTGTAAGTTTGGAGAAAAGATTAAAAAATATTTAAAAAACATGCCACCCCCTCCCACCCCTCCCTCAGCTCTACCTTCAAGCCCTTCCCTATAAGGCCTAATTCATATTGGGAATTATCAGCTGTGTGAATTGTGTGCATTGAATTTGCTATGATATGTGTTCATTTATTCATTTTCATGATGCAAACAGGTATAGTATTTAAAGCGTAAATCACTTTAACTACTGTGTATTCGAATCCATAGCAATGATATACACTCTCGTGTATGTGACCAAATCTGAATAGAGTGTTTGAAATGTGCCTCTTCTCACAGCCTTTTAAATATCTTTCTGCTTGATATTTCAGCTCCTGTGGTGCTGGACCCCAATACTGCACGTGCCACTCTCTCTCTCTCTGATGATCTGACCACTGTGAGACACACAGGTACAGACCAGAAATATCCTGACAACCCAGAGAGGTTTAGCAGGTGTGTGAATGTGCTGGGATCTGAGGGCTTTACTTCAGGGACACACAGCTGGGAGGTGAAGGTGGGGAATAAACCTGAGTGGGATATAGGAGTGGTGAAAGAGTCCATCAGTAGGAAGGGTGATATAACATGCTGCCCAGAGGATGGATTCTGGGTCTTAGCGCTGAGGAATGGTGATAAGTACAGTGCATTTGGAGTTGCTGCCCTCACACTGAAGAGGAAGCCCCAGAGCATCAGAGTGCAGCTGGACTATGACAGGGGGAAGGTGTCCTTCTTCGACTCCAGTGACATGTCACTCATTTACACTTTTAAAGACACATTTACTGAGAGAGTGTTCGCATTCTTCTCTCCCTGTGTGAACAATGATGGTAGGAACGAAGGACCTCTGCAAATATGCCCAGTTAAAGTTTCCGTAACAGTGATGTCATCCCAGTGAGCATTTTCTTTTCTTTCATTTTTTTTTTTTTTTTGAACTAAGAAGAGGTGTAGGAATTTTGGTTGTTTCTAATCTGCCTCAGCATGCCTGGTTATTGACTTAATCTGGGGCAGACTAGACATGTGAACTGATCAAAGGGGGCTGGTCGATGGCCTACCAGAACCAAATGGGAGGCACACGCACAGAGGCCTATCACATTTGGTCAATGTGATAGGCCTCAGTATGCATGAATGATGATTTAGGATGGAGCTACCGGAGACATGGAAGTATAAAGTGGGGTGTTTTAATAGCCTATCAGAAGAGAGCAGGCATGCATACAGATGTAACAATAACCATTTGGTTACCTTGTCGGTACATTTTTTTCTGGTAGAGGGTATAAAGCTGGTGCTTGAACAGCACTCTGTTGTAATTGACCAGCCTTGCTTTGACCAGTATGTTTCCTGCAGTAACAGAGACTATTTTTGTTCTTAATATAAAATGTTATTGATCTAAACTTTGGAACTATACATTTTACTTTACAAAGGACCAAATTTCTTCACACAGATAGGGTACTATAGGGGAAATTCACTTTTGTACAATTGTACAATTTCACAATTGTAATAATTTTTTCTTCATTATTATTTTATGAACTGAACATGCATTTGTTTTAAGTACAGGCAAGCAATATCTTTTTGGTTTTCCTTTGATCTGAATCATTAGACAAAACTTTATTTCATATGTTTATGCATAAAACAGATGCATTCTTGTGGCTAAATCAAAGGCATGATTGATGTCAATCAAATATCGGATTGATGTCTTTCCTGTCTAGTTGGGTTTTTAAGGTTATGTACAAACTTGAAATGGGGGTATCATGAGCAATTGCAATCCACCCTGTCAGCTCCATGCTGTAAGATTTACATCTGAGCCATCAGTAGCCTCACCTGCAAACCTGCTGTTGTTCTAAAACTCTGTTCATCCCTCTTCCTTGATTGATAATTATCACATGCAAATTATTACAATAATAAAGCATAATTAAATTATTGGCATTAATAAGTAATCACAAAGCTTTCTCTGATCGTATCTCTCATAGCATCACTATGTGTCCCACTCAGGGAGTTTTTCTTTGCCACCTTCTCTCTAGGTTTGATGTTGTGGGGGTTTAGGCCAGGGTTTACTGTGGAGTTCATTGTGACAAATGTGGATTTGATAGCATTCTCTTTCATCATATCGTGTTAGAGAATTTAAATCACAAAAAAGGATTCCAATGTGTAAAAACAACATAATTATTTTATGTTACTGTGTGGAGTTTGTATGTTCCCCCCTTGTCTGTGTGGGTTTCCACCCACTGTCCAAAGTCATGCAGGTAGACCTATTTTGGAGACTCTAAATTTCCCATAGGTATGAGTGCATGAATGGTGTGTGTGAATGGTGTGTTTGCCCTGCGATAGATTGATAACCTGTCCAGGGTTTATTCCAGCCTCTCGCGCAATGCATGCTGGGATAGGCTCCAGAACCCCCCGTGACCCTTCCCAGGATAAGCGGGTATAGAAAATGGATGGATGTATGCTACTGTTCAAAAGTTTGGAATCACAGAGAAATGTTTATGTTTTCATAACTTTTATAGAAGTGATATTATTCACCAAGGTAGCATTAAATTGGTCACAAAATACAGCCAAGAGATTGATAATATATATTTTAAAAATATTGTTTGAAAGAACAGTTTTTTAATTCAGTCTTTACAGATGATTGCAAATCCCCATTTTCAGCAGCCATTACTCCAGTGTATTGACAGCACACTGTGTTGCCTCATCCTTAAGTATTTATACTCGTGCTAATATGGTATGAGAGAAAGCGCAGCTGAAAACAATTGTGCTGTTTAATTAAGCTAAAAAATATATTTCAGAATCAGGTTTTATTGCCAAGTAGGTTTACATTACAGGCATTTAGCAGACGCTCTTATCCAGAGCGACTTACACAACTTTTTACATAGCATTTTACATGGTATCCATTTATACAGCTGGATATATACTGAAGCAATGCAGGTTAAGTACCTTGATCAAGGGTACAACGGCAGTGTCCTTACCCGGGAATCGAACCTGCGACCTTTCGGTTACAAGCCCAGTTCCTTACCCACTGTGCTACACTCCGTCCTCTAGGTTTACACATACGAGGAATTTGTTTTGATCTGGTGGTGCATAACAGTGAACATAAAATAAAATAAATAAAATGAAATAAAATAAAATAAACGTAGTGCAATAACATAACATAAACATAGTGCAAATGGTAAACAGTAAACAATAAACAATAGTGCAAGGGGACAACGTGTTTCTTTCAGTTACTACAGTATCTAGTACACTGGCATTTCTAAAGTTCAATTTTGGTTTAAAAAATGGCCAAAAAAGAAACAACTTGTCAGTCAATTGTTGTTTTGAGACATGTAAGCTATTCCACTGAGATTGCCAAGAAACTGAAGATTTCATACACTAATGTGCACTACTGTCTTGAAAGAAGAGAGCAAACTGGATCTAAGTAGGACAGATAGAGGAGTGGAAGTTCCAGATGCACAACTGTGCAAGAGGGCAAGTACATCAGAGTCTCTAGTCTGAGAAATAGACACCTCACAGGTCCTCAGCTGGTAGCTTCATTGAATAGTACTTGCCAAACATCTGCAACAGTGAAGAGACAACTCCAGGATGCCACCCAAAATACTCTTTTCCAATCATCTACCATCCAATCTTTGTGTTCTTTTGCTAATTTTAAGCTCTTCTTGTTGGGAAGTGTTTTTTTCTTTGAAACTGCATCCTGTAGTCATCTCTTCACTGCTACAGATGTTCTGGAAGATTATAAATTCTACCAAGCAATATACTACCACATCATTGCCTGTCCATGACAAGTCTGGCACTACTTTAGTATCTGGTAAAAAGAGATATGCACAGCTTCTAATAAGCACTTTGCAGCGGACAGTCACCTCATTTATTATGTGTTCACAACTGACATGCTGGGGCCCTCTTCCTTTTGTGATCAGGACTCTTTTGTCTTTTACTCTGCCCGTTTACAACTAAAGAGGTTGCAGATGCACTTCTAGTTATAAATCTTAGGCCCACCACTGGTGAGGACAACCTGTATCCTGTCTAGAACTTGCTGGCCCTCTTATTATGTCTGGCACTACCCCAAAAGTCTGGAAAATTGCTCTCGTGCTGCCCTTCCATGAAGTTGGGTAAAACGTAATGTAAATAATTATCAGCCAATTTTCCAATTCTACCCCTGACTGTTAAACATCTACAGCTTGCTTTTGTTGCTTTGCAACAGCACTCATAGATCTGAAACTTGTTTTCAATAGTGATAAAACTAAGTGCTGTTTATCAGATAAAAAAATAGATTATGACAATCTCCAGATATGTACCCTAGATGGTACTCCTATTGAAATAGTCCCTCATTATGAATACTTGGGCAATTGGATTAATGATAAATTCACATAACCATTGGAACTGTAATTATGCAATGGTCCAAAACCATAAAACATTTATTAAGCCAGTTCATTGTTGAATTAGGCATGAAGGGTGAAATACAGTACCTTGTGATTTCAGTGCCACCTACTGCAGCTACCCTTGCCTGTAGGAGAGTGCATGTCCATAATGACATCCAGTAGATGGCACGATTGTACCAATTTTGCACCATGAATATGTCCTTCATTAGTGAATTGTCTTCCATCTATTTTGTTGTTGTTGCTTAGCATGTCATTCATTCCAGTGATCTTTAAAAAATAATTTTTAAGTTTTTAATTCATGATGTCTGTACCTTTTTTTTCTTCAAATAGAATTATTACAATTATTTCAGGCTGAATTAATCACTCTAGACTTGCTCTTGTGGTGGTTTCGGCCAGGATTTACTGTGAAGTGTATTGAGACAGATGTTTGCTAAATCCACTAAACAAATTTGATTTGAGGAGATTTCATGGCATTCACTTTCATCAAATCATGTTACACAATTTAAATTATGTAACAAAAAATTGTTGTAAGGAATATAGCATATATATATATATATATGTATATATATTTATTATTTATTTTCATGTTTATAATATAGGGCTCTTATTGCAACATGCAGCCTAGCAAACAGTTGGGCTTCTTCTTCAGTTTGATGAAAACTTGAGCATGACTATTAACCTGCCAGATCTTTACAGATTCAATAAATGGATAATATTTCATGAACTCTTTTTTTGAACATTATTTTGTTCTTATTGTTTTGCCCTTTAATTTTTGTACTATATAGTACAGAAATTAAAGGGCAAAACAATAAGATAAATGAATAAATAAAATAGGAAATCTTACAGCTTGCCTTGTGAAATGGCCTACATCTTCTAAATGGTATTACTTGGCACATATAGTGAGCTTGTTCCTCAATACATCATCTATACATCCTACACTCATACAATCATACAGTATCATGCATCCCACCTAACCTGTATTCCAACATACAAACTGAAATTCACACTGCACATATAAAATAGAAATCATATTTTCCATACATTTACACAGATCTACTAATTCTTAAACCCAGACACATGCCAGCGAGTGGCCATATAGACACTCATACACACACACAAGCGTGTGCAGTGACTTACATTCACACACACAAGCTCTACATTGCCCTCAGGAAGATGATAGTGTTAGTTTGGAGACTATTCTTGCATGAATTTGATTTGTCTGCTTGATAATCAGGGAAGGCCCAGTGCTACATCCAGTGGTGCACTACTGCACCCTGTAAATCCCTCCAGAGCAGCCAGCTCAGGCACATTATCATCTCTGAGCACCCAGCGCCTTTGCTGGAGTTCATCCTGTGAGAACGTTCACTCACACATTGACACTAAAGGCTCTCTCAGGACATACAGTACAGTAGAGACAATGGAGACAGCAGATAACTGCATGTTTTCTTTCATGCTTATGTGTTGAGAAGGCCCAGAAAGCAAATGAATCACCTTCGGTCCAAAAACCCCTTAACTGCATCTATTAAATTACAATAAATTGACAGCTCTTTCAAAATTAAATAAATCTTAAATCTTAATGAGGAGATAACAAATCAGCCGTGTTTCTATGACATTTGTGTCAGTTATATTGTATGAATAAGTGTACTAATCACTGCTTTCACATACTTTGTGCGGGTGCTCTATTGGTGGGCTGGAGGATATGGGTTTCACAGGGACCGTTTGTGAGCTCCGCTGGATATTCGCACAGCGGTTTCATAGACGCGGTGGGGAAGGTGGGTTTTCAAGGGGGCAGTGAAGCAGTTTGCGCTCTGCGACATATACTCATAGATATAGGCACATATTCTGGAAGAATATGAAAACATTATTTACATTTAGGGTGTGACATACACTGTAAAAAATACCATAAAATCTTTTTTGTGTGTCTACCCGTAATTTTTCGGTTTCGATGGATTTAGTGACATCTGTGGTCACCGGTGGTCACAACAGTTTGTTTTCATACTTCAAATTATGGAGTTAAATTATAAATGACGCTACACCTCCAAACAAAGTGGCATGGCTTGCTTGGGTGTGTAAGCCTGGGAACAGTGAGCAATGTCATCCAACACAGAAATATTGAGCAACATATCAAACCTAATTTTAAAGTGGCAACACGTGGTCACATTTGATCATTTCTTGGCAAACTGTGATAGACATCAACTGCTACAAATAAGGGAGCTATAGTAAGTATAAGTATGATGTATGTAGATACACTCACTTTCACATTTTTTTTATCCACAACTTCGTAAAAGCAAGAAAAGGAGGAGGTTACATTCGGTACTGATGTTAGGCTGTTAGAACTATGCCTTCTGATTGTTGGGGGTATCCATTTTTTTGGCCACTTCAGCTGGTGGGTTATTATCTGAAGATTGTGTTCTTTCCATTGATTTTTCAGCCATTTTGAATGTGTAGGCCTATGCAACCCCAGCCAGCTTTGTTTAAAAACTTGGCTATACTCGTGATGCGTACGAGACTGGGCTGCCAAGCCTCTTGGAACCTGCACCTCTCTCCTTATATATATAGACACAGACAAAATAGTACAACAATGAATCCCACATTGGGTTAACCTTTGCAGCCGAGACACCCTACTTGTTCCCCATGACATCGGCTTTACGACAACAGAAAACATGATTACACTGTATTATGAAGAACCTACGTTTTACATAATTCTGACCCAACTGTATGTTTGGCACCTGAGAACAGTCTCCTAGTCACTATTGCTAACTCCCTGTCAGCACAGTAAACAGCCTGTTTTCCTTTGGGGTCTGATAAGAGGCAGACTTCTGTGAATTTCCCGACAAAATCAACACGGTGTCCTAAAAATAATACAGTGGAAGAAAGTCACAGCCAGGCCCTGTTGTCTCTCCAACATTAATTTATTTAAAAACAAAACAATCCTCATAAGTGTGCTAAAACATTGCGTTAAACTACAACTGGTGAAAATGACAATGAAGAAATGCATTTACAGTAAACAAAACCTGGAGATAAATTAATGAACCTATTTAAAACAAAACCAAACAAAAACATACATGTGCGTCACCATGATTCTGTAATCAGAGGTACAGCTCTTTTTGTTTCAGGGTTACCTTACAGCGCATTTTTTTAACCATGCAGAGAAAAGGAAACATTGACACAGCAGTTAATTTTCTGAAGATTAAAATAATAGAATGTAATGTAACAACAATTGACTGAATGAATGAACACATCATTGTTTTCAGGGCGACTCACGTTCACTGTGACCAGAGCTCTTTACATGTCGAGAGACCGGATTGGTCACATGTGCTGCCAGAGAATGCCATTTAGCACACACTAACCTTTCAGCTCAAAATTAGAATGACTTTTTCAACTTACTAACTACATCATACATTATTTGCCTACAGTTTAGAGTGTGTTCAGTGAGTGCATGTGTGTGTGTGTGTGTGTGTGTGCATATGCCGAAAGCATGTGTATGCATGATGCGTTTGGAGTGTGTGCTATAAGAAAAGGACACAGTTCATTATTGCTTTGTCTTTTTAATTTTAAGTGCAAGAATAATTACATAAGGAAACAAGATGAGCACTGCAGTTGTTTTTTTTGTGCCTACTGACAAGAAAGGTCCCTTCAGCAAATACGCAGGTGAGTGTATTTCTTTTCCAAAGTTTGTGTTTAATTGAACGCCCCCCCCCCACCCCCCGTGCCTGATCAGCAATATCACACCCCTCTGCCGAGTGTTCAACTCACTCCATCAATCCAGCTCTCAGCCAGCCAGTATGGGCCTGACTTACTGAAACCTTCAGCACGTGCAAAACATTTTAGCACTCGCAAAATGAATAACACAACCATTGATTGGCGCAAAACAAATGCCATGACCAATCACTGGTTGCGTTGTTGGTTTTGCCAACAATAAATCAGGCCGTATGTCCGTGAGGGGAAATAAACCTGCCCTGTTCAAAGTTTCAAGGATGTGGTGAAGTTCTTCTGCGGAGCTGGATTTGTTAGTTTGGTTTTCGGCCGGCTCGGCGAGCTTCACAGGGACCGTTCGTCTGCGCTGCCGGATGTTCGTAAAAGCGGCTTCAGAGACGCGGCGGCAGAAGCCCGTTTCTGACTCGGTGGCTCAAGCGCAAAGAGAGCGCGTCTCTTTCAACGTTCAGCAAGGAACGGCTTTAGTGCTCTGCTGCTAGCTATGCTCACGCACATTTTTTAAAATTAAATGCACGGGAGTTCCTCTGCCCTCTTCTTCCTGGAACTGGTGTGGTTAGTTTAACCCTGATAATGTCCCAAACCCGAGTTTAATAGATTCAGTGGCATTCGGTACTGCAGTGAACTGGACAGCAAAAACAACGGCTGTTTGTGGAGGACTAGAAACCGCAACTGGTCATCTATCCGGTCTCTACCTAGCATCCATCCAGTCTACACCCAGGATCCACACAACAGTTCCATACGTTAACAGCAGACTATGCAAAAAGTCAAGAGGAGGTGCACGCTCATCATTTTGCTGAGATAAGATGGACTAGTTCACAGAAATGATTTGCGTGATGGATATAGGTTGCATAGCATCAGTACCTTGAGTACCATTCATCAAAACAAAACCAACCCTTCCCTTAGACAACAATGTGAGTATGGGATAACACATTGCTATGGTAAGCTCATGCTCTCCAGGCATAACAATTATCAGAAGCCCTCCCACACAGACCAATTTTACTCCCAGTTTCAATCTGTAATCAATTTCCAGTTGTGACCCCCGACCTTGTGCGGTCACCTGTACCCCTAGCAAGAACAACTGCAGTTGAAGCTTATGCTCTCCTCAAACGCACAAGCCAGAGATTTTGCCACACACTACAGGTGTACTCCATGCACTACCTCCAACTAGAGGATTAGCATGGCTCTCACTGGTGACAACAGGTAGCATTTGGGCACTTGGTGCAGTGGAACTCAGGCCCACTTCAATGACAGAGTAAGTCCTTTGTAAATGCGGGCTATTGTCAACGAATGACATCAGTACTGAAAACATTTTTTGAATATTTAATGGATTTCACAGTACTAAACATAAATGCAGGCATATGTCATAGGACAAACCTCACTCAATCACAATTTTTTTTTTCCTGCAGGATCCTATGGGCATTGTATTCCTACAGTTTATTGTGTTTAAAAAAAAAAAAAATCAAACAGTAAACCAACCAAAAGCCTATCACAGCCTTCCTACTGAAGCAAGCTGGGAAACAGGGAAAAAAAAAAAACTATTTTCACATCTCTTTTTGCAGCTGAGAGTCAACATGTGGTTAAACATATTATGTGTAATAATGTTCAATATTATCATTATGCATAACAATTATCGTTATTGAAACTGCAAGTTTCCATGTTGCCTCAAACCTTTACTGACATAATTTAGTGAAATAGATGTAAAAATGGTCCCAAGCATTATGGAGACGACTGTATATACTGTAGTCATACAAACATATAATATTAAATATTTTACATTATATTGCAAAGACTACTCAAACTGATTGTCACCAAAACTAAAGTAGGGGGTGCAGTTAAGTGCACATACCTACATGCAACACCCCGCTATCCAGGCCTGCACGCATTATCATGCACTCACTCACTTTTCTCCATCTAGGGCATAAGGGTAGTGACTCAGTGGGCAATTTTGCAGGAGTCCATTAAACTACTGAGCCAGAGCCTTGAACATGACATGCAGGGTTTAACAGTGAAGCAGCCAGCTGAACCTAATCAGTACCCAATGGTACATACACAGTGCATAACTCAAACTAGAAATACTGCCATGCGGTTGTATGCCTCCGCCAACCAGTAGCCAGTTTGGATGTCAAATGTCATCACTTCATTATTTTATCCTATTTGACATTTGTGTGAAACTTTGTCATAATTAGTATATGAACTCTTGAGTTATAGTCAGAAACGTGATTTGTGAGGTCACAGTGACCTTGACCTTTGTCCTTTGACCACCAAAATCTAATCAGTTCGTCCTTGAATCCAAGTGGACGTTTACAATCTACACATAAGTTGTGCTAAATTTAAAGAAATTCCCTCAAGGCGTTCCTGAGATATCGCGTTCACGAGAGAATGGGATGGACGTGAGTTCACAGTGACCTTGACGTTTGACCACCAAAATCTAATCAGTTCATCCTTGAGTCCAAGTGGACGTTTACAATCTACACATAAAACCCCAACCATTTTTCAAACTATTTTTGAGGAGGGGCTTTTTTTCTGAACACTGTGAATTATTATGTGCCAGTCTTGCCTGGTTCAACCCTCAAGGAGGGCATTTATGAGTTCCTTTTGGCTTCCTCCTGCATCCTTGTGTGGTCAGGAACTATAACACTCAAAGAGGTTTGGGTGAAGCCTATAAGAGCCAGCAAAAAAACTAAATGATGCTGGTGTTCCATATCCTTGTCACTTTTAGAGCTCAGGGCAGGGGCATAACTGTGACTCCAGAGGGTAATGTGCTTGTGTGACATGTAAGCACTACACTCAATAACAAAAATGCATATAAATGCAGATAATATTGTCCTCTCGTACAGCAGCAGCCATTTCCTATTTGTGTTTGCAATGAAATGAACACTGTTGAGAACAGAAATGTTTTTTTCACCAATTCAACAACTACCTAATTTCAAATGCACAACTTTCAATGTGGAATTAGGCTCCATCATACAGTAGCACTGAGACAGCCCTTATTAGGATTCTTAGTGAAATTCATAAAAACACATATTTAGGAAATATTGCCATATTTGAACATATGGATCCGAGTGCTGCATTTGAAACTACTGATTACACAACATCATTAGACAGACTATTGGATTGGCAGATTATTGGTAATTTTTTCTCTGAAAGAGCCAGACTGTCATGTGTCATATTCAGTGCAAACTGAAGTAAGATGCTTTGAGTTATTGTGTATGGATTTAGGACCCTCACCTCAGGAATAAAAAAGGAGGCAAAAATTAAAATACACCTTGATTCCCTGTCTCTGAAGACCAGGATGGGAAATTTGGTGTTATTATATATTATAATCTCACCTTTAACACCCACAGCAATAGCATTACAATTTCAGTTTTTATCATCTCAAAAAATATAATGAGAAATAAGAGACTTCTTGTCCAAATCTGACTTTGAAAAGCTGATATCATCCCTTTATTGCAGCTAGGCTAGACTACTGCTTGGTTACTACAGCTGATCCAGAATGCTGCTGCCAGAGTACGACTAAGAGACCAGAACACATTACACCAGTCCTTAGATCACTACATTGGCTTACAGAATAGATTTTAAAATCCTTCTTCTTGTCTATAAAGAAAAAATGACTTAGCACAGTACATCACTGACTGCATTTTGGGTATGACCCATTCAGGCCGTTCAGTACATCTGGGAAGGGTCTGACAATTGTTCCCAAGGTGAAACAAAAACTGGCAAAGATGCTTTGAGTTATTATGTATGGATTTAGGACCCTCACTGCAGGAATAAACTTCTGGATGACCTGAGACATACCCTAACGCTCACCTATTTTTAAAAGCAGGCTCAGGACAGTCCATGACATGGCACTAATTTATTTAAATTTATTATCTATTGATTTTTATTATGTTGTTTTAAAATCACCTGTATTTATTTTTTGATCATTACTACAAATGTCTTTTAAAGTTTAAAGTCTATGTAAGCCGGCTGACAGGTGTGGATTCAAGTGGATGCAGGATGCAGATGAAGCTTAAATCCAATTCAGTGGTATTTATTGTATAACAGCAGAAGGCAGGCAGTTACAGAAGAGGACTGAGAAAGAGATCTCTGGCTTACTCAAAACAAAGAAAACTGACAGGCAGAAGTTTAGCTACGACACGTAGCGGCTCAGAATAATACAGACTAGGCAGACTAACAACTAAGCACTGACTGAATGGGGGAAACAGACCTAAATACAAATAGGGGGTGACTGATTGCAGACAGCCAGTGACACACAGAGGTATAGGGCTACACATGAGGGAAACAATCAAACAATCAACTAACCAATCATTGCATTAATTTAGCAATTATACCCCTGGGTAGAACACCAGAGGGAGAGACACTAGGGAGGAGAGAGGGAGACAGGGTTAGTAGGCAGCTGGGCGTCACAGCCATGACAGTTTATCTAATTTCATTTAGTCTTATTTCTATGTCACCTTTTCTTTTCCTCTATATGCTTTTGTGGGGAATGAGTTGTTTATTTGTCCTGTAAGGACTTTCTTAGAGGGCAGCAGTTTATTCTTTCTTTGAATGTTTTTTTGTAAAGCACATAGAATTTTTTGTGCATGAAATGTGTTATATAAACAAAATTAGCCTTTACCAGTGGTACACTACTGCACCCTGTAAATGCCTCCAGAGCAGTCAGTTCAGGTGCATTATCATCTCTGAATGTAAGAGAGGACAAACACTGTCAAGGATTTCCTACTGACTGACAACAGCAACAAGCCTGATCAGCCAGTTTGTTCCAGTTTTGAATGCCATGTCAACACCCCATGGGGTGTGTTCTGTACTCTTCTGTTTGTTTAGAAAAACCAAAAGCAAACATATCAGAGTGAGGGACTGTGTCTGTGAAATGGCAGCTAAACCTTTGATTCCTGAGGACGATCTCTGTTGCTCTGTATGTTGTGATATTTTTAAAGAGCCTGTTCTCCTGAAATGCAGCCACAGCTTCTGTGGAGTGTGTTTGAAGCAGTACTGGAAAGAGAAGAGCTCTCGAGAATGTCCCATCTGTAGGAGAAATGCCTCTAGGGAGGATCCTCCTGTAAACCTGGCTTTAAAAAACATTGTGGAGTCCTACTTAATGCAGAAGTCTATAAGGGAAGCTGCAGGCAAGAGTGATGATCACTGCAGTCTTCATGGGGAAAAACGTTTATTCTTCTGCGAACATGACCAAGAGCCTCTCTGTGTCGTCTGTCAGACTTCAAAAAAACACAGAAACCACCCGGTCTGTCCAGTGGAAGAGGCTGCGCTGGATCTGAAGGTAATTTATTTTAAATTACATCTATTTCATATTCTCAAGACACAGTCAAATATGAGTAAAATGTCTCTGTGTAAAACATTCAGATCTGACGGACAGCTGTGGTATGAGGTCTTGTAAATATTACATTACATTACATTACAGGCATTTGGCAGACGCTCTTATCCAGAGCGACGTACAACAAAGTGTATAACCATAACCAGGAACAAGTATGACGAAACCCCTAGAGAGAAGTACCGGTCCAAGTGCAGGGAACAACCGCATAGTTCAACTTGGACCCTGATGGTTAAACTGATTAACACTAACAACGAGAACGGCAACAACGCAATCTATGGAAAAAATACAAGTAGTCGTTAAGACAGTTAATGCACCTAAGTCACCTACGAAACAGCTGCCTAGTTACAACCCTAAGTTTAGTCATTTACAGGGGGGAAGGGAGGGATGGGGAGAGGTGCAGCCTGAAGAGGTGAGTCTTCAGTCGTCGTTTGAAATGGGTCAGTGTCTCAGCTGTTCTGACCTCCACAGGGAGGTCATTCCACCATCGTGGGGCCAGAACAGACAGGAGACGTGTTCTGGAAGTGCAGGTGCGAAGAGGGGGAGGTGCTAGGTGTCCTGAGGTAGCAGAACGGAGGGATCTGGCTGGCATGTAGGGTTTGAATATCTTGTGGAGGTATGCTGGGGCTGATCCCTTGACTGCCTGGTATGCTAGGACCAATGTTTTAAATTTGATGCGAACTATAACAGGCAGCCAGTGGAGGGTAGTGAGCAGGGGAGTTACGTGGGAGTGTCTGGGGAGGTTGAAGACCAGACGAGCCGCAGCATTCTGAATGAGTTGCAGGGGTCTGGTGGCAGATGCCGGTAGTCCAGCCAGAAGAGAGTTGCAGTAGTCCAGGCGGGATAGAACCATTGCTTGGACCAGGAGCTGGGTTGAGTAGGTGGTGAGAAAGGGGCAGATTCTGCGGATGTTGTACAGGAAAAATCTGCATGCCCGGGTTACTGCTGCAATGTTGTTGGAGAGGGACAGCCTGTTGTCCATCACCACTCCGAGATTCTTGGCGCAGGGTGATGATGTCACTACGGTGTCCCCTAGGGAAATGGAAAAGTCGAGGAGGGGAGAGGATAGAGCAGAAATAAAGATTAGCTCCGTCTTTCCCAGGTTGAGCTTCAGGTGGTGATTGTCCATCCAGCTCTGAATGTCCCTCAGGCAAGCGGAGATGCGGGCAGGGACCTGTGTGTCCGATGGGGAGAAGGAGAGAAAGAGTTGCGTGTCGTCGGCATAGGAGTGATAGGACAAGCCATGGGCAGATATTACAGGGCCAAGGGATCTGGTGCACAGGTGTAAATACAGTCAGTCTGGCCTCCACTTCCACTCACAAAGACAGCAACAGGAACAAATCTGCTGATCAGTCAAAAGCAGGAAGAGGCAGCACTGTATCTGAAAGTGTTTACAACCATTAAAACATCATGTATATTAGACTTTCAGTGTAGGGCTTTATGAATAAAATGCAAGCATGGTTAATCTTGACTGACAGTTGTGCTTGGGGGCCTTTTACAGAGAATATGGCTCCAAACATGAACACTGAAATATACAGAGCCATTTTAGAAATATGCAGCAATGATGTGTCAAATTAGAAGTACTGACAGGACAAATGGAGATATCACACATGACCTTTAATATAATAAAGGTCACAACCTAATAAAGCTGCCGTGAAATACTCCGTTATTTGCTTGGGGAGAGAACTGAGCAACAACCAGGAAGTAAATAAATCCACAATGACTGGAGCTATACATATGCACAAAAAATTCTTGTACCAATAAGTCAAATCAATTTTATAAGTACTTTAACATTTCTTACAGTCTACTATAAAATATATGAAATTTCAACCCAGCAAAAGTTAGTCTATTTTTAAAATCTTATATGCCATATAATTTGACTGGTTTAATTGTTTTGAAAATGCATCACATAACATTTTATGCTGTGTTATAAGTATGTTTCACTAATCTTTACTTAATTTGTAGGAGGGCTATTTTCCTGACTACTTCTCCCATGTTCTTAATAAGTTGTACTGACTTTCACTTGTATTGTAGCAGGGGTATTACTGTGCCATTTGTGTCTTTCTGTAAGTGATTACTGATTCATGTAACTCCAGGAGGAACTCAAGCCTGCACTTAATCATATTAAAGAAAAACTGAAGAGGTTTACTGACGTTGAACAAGAATGTAAGAAAACAGCTGAACACATCAAGGTAAGGAAAGCAATTATGAATACTGTTTAGGTACACAGAAATACAAAATAATTCCTTTTGGTTCATGTTTCTTTTGACAGGAATAACAAACACATTGACTGCCACACTTAAATAACGAAACATAGTTACACTATTCAAGTTTAAAACAGTGTGTTTGAATTGCAGAGTCAGGCCCAGCACACAGAGAGGCAGATAAAGGCAGAGTTTGAGAAGCTCCACCAGTTCCTGCGAGAGGAAGAGGAGGCCAGACTAGCTGCTCTGAGAGTGGAAGATGAGCAGAAGAGTCGGATCATGAAAGAGAAGATAGAAAGCATCACAGGACACATCTCCACTCTTACAGACAAAATCATTGCTATAGAGAAGGCCATGGACACTGAAGACACCTCCTTTTTACAGGTAAGACCTGGATTTACTGTAATTCAGTATGCTGGTTTTTTGGTTTTTTCACAATATTAGGCCGTGTTCCCTTACTCTGCACCAATGCAGCAGTAGCCTACTGTGAGTGTCAAATTCACGGTGCAGGTGTTCAAAGAAATGAATATGCTCATTTTAAAATGTCATCAAATTTTTTTTTTTTATATTTTTGAATTTTGTTGGTGTAACCAGAAAGTCAATAGAAAACATCAGCACTGCAGAATAGGACATGTCCTGTATAATTTACAGAAGGCCTCATTTTCCTCACATAATTGTCTTTCACCATTGTGTCCTATATAATAGCAATGACACTGCACACTACATGCAGGTAACTGCTACAAAGTTCAAGATGGATGAAACTGCCTGTTCACTCTCTAGATTTGCAGTCATTTGATTCAGAACAAAACCTGCCCAGCATTTTTATGCACAACCGTGAGAATGCTGGGATGTTCATTGCTTAATCATTTCAGGAGTCACACCTGTGTGGAAGCTCCTGCTTTCAATGTTTTTTGCATCCTTCATTTATTCAAGTGTTTCCTTATTTTGACAGTTACCTGTACATTACAGTGCCTTCATTCGCATTTGCTCACTGGTAAAATTACATCACTTTTATTTGAATGGCTCTTTGTGGTGTGGGGATGGCTGGTTTGCCACCCTTGTGAATAAATCTGGACTGTTGGAACATCATCTCCCTGTGTCTCTGTGCTGGAGGGCCCCAAGGAAAGCCACTTTGGTGGCCTGTGGCAGGCGTGTTTACCACACTCTTGTTTTTCACTTATTATAGCCTGTCTCTCATGATGTTCTCTACTGAGTATGTTTATACATGTATACATCTTATCACAATTGTGCTGTTATGTGTTTTTCAGAGCTACAAGAACATCAAGGAAAGGTATGTAGACTCTGACCTATTTTCTAGTGTCTGTTTAAGTCTCTTCAAACCCTAAATCTGGGGCGACATAACTCAGGAGGTAAGAGCGGTTGTCTGGCAGTCGGAGGGTTGCCAGTTTGATCCCCTGCCCTGGGTGTATCGACATGTCCCTGAGCAAGACACCTAACCCCTAATTGCTCCCAACGAGCTGGTTGGTACCTTTCATGGCAGCCTTTCACCGTTGGCGTGTGAGTGTGTGTGTGAATGGGTGAATGAGAGGCATCAATTGTAAAGCGCTTTGGATAAAAGCGCTATATAAATGCAGTCCATTTACCATTTAAATCTTGAGTGACTCCTGCTTGTCATTACAGAGCCCAGTGCACACTGCAGGATCCAGAGCTACTCTCAGGGGCACTGATAGATGTGGCCAAACACCTGGGCAACCTGAAGTTCAGAAGATGCAGGAGATGGTGCAGTACAGTGAGTATCTGGGGCAAAAATTGAAATCACATTATTTGTGAACATTTAAATGAAAACATCAAACTCAAAAAACCGAGCTGTATGGTGTGAAAGATAAACAGTACAGAATCATCCAGTCTCAGTTCCCGTCAAGTTTAGGAAGATTCTGGGGCTGCACTACACTGCTCTCAATTTAATATCAGAAAACAAGCAAGCATTAGTTAACATTAGTGAATTAGTGCACTGTTTAAAACCTAATTAAAACTGCAGTTTGTAAGTTTGGAGAAAATAACTAGTGTTACGGCCGGCTCGAAGGGCCGCAACAAACAAGTCCAATGTACTAAAAAACAATTCAGAAACTAATCTAAAAACACAAACCCAGACATTTATTAGAATAACCAACAAACAAATCACAAACTAAAACAAAGGAAACCCCACAAAGTTCAAAAAAAAAAAAAAAACAATCTTCACAAATACTACAAACCCAAAACCACGAATCAAACCACACACAAAAGAAACCCCAAAGAAGATCTCAAAGAAAGAACTCCCCTGGCTCATACTGCAGGGCTTATGTTGGCCACCGGCAGGTGGAGGCAATCAAGCAATTAGGCAATCAGGCAACTACCTCCTCCTGCACCACCCAGACCAGCAGAGGCAGGGGACGTAACACTAGATTTAAAAAAAGAAAAGAAACATTCAACCCCCTCCCAACCCTCCCCTCAGCTCTCCCTTCAAGCCCCTCCCTATAAGGCCTAATTCATATCAGGAACTATTAGCTGTGTGAATTACGTGCATGAATGAATGAATGAATTTTATTATTGTGTCATGCATCACACCGATGCCCAGCCCACATTGGCTTACACGACACCAACATTTTGCATATAACAGATCCAGAGTAAATCATAAACCTATTAAAATGCAACAAACACATATCTGATACATATGTCCTGTACAAAACAGTATAGACTCCATAACCAAACCTTCTTATCTTCTTTTTCAGGTTTTTGCAACATGTACATAGTCATTACATAAATAATAACACCTCATTAGAGACTAAACAAACAACCCATCTTGCCTTCTTTTCCAGGTGTTTGATACAAAGTTAGTCATTTTAAAAACGTCAAACTTAAATAGCAATTTTTCATCATCCCCACCCCCCCAAAACACTTCAGGATTTCGTTTAGACATTTCATGGAAAATTGGTGCTCTTAGATCATCATAATATGTACCGTACAGCATAAAGTTGGATTCATTTTCAATTTCACCCAGATCACATAACAGACATAGTCTTTGTTCTTCAACTACATCATTAGATCTGCCTACCTCAATAGCCAGAGGAAGGATACCGGTTTGTAACTAGGCAACCAGGGACCTTTGGCTTCTGGTTAGGTATGCCATAACATATGGTTCAGGGCCATAGTTTTGCTTAACATGAATATATGTCCTTAATTTTGGTTTTAGCAATATATTATTAGACCACTTTTCTTCTTTGATAAAAGCTTATATTTAATCATGTTAATATTACACCGTAAGTTATTTCTGTAAATATATTGTAAATCAACTTCCTCAAAAAATGCATCATCAAGTTCTTTTGTCCATGGGGTGTTGTGTAATTTCACCCTGAATAGCTAGAACTGGAGCAAATTTATATACCCCAAGAAAACATTGTATGGATCTGTTCTGAATAGAATTGGCATTTTTTGGATTCTTTAAAGCCCCATATACCAGCAGCATAATTCAGTACAGGAGAGACACAGGCATCATAAAGTTGTGAATATGTTGAATAGCCAAGATCTTTGCGCACTTTAAATTTATTAATCACTGAGCCTAACGCTCCTCCAGCCAAGGTCACTAGGGATTTTATCCCCACCTTGTAGGTCATAAATTCATCCAGGGCAAACCCCATGTATTTATACACATTAGCATATTCTAGTGGTGATGGTCCAAAAGTGATATTTTGTGTACTTCTTGCTGTACCCTTTTTCCTGAAATGCATTATCTGGGTTTTACTCTGATTTATTGTATTGCATTGAATTTGCTATGATATGTGTTCATTTATTTAATTTCATGATGCAAACAGATTTTGTTTTTAAAGCATAAATCACTATGACTACCGTGTATTCAAAATCAAAACAATGATATACAGTTTCCCATGTATATGACATAATCTGAATAGAGTATTTGAAATGTGTATCTTCTCACAGCCTTTTAAATATCATTCTTCTTGTGGTGCTGGACCCCAATACTGTATGTGCCACTCTCTCCCTCTCTGATGATCTGACCACTGTGAGACACACAGATACAAAGCAGAAATATCCTGACAATCCAGAGAGGTTTAGCTACTGTGCGTTTGTGCTGGGATCTGCGGGGTTTACCTCAGGGAAACACAGCTGGGAGGTGAAGGTTGGGAATAAATCTGATTGGACTATAGGGGTGATGAAAGAGTCCATCAGTAGGAAGGGAAATATAACATACTCCCCAAAGAGAGGATTCTGGGTCTTAATGCTGAGGAATGGTGGTAGGTACAGAGCAGCTGGAGTTACTGACCTCACACTGAAGAGGAAACCCCAGAGCATCAGAGTGCAGCTGGACTATGACAGGGGGGAGGTGTCCTTCTTTGACTCCAGTGACATGTCACTCATTTACACTTTTAAAGACACATTTACTGAGAGAGTCTTCCCATTCTTCTCTCCACATTTGAGAACAGATAACAATGATGGATCCCTGCAAATATGCCCAGTGAAAATCTCTGTAAAAGTGAAGTCAATCCAGTGAAGGTATTTGTTTTAAAAAAAAGAACAAAGTAGAGATGTTGTACTTGGAAATAACTTTTGTTGTTTCTAATGTGTCTCAGCATGCCTGGTTTCTGACTTGGGTACTCTGGGGTAGACTTGCTGGAGATGTGAATTGATCAAGGTGAGGTGGTTGATGGCCTACCAGAAATAAGTGGGAGGCAGACATACACTCAGATAACAGTGATTATTTGGTTAATGTAATCAGCCTCAGTATGCATGAATACTGATTTGGGACACACCAGAGGAAGTGCAAAGGGGGATGTTTTAGTAGTCTGTCAGAAGAGAGCAGACATGCATACAGAGGTAACAGTTGAACAGTTGAACTGCTTGATTTCCTGCAACTTCATTGCTAGATTTTGTTCTGGAAAAGGGGTACAAATCTGGTGCTTGACCAACACTGTATTGTGACTTACCTGCATTGCTTTTACCTCATATCTTTCATGCTGTCCTTGGAGACAGTTTTTGTTTATTAATGGTATTGATCTAATCTTTTTAACTGATCATTTTACTTTGCAAAGGACCAAATTTCCTCATACCTAAAGAATACTATAGAAGAAATCCATTAATTATTATTATGAATAATAATAATAATAATAACAATAACAATAACAATAACAATAATAATAATAATAATAATAATAATAATAATAATAATAATAATAATAAATAAATTAATTGGGTTTTGTTTTGCTCTAGCTAATAGGACAAATAATTTCATATAATGTTTATACATAAAGCAGATGTGCTCTTTTTATTTGTTTTTATTCAATTTTCCATTGCAGTTAAAAAACAAGTTGGTGTACAATCAGTCCTGGTATCATAAAAAACGTGTAAAATAAAATTTTAAAACAAATTTTAAAAATGCACATGCATTCTTCTGGTTTAATCAAATTCTTTTATATCTGATTGATTTAATTCCTGGGTGGATAAGGCAGTGTACAAGCTTGAAATGTTTGCGTATCGTGAGCTCAGATTGATTGCATCAGTAGTGCTCTTCAGATTTTACTTTACAGATCCAGTGAAGAATAAATTCACCCTGTCAGCTCCATGCTGTAGGATTTACATCTGAGCCTTCAGTAGCCTCACCTGCACACCTGCCATTGGTCTCTCATTCCCTTTTCTTGAATGACAGCTATTATATGACAGTTATTAGAATAATCAACCATAATTAAATAACTGATTTACACAATTTAATTGATTTTATATGAAAAACGTTTTCTATAGGGCAATAGCAATAAAAAAATACACTTTATTTGGTACACCTATTCAACTGCACGTTAATACAAATATCTAATCAGCCAATCATGTGGCAGCAACGCAATGCATTTAGGCATGCAGACATGGTCAAGGCAATCTGTTGAAGTTCAAACCAAGCATTAGAATGGGGACGCCACAGCCTACCTGAGTATTGTTGCTGACCATGTCCATCCCTTTATAACCACAGTGTACCCATCTTCTAATGGCTACTTCCAACAGGATGATGTACAATGTCACAAAGCTCAAATCATCTCAAACTGGTTTCTTGAACATGACAATGAGTTCACTGTACTCAAATGGCCTCCACAGTCATCAGATCTTAATCCAATAGAGCACCTTCGGGATGTGGTGTAACGGGAGATTTGCATCATGGATGTGCAGCCGACATATCTGCAGCAACTGCGTGATGCTATCATGTCAATATGGACCAAAATCTCTGAGGAATGTTTCCAGCACCTTGTTGAATCTATGCCACAAAAAATTAAAGCAGTTCTGAAGGTAAAAGGGGGTCCAACCCGGTGAGTGTATGTATTAAAACAGAACTCCATATTACTCCCAATATTTTCAGATTTGTCCATTATTCTACTGTTGTGGTTCACTGAAACATGAATAAAATGAATGTAGTTTTACACATCAATATTAGTAAAAATAAAACACAACCTAGTTAATTAACTCTCTAAATCCTCTTGTTCCCAATGTCCCTCATTGTGGTTCTGTCCTCACTCCACTCCAGAATATTTGATAATAAAATGATTAATAATGAATTAAGATTAATTGATTAATTAATATATTCATCAGCAGGGCAAGTCACACTGTAAAAAGTACAGAATACTAAAAATGTCAAGCCAATTTATTTCACTAAATGTTTTAGTTTTGAGCAGAATTTAGATTTTTAAACTTTGTGTCAATTTATGCTATTGAACATCAATTAGTTCAGAAAAATTATTATAAAACCTTAAAACCTGCCTTGAAATGTTCAGTATTTTAGCTTTATTGACAGTGCATAATCTAAAAGAAACAAATGTATAACAGTCAAAAACAGCAGGCCATAATTAGGTGAAAAATAGGTTGGTGTTTTTGCCTATAAAATTAACATGGCAGTTGTTGATGTCGATGTTTCACTTAATTTTGTCCACCCCTGTATGTTCTTGCTTTTTTTTTTTTCCACAAAAACACCTTTATTTTTACATTGGTTCTGTGTAAAATTATTAGTCTCATAAACTTGGTTTTATATTTGAATGAAGTAATAAAAAGTAATCGAATCTCGGCTTGGGCCTTTCTCTGTGGAGTTGCATGTCCTCTCCATGTCTGCGTGGGTTTCCTCTGGGTACTCCGGTTTCTTTCCACAGTCCAAAGACTATGCAGGTAGGCTAATTGGAGACTCTAAATTGCCCATAGGTATGAGTGTGTGTGCCCTGCCATAGATTGGCAACCTGTAATCCTGCCCTTTGCCCAATGCATGCTGGGATAGGCTCCAGGAGCCCCTGCAACCCTGTCCAGGATAAGCAGGTATAGACGATGGATGGATGAAGTAATAAAATGTATTTCACATGTAATAAGATGTATTTCACAAAACTGCTAATATTCTCTCTGCTGAATAGTACAATATGAGTTAATGCAACACATTTTTGGTCGCTGTGCCAACATAAAAGCTTGGAATTCGTAATTCACCCAATCTTAGAATTTGTAATCCACAGAACCTTGAACCTTGAAAGTTGAGCAAACTTAAAACTGCTTCTGTAATCAGTTCCTAAAAAAAATATACTCTACAATTTTTTTTTACATTGTATATCAGATACACCTTTGTCAACATTTTGACTACAAGCAAAAGAAAGACATCGCTTTGCTTAGATGACATCACTGTCAGAGACACATACACTGGGATGACATCACTGTAATAGACATAGAAACCCTCTCTGGGAAGATCTGAAAAGCTCCAGGATTTGCTCAGTGTATAAATTAGCACTGAAATATGGGAAGAGTTTCTCGGTAAAGGAGTCTCAGCTAAATTTATGTCTCAGCCCCGCCCCACATCCATAGTGCCCATAACCGCGGCTTCCATTAGACCCCACCCACAGTATCTCCTCCCCCTTCCTAATTGGTGCTTGTTGCTCTCAGCACACAGGAGTAGTGTAGCGGTTGGCACAGACTCCCATGACCCGAGCAAACCAGGCTGATACTGGATTTATGGCACACTAATTGTGAGTGTGTAATCTGTTAATGATACACTGTCCTGAAAAACTACAGCATTTATGACAATATGCTGTTCTTCCAAATGAGCTAATCTATCTAATTGTGGTTTAATCCTTTCAAGATGTAAACCCTGACAAATGATTCCCATATCCCTTATCCACTGGGTTGTCCAAGAAAGGACACTTCACACTATAAAAAAAATAATAAATAAAAAAATAAAAATGGTAGAAACCGTTTCGGTAAAACGTAAAATTTACATTATTTTCTTTTTCAAAACATTGTCAAAGTCATGTAGAATAACGATAACTCGATATTTAATGGCCATCCCATAAGGATTTCAAACTGTTTTTTTCCTACATTTTTTTTTTCATTTACAGCATTAATGCTCATCTTTTCACCATTTTATTATGGGATTTTTATTTTTATTTAGTACTGTTTATCAAGGTCACCTGCAAAGTGACTGGTCTCCTGAAGTTGTCTCTCCAAATAATATGGGGTAGGTCGGGTTTAGCTCAAGTTAACCTGTCAGGTGGCAGGTTAGTTTCAGAGCATACGTTACCATCACATCTGACTCAGGCTTTCTCTGATCCTCATATTGGGACCCGATAATTTAGGATTTTCCTACATTTTGATTGAATAGATCCAGATAACTTGCCGAACCTGCTTTCTGGAACCAACCCCAGTCAACACTGCTTGTCTGCCTTTTCTGAAACAGCTGTTAAATATCGCCATCTAGTGGCACATTGTGAGACTGATAAGTGGTAGTGAAACAAAGCTTTAATTTGTGGTTGGTCCTTTCCTCATCACGGCCTGTCCATACTACAAATCAGCATAACCCTTGGGACTGTAATTTTGCAATCGTTGGCTTTGTGATGGTGTAAGTGTGTTTACAGAATCTCCAGGCTGATAGCATGCAGCCTAGATTTAGTGCTGTCTTCAGTGGAATGGCTTGTGCAGACTCTGTAAGGTTTAGTAGGCTATTCGGTAAAATCTAACAACCCTGCTGTGCTGTCCCTATAGTGTGTACAGTCCACCAGCATTAAAATAGCTGTGTTCCAGCCTGTTCAGACTCTGGACTTTTTAAAGAAATGCATCTCCATTGATATGCAGCTGTTTCTTATTTGGATTAAAAGTTTCTTATTGTACAAATTGCTTGATTGCAGACCTACTATGTCCATAATCGTAGAAAATGAAATAACGCAAGCCACTGCATTGTTGAATTACCTTCAATGAGTAAATTACAGGACTGTGATTTCAGTACCACCTACAACAGCTACACTTTCTTGGAGGAGAGTGAAAAATGACCACTGCACTTGATCCACCAGATGGCGCCAGTCTACCACTTTTGCGTCCATGAATTTCCCTTCATATGTGCAGCGCCAGGCATTTGTTGTTAATTAATTTGCTTAACACATCATTTATTCCAGTGACCATAAAAAAGATTTTCAAAAATATCACAAATTGATATCTGATTTATTTATTTTTTTTAAGTAGAATAACTGCAATTATTTCTTTCTGCATTTATCTGCATTTTTACAACATCCAGAGACTTGAATTTTCTCTTAAAGATAATATTACAAGCATAAATAAGGTTTCAGTCACTGTATAGCCTGTTTTATGAATGTACTTGATGATATGACTTAATTTGGCTTATGACTGCATGAAGTTTTCCCCACTACAGACAAAGGTCATGGGCGGGTAACAGATATTTCTTGTCTGACGTGTTTCTTGATTCAAATGATGACACAGAAGATGGGGAGAGACACATGCTGCTCCAACACTGATCTTTTTCCCTCTTTCTTTCTTTGCTCTTCCTTCACGAGCATGCACACACACACACAAATATACACATGTAGAAACTGAATGCATAAGCACGGACATGTACACTCAGATACACATGTACACTCACATGGCTACACGTACAGACACATACAGACATGTAAGTATGCACAAGCATGTGACCACACACAGATGCATGCATTAAAACTATGCCATACATGCACACATACACAAGCATGCTCATGAACATGCAGATTTGCACGTGCAGTAAATATGCACATGCATTCTATTAGAGTTAATGGGGTCTTCCTGCAACTCCCCTTTTGTTCCTCCTATCGGCTTTATTAAAGTGTGTGCCTTTGTTGTATGTGTATGTGTACACATTTGTGTGGGTTGTGGCAAAACATTCCCATGTAAAATTATTTATGTGATATAAGTCATTTCAAAAGGGTTGCATGATGTTTCAGTAAACAAAGAAAGTGAATGACTGCAGCACACTGCAGTTGAAAGGTCACCTGCTCTGCCCTGCAGTTTGAGCAATATGAAATGTTGGGACACTCAGTCTTCTAACTGCAGCATTCTGGAGTTCTGCTGCCTAGTGATGGTTCTGTTTGTTTGGTCAGACTGGTACTGTTTAGTATGAATGCATGTTCTCCCCTCCCACCCTACTGGCTGCTGTACTTTTGTTTGTACCACACTGATCAGTTTTTGCTGTTCAATAAACTGTTTCAGTAGAAGTATGTAATGGATTGATAAAGGGCAGACATCACCATTGTGCCCCAGGCTTTATGCTACATTCAAAAGAGCCGTTGAGTTCTCATCTCTGTGGTCTTCAGACGGTGGTGATCCACAGCACAGATGATGGAAATCTGCTCTTGTTTTAGTTCCTGCACCTCCCACAGTTTGAGCTCCTGCCTTTCTTTTATTGAATCAATTCTGTTTGACTGTTTGCTGTGCTCTGATGAGAGTCATCTGGATGGACATGTTTTTATTAGGAGAGGACTCTGGTCATGATCTGAACAACTAGCCATGATACACTGAGCCTGGGCAAAAAACCAATAAACAGCCCAAAAGTGTATGCACACACACACACGCGTGCACGCACGCGCACACACACACACACACATGCACACACGCACACAGGCACACAAACATGTACACACACATGCACACACACATACACACACATGCACACAAGCACATACGCACGCACACATGTACACACACATGCGCACACGCACACACGCACACACACACATGCGCACATGCACACACGTACACACACACACACAAACACTCAAATGTAGCACAAGTGAAGGGGACAGGTGAAGTTTGAGGGTGTGTCCCCTGTTAGACTGGTTAGAAGCGCATTCAGACTATGATTTATATACTCTTTCCATGCTTTCCACTCATAAAAGAAGGAATATGAAATGCAGTCCTTCAGGGAATGTTGCATAACTACCAGCTAGTTCAATCATTTTTTTAAATTTCATATAGAATACTTAACCCCCATTTTGTCCTCAGTTAAACATGCCCTATCCTGAATTTTAGTAGCCGTGAAAACCCAAGAAAAGTCATTTTTTTAACATGCAATTTGATGACTTCCTGGAGTGAACATACCAGTACAAAACGTTTTACATATTTCTATAAAATTAGTTCACGATCAAGGAACGGAGATTATCTTAAAATGTCTTATTAACCTTGCAGTCATGAAATCATAAGTCATAGTCAAAGTGAAAACTGATTAAATACAGTCTCTAGGTTGTAAAGAAGGAAAGGAGTTATTCACTGATTTATTGTTGAGCAACAGGGTATTTCTACACGAGAAATATTGATTTAGGGTTTAAAATTCAATGAAGAGACTTTTTTCCAGGGGGTCTGATGGAGGTGGGTCATTTTTGACTGGCATGGGAGGAATTTTGACCCTGTTGACATGCAGTGCATGGGTAATATGAAGACAACATAAGGGTAAATGAGTGATGTGCATGTCTAATTATGAATTTAAATGAGATTATATTGTCATTGTACTGTCATTTCCAAAATTATTTCCATCAACTAATCATGAGTTTAAAAAAACAATGTTCTTCTGCAGGCTATAATAACAGTTATTTATCGCATCACCACGGACAATGGCTTGCATCATTACAGGAAGCTATTGCTTCAGGACAGCACTCATATGCACTTTACATTATATTTATTCAGCAGATGCTTATCTACAGTGACTTATAATGAAAGAGACATAAGCACATCCATTAGTTACGTGACCGCTATCTCAACCAGCTTGTTGTCATCTTGAGCATCTCTAAATCAGCTTCACTCCAGCTGGACCAGATTCAGACCAGCTGGACCAGCTTAAAACTAGGCTGGAACCAAGCTGGAATTTACACCAGGATGAGCAACAGTGCCAGAATAGCCAAGCTCTAAATGTTAATCTAGAGCCCTGATACAAATCAGATTCACAAACCTAGCATTTTGTAGCCTACTTAAGGCTTGAATTCCTAATCTTACAGCATGTAAGAAACAGCCAGGAACTGCAGTGAAACCATTAATCTAAATTCATAAAGACACACCAAAGAATATGGCTGCTGGGTAGTTCCATTTAGGATAATTTTGGGAAAACTCATTTTCTTTGAACATGTTTTGTTGGATTTTTAATGACTGGTGTCGTACATCACCTATAATTGTCATAAAAAATATCCAAAACCTTGCAACTCTGCTTAAAGCAGGTTCATAAAACTGATTGGAGCCCTAAATTATAACTTAATGATGATCAGCTGCCAGAAAGCAGAATGGAAAAGAAAGATGATTGGTGCGCACCTTTTATGTAAGCCTTCACTCCCCCAAACACATGGCCATATAGTTGCAGCTGACCATTGTGAATCACACAAATGAGTGGTCACATTTATAATATCAAATGTGTATTTTTCTGTTTAAGAACCATTTTTCCCAGCCCATACTGCCTTGAATTAACGCTGTTCAAAAAGAAAGGTTATTCCAGATTTCACCACTAGAGGACAATGAGGCATTTTCTTGTGAGACGGGTAGGCATGCTGGCCAGCTCTCGCCTTTTCAGGCCAGTAGAAGCGAGAGAAAAAATGGCCTAGCTAGCTTTTGTCCATCTCTTTGATTCCCTGCTCATTCCAGTTAGTAAGTACGCGTATATGTGTTCAAGATAATTACAGTGTGATTTAAACTGTGGGATTTTCCAGTATTCTGTTCTTTTTGATTGTTGTAAAAGTAGATAAACTTTCCCCACTCGTGTGAAGGGGGCTATTTTACTTCCGGTCACAAACACATAGGCCTACGGGTTAATGGCAGCTAGCCATTCAGTTTACCAACGTTTTTTAATGGATCCCTGTGATGTTATTTGCTTTCTGGGGCTCCTGTCATAACGTTAAGATGTTTGTTAAGTGAAGCTGACAATGTATTTTCCCAGTTTTAAGCTCATTAGCTTCATGTTCATAATAATCTAACTAGCCTACTCCCCCCTTTCAAATGTCTTGAAACAAGCAAATTAAATGTTCCCGAATGAATGTGCTATATAAATATAATTTGACTGGGCATTTTTATTTAATCCAGGGGGACACTACTCTCTGCACCTTGTAAATCCCTCAAGAGCAGTCAGTTCAGGCACATTATCATCTCAGTATATGGGCATGAAGACTGAAGACAACAAGCCTGATCAGCCAGTTTGTTCCAGTTTTGAACGATATGGGGTGTGTTCTGTCTAAAGTTCAGCAAAACTAAAAGTGAAAGTATCTGAGAGGACGGAGTCTGTAAAATGGAGGCTAAAGCTTTGGTTCCTGAGGACGAGCTCTGTTGTTCTGTATGTTGCGATATTTTTAAAGAGCCTGTTATCCTGAAATGCAGCCACAGCTTCTGTGGAGTGTGTCTGAAGCAGTACTGGGAAGAGAAGAGCTCTCGAGAGTGTCCCATCTGCAGGAGAAAGGCCTCTATGGATAATCCTCCGGCAAACCTGGCCTTAAGAAGCATTGTGGAGTCCTACTTAAAGCAGAAGACTGAGAGAGAAACTACCGACACGAGTAATGCTCGCTGCAGTCTTCATGGGAAGAAACTTCTATTCTTCTGTGAACATGACAAAGAGCCTCTCTGTGTCGTCTGTCAGACTTCAAAAAAACACAGAAACCACCCGGTCTGTCCAGTGGAAGAGGCCGTACTGGAGCTGAAGGTATTCCATTTTCAATATAATGTGTTTAATATTTTCAAGACACAAATAAATATGTGTAAAATGTCTCTGTGTGTAAAACATTCCATTCTGACGGACGGCTGTGGTATGAGGTCTTGTAAATACAGTCAGTCTGGCCTCCACTTCCACTCGCAAAGGCAGCAACAGGAACAAACCTGCTGATCAGGCAAAAGCAGGAAGAGGCAGCACTGTATCTGAAAGTGTGTTTACAACCATTAAAACATCATGTATATTAGACTTTCAGTGTAGGGCTTTATGAATAAAATGCAAGCATGGTTAATCTTGACTGACAGTTGTGCTTGGGGCCTTTTACAGAGAATATGGCTCCAAACATGAACACTGAATTAAGCAGAGCCATTTTAGAAATATATAGCAATGATAAGTCAAATTAGAAGTACTAACAGGACAAAGAGATATCACACCTAATAAAGCTGCTGCGAAATACTCCGTTATTTGCTTGGGGAGAGAACTGAGCAACAACCAGGAAGTAAATAAATCCACAATGACTGGTGGAGAGCTATACATATGCGCAAAATATAATTTAAAAAAAAAAAGTACCAATAAGTCAAATCAATTTTATAAGTACTTTAACTTTTCTCACAGTCTACTATAAAATATATTAAATTTCAACCCAGCAAAAGTTAGGCTATTTTTTAAATCTTATATGCTGTGCAATTTGACTGGTTTAATTGTTTTGAAAATGCATCACATGACATTTTATGCTGTGTTATAAGTATGTTTCACTAATCTTTACTTAATTTGTAGTAGGGCTATTTTCCTGACTATTTCTCCCATGTTCTTAATAAGCTGTATTGACTTTCACTTGTATTGCAGCAGGGGTATTACTGTGCCATTTGTGTCTTTCTGTAAGTGATAACTGATTCATTTAACTCCAGGAGGAACTCAAGCCTGCACTTAATCTTATTAAAGAAAAACTGAAGAGGATTACTGAGGTTGAACAAGAATGTAAGAAAACAGCTGAACACATCAAGGTAAGGAAAGCAATTACGAATACTGTTTAGGTACACAAAAATAGAAAATAATTGTTTTTGATTTATGTTCTTTTTGACAGGCATAACAAACACACTGGCTGCCACACTTAAATAACGAAACATAGTTACACTATTCAGGTCTGAAATAGTGTGTTTGAATTGCAGAGTCAGGCCCAGCACACAGAGAGGCAGATAAAGGCAGAGTTTGAGAAGCTCCACCAGTTCCTACGAGAGGAAGAGGAGGCCAGACTAGCTGCTCTGAGGGAGGAAGAGGAGCAGAAGAGTCGGATCATGAAGGAGAAGATAGAAAACATCACAGGACAAATCTCCACTCTTACAGACAACATCACTGCTATAGAGAAGGCAATGGACACTGAAGACACCTCCTTTTTACAGGTAAGAGCTTGATTTTCTGTAATTCAGTATGCTGGTTTGTGGTTTTTCACAATATTTGGCCGTGTTCCCTTATTCTGCACCAATGCAGCAGTAGCCTACTGTGACAGTGTCAAACTCAGTGTGCAGGTGTTCATTTAAAAATGTCATCACAAATTTTTTTTTTATATTTTTGAATTTTGTGAAAATTTGGTGTCACCAGAAAGTCAATAGAAAACATCGCCACTGCAGAGTAGGACATGTCCTGTAGAAGGCCTCATTTTCCCCACATAATTGTCTTTCACCATTGTGTCCTCTATAATAGCAATGACACTGTACACTACATGCAGGTAACTGCTGCAAAGTTCAAGACGGATGAAACTGCCTGTTCACTCTCTAGATTTGCAGTCATTTGATTCGGAGTTGCTGAGAAATCTTCCAGCCACATGGTAGCAAAATTAATGATCAACAAAACCTGCCCAGCATATTTATACACAACCATGAGAATGCTGGGATGTTTATTGCTTAATTATCTCAGGAGTCACACCTGTGTGGAAGCTCCTACTTTCAATATTCTTTGCATCCTTCATTTATTCAAGCGTTTCCTTTATTTTGACAGTTACCTGTACATTACAGTACCTTCATTCATATGTGCTTACTGTTAAAATTACATCACTTTTATTTGCCTGGCTCTTGTTTTTCACTTATTATAACATGTCTCTCATGATGTTCTCTACTGAGTATGTTTATACATGTATACATCTTATTACAATTGTGCTGTTATGTGTTTTTCAGAGCTACAAGAACATCAAGGAAAGGTATGTAGACTCTGACCTATTTTCAAGTGTCTGTTTAAGTCTCTTTAAACCCTAAATCTGGGGCGACATAACTCAGGAGGTAAGAGCGGTTGTCTGGCAGTCGGATGGTTGCCAGTTTGATCCCCCGCCCTGGGTGTGTCGACGTGTCCCTGACCAAGGCACCTAACCCCCAATTGCTCCTGAAGAGCTGATTGGTACCTTTCATGGCAGCCTTTCACCGTTGGCGTGTGAGTGAATGGGTGAATGAGAGGCATCAATTGTAAAGCGCTTTGGATAAAAGCGCTATATAAATGCAGTCCATTTACCATTTAAATCTTGAGTGACTCCTGCTTGTCATTACAGAGCCCAGTGCACACTGCAGGATCCAGAGCTGCTCTCAGGGGCACTGATAGATGTGGCCAAACACCTGGGCAACCTGAAGTTCAGAGTCTGGGAGAAGATGCTGGAGATGGTGCAGTACAGTGAGTATCTGGGGCAGCCGGTGAAATTATGTTTTTTGCATGTATTTAATGAACAGAGGAATCTGAAGAAACAAGCTGTATTCTGAAATGGTGCTAAAGATAAACAATACAGAGTCACCCAGTCTCAGTTTATGAAGGTCCTGTGGGGTGCATTGCTCTTCTCTCAATTTGAAATTAGATCCCAGGCAAACACAGAATTAGCATTATATATAAAACCTAATTAATAATATGTTTTTTTAGCTGTGTGAATTGAATTTTGAAATGTGTTAGTTGATTTATTCATTTTCATATTCATTTCATGTTTAAAGTATGAATCACTTTAACTACAGTATATATGAATCTGAATAAAAACATGTTTTCAATGTACAAAAATGCCAAGTTACTCACACATACACAACACTGTAAGTCATTAAGACTTGCAAAATCTAGGCCTGCCATCAAAAGTAATGATATCAAAATTAGGCCAAGTTACAATAAACAATGTTTATATTTAAGTTTCAGTGTTTTATTTTTAGTTTGAGTGAGAGGTTTTTATGAGTCCGAGGTGGGGTTTGAACGCAGCCTGTCGTTCATCCAAAAGTGTCATAGGTAGATGTGCTCCCCGGGAAGCTACTAGTGAAGAATATATAGATAGATAGATAGATAGATAGATATACTTTTTTGAACCCCGTGGGGTAATTTGTCCTCTGCATTTTGACCCATCCTAGTTACTTAGGAGCAGTGGGCACCCACAGTGCAGCGCCCGGGGACCAACTCCAGTTCTGAGGCCAGTGCCTTGGTCAAGGGCAGCTGCAGGAGTGCACCTAACATGCATGTCTTTGAGTTGGGAGGAAACCGGAGTACCCGGAGTAAACCCACACGGGGAGAACATGCAAACTCCGCACAGAAAGGCCCCAAGCGGAGATTCGAACACATAACCTTCTTGCTGTGAGGTGACAGTGCTAACCACTGTGCCACCGTGTCCACCTCTGTTGCTGTTTTAAATGAGTGCACTTCTATTTTTGTCCAATAGGGAGACATATATTCTTTTTGGGCCTGGAGTATTTGGGATGATGTAATCAGGCAGGAAAAAGAAGGAAAAAACGCAAAATACTGTAAGTTTGGGTGTTAGAAGGTACAGAAATGAAAGTTTTTAAGGGCTGAGAGTTATTTCTTTAGGGAGCCCTGCAAAGTGCCAAACTCTCAGTGCTGTATTTGTATGGGGCACGCTGCCCTGCCAAGGTGTGACTTAGCAGGATGGCATACCCGCCATCCAAATCCATAATTATTATTATTTGTATATTTCCTTTGAATGTGACCTAATCTAAATAGAGTATTTGAAATGTTTCTCTTTTCTCAGACTTTTAAATATCTTTCCTCTTGAAATTTCAGCTCCTGTGTTGCTGGACCCCAACACTGCAGCCGCCTCGCTTTCTCTCTCTGATGATCTGACTACTGTGAGATTAGGTACATACCAGAAATATCCTGACAACCCAGAGAGGTTTAAACTCTATGTGAATGTGCTGGGATCTGAGGGGTTTACCTCAGGGACACACAGCTGGGAGGTGAAGGTTGGGAATAAACCAGACTGGAATATAGGAGTGGTGAAAGAGTCCATCAGTAGGAAGGGAGATATAACATGCAGCCCAAAGAGTGGATTCTGGGTCTTAGCGCTGAGGAATGGTGATAAGTACCTTGCAGCTGGAGCTGCTGACCTCACACTGAAGAGGAAGCCCCAGAGCATCAGAGTGCAGCTGGACTATGACAGGGGGAAGGTGTCCTTCTTCGACTCCAGTGACATGTCACTCATTTACACTTTTAAAGACACATTTACTGAGAGAGTGTTCGCATTCTTCTCTCCCTGTTTGAACAATGATGGTAGGAACGAAGGACCTCTGCAAATATGCCCAGTTGAAGTTTCCGTAACAGTGATGTCATCCCAGTGAGCATTTTCTTTTCTTTTCTTTTTTGAACAAAGAACAGGTGTAGGAATTTTGGTTGTTTCTAATCTGCCTCAGCGTGCCTGGTTATTGACTTGATCTGGGGCAGACTAGACATGTGAACTGATCAAAGGGGACTGGTTGATGGCCTACCAGAACCAAATGGGAGGCACACGCACAGAGGCCTATCACATTTGGTCAGTGTGATAGGCCTCAGTATGCATGAATGTTGATTTAGGATGGAGCTACCGGAGACATGGAAGTATAAAGGGGGGTGTTTTAATAGCCTATCAGAAGAGAGCAAACATGCATACAGATGTAACAATAACCGTTTGGTTACCTTGTCGGTACATTTTGCTCTGGTAGAGGGGTATGAAGCTGGTGCTTGAACAGCACTCTGTTGTAATTGACCCGCCTTGCTTTGACCAGTATGTTTCCTGCAGTAACAGAGCCTATTTTTTTTCTTAATATAAAATGTTATTGATCTAAACTTTGGAACTATAAATGTAACTTTACAAAGAACCACATTTCTTCACACAGATAGGGTACTATAATTTTTTCTTCATTATTATTTTATGAACTGAACATGCATTTGTACAAGTACAGGCAAGCAGTATCTTTTTGGTTTTCCTTTGATCTGAATCATTAGACAAAACTTTATTTCATATGTTTATGCATAAAACAGATGCACTCTTGTGGTTAAATCAAAGGCATGATTGATGTCAATCAAATACCGGATTGATGTCATTCCTGTCTAGTTGGGTTTTTAAGGTTATGTACAAACTTGAAATGTGAGTATCATGAGCTCTTGTTAGTTCAATTCCATCAGTCTCCTGTGCTCTTTTCAGATTTTACTTTGCAATTCACCCTGTCCGCTCCATGCTGTACATCTGAGCCATTTACATCTGAGCCTTCAGTAGCCTCACCTGCAAACCTGCTGTTATTCTAAAACTCTGTTCATCCTTTTTCATTGATTGATAATTATCACATGAGAAGTATTACAATAATAAAGCATAATGAAATTATTGCCATTGGCAAGTAATCACAAAGCTTTCTTTGATTTTATCTCTCATAGCATCACTATGTGTCCCACCCAGGGAGTTTTTCTTTGCCACCTTCTCTCTAGGTTTGCCCTTGTGGGGGTTTAGGCCAGGGTTTACTGTGAAGTTTATTGTGACAAATGTGGATTTGATAGCATTTTCTTTCATCATATCGTGTTAGAGAATTTAAATCACAAAAAAGGATTCCAATGTGTAAAAACAACATAATTATTTTAAAGAATATTAAGTAATTTTAGTATACTTATTTTAATTTTAAAATACTTATTTAGTAATAAGTATTTTCAAATGAAATTTTCAAAATAAAAATATGAATATTTTTCTTTAAAATAATATTTCAATATTTTCTAAATTCTGGCATGAATTCAAATTGTTGGCACATTATCATCTCTGTGCACCCAGCGCCTTTTCTGGAGTTCATCCTGTGAGAACGTTCACTCACACATGGACACTAAACGCTCTCTCAGAACATACAGTACAGTGGAGACAATGGAGACAGCAGATAACTGCACTTTTTCTTCCTGTGTGAGAAGGCCCAGAAAGCTAATGTGATACCTTTAGTAAATGGACAAATGCCTCTTAGCTGCATATATTACCTTTATTTTTTGTTAATTAAATGAATCTTGGGAAGTAGAAAACAATTAAACATGTTGCTATTTGTGTTAGTCTGTATTATTTGAATAAATATATAAATCACTGCTTTTACATACTGTGTCTAGGTTCTGTATTGGTGTGCTGGGGGATACTTGGGGAAGGTGGGGAGTCAAGTGGGCAGTGTGGTAGTTTGCCCTGGGTGACATATATTCATAGAAGACTTTTCAGCAACATATTCTGAAAGAAATATGAAATTTATGATATATGATATTTAGGGTGACAAACACTGTAACAAAAACATTTATGTACAAGCAACATACCTTAAATTTCACATCTACCAGGTGGCAAGGTGGTACAGTGGGTAGCACTGTCGCCTCACAGCAAGAAGGTCCTGAGTTCAAAGCCTTAACCTTTCTGTGTGCAGTTTGGATGTTCTCCCCTTCTCTGTGTAGCTTTCCTCCCACTGTCCAAAGACATGCAGGTAGACCTATTTTGGAGACTAAATTGCCCATAGGTATGAGTGCGTGAATGGTGTGTTTGCTCTGCGATAGATTGATAACCTATCCAGGGTTTATTCTGGCCTCTCGCGCAATGCATGCTGGGATAGGCTCCAGAACCCCCCCCCGTGACCCTTCCCAGGATAAGCGGGTATAGAAAATGGATGGATGTATACAACTGTTCAAAAGTTTGGAATCACAGAGAAATGTTTATGTTTTCATAACTTTTATAGAAGTGATATTATTCACCAAGGTAGCATTAAATTGGTCACAAAATACAGCCAAGAGATTGATAATATATATTTTAAAAATATTGTTTGAAAGAACAGTTTTTTAATTCAGTCTTTACAGATGATTGCAAATCCCCATTTTCAGCAGCCATTACTCCAGTGTATTGACAGCACACTGTGTTGCCTCATCCTTAATTATGTATTCTCATGTGCTAATATGGTATGAAAGAAAGTGCAGCTGAAAACAATTGTGCTGTTTAATTAAGCTAAAAAATATATTTCAGAATCAGAATCAGAATCAGGTTTTATTGCCAAGTAGGTTTACACATACGAGGAATTTGTTTTCATCTGGTGGTGCATAACAGTGAACATAAAATAAAATAAATAAAATACAATAAAATAAACATAGTGCAAATGGTAAACAGTAAACAATAAACAATAGTGCAAGGGGACAAGGTGTTTCTTTCAGTTACTACAGTATCTAGTACACTGGCATTTCTAAAGTTCAATTTTGGTTTAAAAAATGGCCAAAAAAGAAACAACTTGTCAGTCAATTGTTGTTTTGAGACATGTAAGCTATTCCACTGAGATTGCCAAGAAACTGAAGATTTCATACAATAATGTGCACTACTGTCTTGAAAGAAGAGAGCAAACTGGATCTAAGTAGGACAGATAGAGGAGTGGAAGTTCCAGATGCACAACTGTGCAAGAGGACAAGTACATCAGAGTCTCTAGTCTGAGAAATAGACGCCTCACAGGTCCTCAGCTGGTAGCTTCATTGAATAGTACTCGCCAAACATCTGCAACAGTGAAGAGACGACTCCAGGATGCCACCCAAAATACTCTTTTCCGATCATCTACCATCCAATCTTTGTGTTCTTTTGCTCATTTTAAGCTCTTCTTGTTGGGAAGTTTCAGAAGTGTTTTTTTATTTGAAACTGCATCCTGCAGTCATCTCTTCACTGCTACAGATGTTCTGGAAGATTATAAATTCTACCAAGCAATATAATACCACATCATTGCCTGTCCATGACAAGTCTGGCACTACTTTAGTATCTGGTAAAAAGAGATATGCACAGCTTCTAATAAGCACTTTGCAGCTGCCAGTCACCTCATTTATTATGTGTTCACAACTGGGGCCCTCTTCCTTTTGTGATCAGGACTCTTTTGTCTTTTACTCTGTCTGTTTATTACTAAAGAGGTTGCAGATGCACTTCTAGTTATAAATCTTAGGTCCACCACTGGTGAGGACAACCTGTATCCTGTCTAGAACTTGCTGGCCCTCTTATTACGTCTGGCACTGCCCTGAAAGTCTGGAAAATTGCTCACGTGCTGCCCTTCCATGAAGTTGGGTAAAACGTAATGTAAATAATTATCAGCCAATTTTCAAATTGCCATGCCTGACTAAAACTTTGGATTCTCTAATTAATGTGCAGTTCTAATCATTTCTTTGGAGCCACTCTTTACTTATCCTTTATCATTCAGAATTCAGGGTTAAGCATAGCACCATCACTGCCACATCCTCAGGCTTAAATGAAATTGTGTCTTAAGACTGGAAGCTTCATTGTGCTGCACTTTGTATTGACCTTTCTATGGCCTTCGACCAGTTGACCATTCCATGTTATTACACAGACTGCCACTTATTCAGCTAGACACTGCAGCACAATATTGTTTCCATAATTACCTCTTGGACAGATCTCAGTGTGTGAAAATAGGTACAGTACAGTTTTAATTATTTGGTAGTCTGGTGCTGCTCTCCATTTACATTAATGACATTGTTATTTTTAAATGACTGTAAACTCCATTTTAATTCAGATGATCCCTCTATTGCTTTTCCCACTTTATCCCTCTGACTGTTAAACATCTACAGCTTGCTTTTGTTGCTTTGCAACAGCACTCATAGTTCTGAAACTTGTTTTAAATAGTGATAAAACTAAGTGCTGTTTATCAGATAAAAAAATAGATTATGACAATCTCCAGATATGTACCCTAGATGATACTCCTATTGAAATAGTCCCTCATTATGAATACTTGGGCAATTGGATTAATGATAAATTAACATAACCATTGGAATTGTAATTATGCAATGGTCCAAAACCATAAAAAATGTATTAAGCCAGTTCATTGTTGAATTAGGCATGAAGGGTGAAATACAGTACCTTGTGATTTCAGTGCCACCTACTGCAGCTACCCTTGCCCGTAGGAGAGTGCATGTCCATAATGACATCCAGTAGATGGCACCATTGTACCAATTTTGCACCATGAATTTGTCCCTCATTAGTGAATTGTCTTCCATCTATTTTGTTGTTGTTGCTTAGCATGTCATTCAATCCAGCGATCTTTAAAAAAAATTTTTTAAGTTTTTAATTCATGATGTCTGTGCTTTTTTTCTTCAAATAGAATTATTACAATTATTTCAGGCTGAATTAATCACTCTAGGCTTGCTCTTGTGGTGGTTTCGGCCAGGATTTACTGTGTATTGAGACAGATGTTTGCTAAATCCACTAAACAAATATGATTTGAGGAGATTTCATGGCATTCACTTTCATCAAATCATGTTACACAATTTAAATTATGTAACAAAAAAATTGTTGTAAGGAATATAGCATATATATATATATATATATTTTTTTTTTTTTTTTTTTCATGTTTATAATATAGGGCTCTTATAGCAACATGCAGCCTAGCAAACAGTTGGGCTTCTTCTTCAGTTTGATGAAAACTTGAGCATGACTATTAAACTGCCTGATCTTTACAGATTCGATAAATGGATAATATTTCATGAACTCTTTTTTTGAACATTATTTTGTTCTTATTGTTTTGCCCTTTAATTTTTGTACTATATAGTACAAAAATTAAAGGGCAAAACAATAAGATAAATGAGAATTTACACAGATCTACTAATTCTTAAACCCAGACACATGCCAGCGAGTGGCCATATAGACACTCATACACACACACAGGCATGTGCAATGACTTACATTCACACACACAAGCTCTACATTGCCCTCAGGAAGATGATAGTGTTAGTTTAGAGTCTATTCCCTAAAATCTTGCATGAATTTGATTTGTCTGCTTGATAATCAGGGAAGGCCCAGTGCTACATCCAGTGGTGCACTACTGCACCCTGTAAATCCCTCCAGAGCAGGTCAGCTCAGGCACATTATCATCTCTGAGCACCCAAAGGCCTTTGCTGGAGTTCATCCTGTGAAAACATTCACTCACACATTGACACTAAAGGCTCTCTCAGGACATACAGTACAGTAGAGACAATGGAGACAGCAGATAACTGCATGTTTTCTTTCATGCTTATGTGTTGAGAAGGCCGAGAAAGCAAATGAATCACCTTCAGTCCAAAAACCCCTTAACTTAACTATTAAATTACAATAAATTGACAGCTCTTTCAAAATTAAATAAATCTTAAATCTTAATGAGGAGATAACAAATCAGCCGTGTTTCTATGACATTTGTGTCAGTTATATTATATGAATAAGTGTACTAATCACTGCTTTCACATACTTTGTGCAGGTGCTCTATTGGTGGGCTGGAGGATATGGGTTTCACAGGGACCGTTTGTGAGCTCCGCTGGATATTCGCACAGCGGTTTCATAGACGCGGTGGGGAAGGTGGGTTTTCAAGGGGGCAGTGAAGCAGTTTGCTTCAGTTGGTGGGTTATTATCTGAAGATGGTGTTCTTTCCATTGATTTTTCAGCCATTTTGAATGTGTAGGCCTATGCAACCCCAGCCAGCTTTGTTTAAAAACTTTGCACTGCCGGTGCCTCTCATTCTCAGTCTTCTCCTTTGAACAGATAGCATCGATCCTGGGGGAGGGTCCCCGATTTTAAGCACATGCACGTTCTGTGGATGCATCATCAAATCTGTATACGTAGCGAGAATTTTGCACCTGACACAATCAGTGGAAAACAGCATACAGAAGAGCAATTTACAAACGCAAACACACTGAATCGATATTGCTACAAAAATGCCACTTGAGAAGGTATCAAATATATCATTTTTTTAAATAAGAAAAAATGATGGACTGAAACTTTAAGGCTCATATAGTTCTCATGAGGATCTCATTATGTATTCCATAGTATATTTTAAATAATTTCCATTTAAATATTATATAAATATAATAGAACACAATAGAATATGCTTGTAATGTTATTTGACCCGTCGCTGTAGTTTAACACATTTGAAGAAGCAGAGGTGGGTAACCCGACTTCAAAGAGTAAAAAGACTGACCATGTATTTGCTCCACCAACATGCACTAAACCAGCTGATTACAATCATTAGTTCTCCTATCATGCTGTAAAGTTGTGCTAATTAGAATCAGCTGGTTTAGTGCATGGTGGTGGAGCAAATACATGGTCAGTCTTTTTACTCTTTGAAGCCGGGTTACCCACCTCTGTGAAGAGGTGACTCACCACATTAGCTGTGGAAACGCAAGCTAATGTAAGGTGCCAGGAGCAGTAACATTAGAGTAACGTAACGTATAACATTATAGATTGAGCTTCAGAATAAATATTAGTTAACAGAAACAGAAATAAACTCTGGCGCTCAGGTGGTTCCTTCAAAACTGCTCACATCTACAATTGTCTTCTATTGTCTATTCACACACAACCACGCACCCACACTATTATAGTAACGTAAATATAAATTAGGTCTACATACAAATGTATATTTACCAGAGGGACGTAAAGATCCACTGGATCTATCTGGATGTCTGTCTTTAAACTGTAAGAAACCCCTCACATACACCAAACGGCGCATGGAGGTCACCAGCTGTAAGAAACCAAAAATTGTCACATCAAAGTCACTACTGGAATGGGATTAATTTTATGTTATCTTGATTATCTGACTCATAGTGACAACAAAGTGTTTTAACCTGTCCTCTGTGCTAACAATTATGCCCAGACGGTGGAGACTACTGACCACCAGTAGAGTGGCCCCAGTTTCATGCGTCCAACTTGGTAGACGTGAATAGTGTAGCCTGCATAAATACAAATGTGTATCCTGCTACAACACTAGTGTATAGGTGAGAGACTACGGGGTGCAGATATCCTGAGTCCCATGTGTATGTTCTGTGTGCAGTGTCAACGAGGAATGGCAGGTTAAAATGAATGCAGTTTATTGTTCAGTGTGTTCAGTAATAATGACAATATACAATGGTGCAAAATGTGAGTGGTGAAATGGCTATACTCGTGATGCGTACGAGACTGAGCTGCCAAGTCTCTTGGAACCTGCACCTCTCTCCTTATATATATAGACACAGACAAAATAGTACAACAATGAATCCCACACTGGGTTAACCTTTGCAGCCAAGACACCCAACTTGTTCCCCATGACATCGGCTTTACAACAACAGAAAACATGATTACACTGTATTATGAAGAACCTAACCTTAAGTTTTACATAATGCTGACCCAAAAGTCTCCTAGTCACTATTGCTGAATCCCTGTCAGCACAGTAAACAGTCTGTTTTCCTTTGGGGTCTGATAAGAGGCAGACTTCTGTGAATTTCCCGATGAAATCAACACGGTGTCCTAAAAATAATACAGTGGAAGAAAGTCACAGCCAGGCCTTGTTGTCTCTCCAACATTAATTTATTTAAAAACAAAACAATCCTCATAAGTGTGCTAAAACATTGCGTTAAACTACAACTGGTGAAAATGACAATGAAGCAATGCATTTACAGTAAACAAAACCTGGAGATAAATTAATAAACCTATTTAAAACAAAACCAAACAAAAACATACATGTGCGTCACCATGATTCTGTAATCAGAGGTACAGCTCTTTTTGTTTCAGGGTTACCTTACAGCGCATTTTTTTAACCATGCAGAGAAAAGGAAACATTGACACAGCAGTTAATTTTCTGAAGTTTAAAATAATAGAACGTAATGTAACAACAATTGACTGCATGAATGAACACATCATTGTTTTCAGGGCGACTCGCGTTCACTGTGACCAGAGCTCTTTACGTGACGAGAGACTGGATTGGTCACATGTGCTGCCAGAGAATGCCATTTAGCACACACTAACCTTTCAGCTCAAAATTAGAACGACTTTTTCAACTTACTAACTACATCATACATTATTTGCCTACAGTTTAGAGTGTGTTCAGTGAGTGCATGTGTGTGTGCTATTTAATTTGTGTGTGTGTGTGTGTGCATAATATGCCGAAAGCATGTGTATGCATGATGCGTTTGGAGTGTGTGCTATAAGAAAAGGACACAGTTCATTATTGCTTTGTCTTTTTAATTTTAAGTGCAAGAATAATTACATAAGGAAACAAGATGAGCACTGCAGTTGTTTTTTTTGTGCCTACTGACAAGAAAGGTCCCTTCAGCAAATACGCAGGTGAGTGTATTTCTTTTCCAAAGTTTGTGTTTAATTGAACGCCCCCCCCCCCCCACCCCCCGTGCCTGATCAGCAATATCACACCCCTCTGCCGAGTGTTCAACTCACTCCATCAATCCAGCTCTCAGCCAGCCAGTATGGGCCTGACTTACTGAAACCTTCAGCAAGTGCAAAACATTTTAGCACTCGCAAAATGAATAACACAACCATTGATTGGCGCAAAACAAATGCCATGACCAATCCCTGCTTGCGTTGTTGGTTTTGCTAAAGGTGTCAATAAATCAGGCCGTATGTCCGTGAGGGGAAATAAACCTGCCCTGTCCAAAGTTTCAAGGATGTGGTGAAGTTCTTCTGCGGAGCTGGATTTGTTAGTTTGGTTTTCGGCCGGATCGGCGAGCTTCACAGGGACCGTTCGTCTGCGCTGCCGGATGTTCGTAAAAGCGGCTTCAGAGACGCGGCGGCAGAAGCCCGTTTCTGACTCGGTGGCTCAAGCGCAAAGAGAGCGCGTCTCTTTCATCGTTCAGCAGGAACGGCTTTAGTGCTCTGTTGCTAGCTATGCTCACGCACATTTTTAAAAAAATTAAATGCACGGGAGTTCCTCTGCCCTCTACTTCCTGGAACTGGTGTGGTTAGTCTAACCCTGATAATGTCCCAAACCCGAGTTTAATAGATTCAGTGGCATTCGGTACTGCAGTGAACTGGACAGCAAAAACAACGGCTGTTTGTGGAGGACTATAAACCGCAACTGGTCATCTATCCGGTCTCTACCTAGCATCCATCCGGTCTACACCCAGGATCCACACAACAGTTCCATACGTTAACAGCAGACTATGCTAGAAGTCAAGAGGAGGCGCACACTCATTTTGCTGAGATAAGATGGATTAGTTCACAGAAATGATTTGCGTGACGGATATAGGTTGCATAGCATCAGTACCTTGAATACCATTCATCAAACCAAAACCAACCCTTCCTTTAGACAACAATGTGAGTATGGGATAACACATTGCTATGGTAAGCTCATGCTCTCCAGGCATACCAATTATCAGAAACCCTCCCACACAGACCAATTTTACTCCCAGTTTCAATCTGTAATCAATTTCCAGTTGTGCCCCCCGACCATGTGCGGTCACCTGTACCCCTAGCAAGAACAACTGCAGTTGAAGCTTTTGCTCTCCTCAAACGCACAAGCCAGAGATTTTGCCACACACTACAGGTGTACTCATTACATTACATTACATTATAGGCATTTAGCAGACGCTCTTATCCAGAGCGACTTACACAACTTTTACTTAGCACTTTACATTGTATCCATTTATACAGCTGGATATATACTGAAGCAATGCAGGTTAAGTACCTTGCTCAAGGGTACAACGGCAGTGTCCTTACCCGGGATTCGAACCTGCGACCTTTCGGTTACAAGCGCAGTTCCTTACCCACTGCGCCTCACTCCGTACTCCATGCACTACCTCCAACTAGAGGATTAGCGTGGCTCTCACTGGTGACAACAGGTAGCATTTGGGCACTTGGTGCAGTGGAACTAAATTGGTAGCCTTTGGAAACCTAATGGACTTACTCGCACAACATTTTCAGGGACAAGACCAAGTGGCGAAAGCTAACGAGTTTATAGTTTTTGTTGCACTATGGTTTGGTGTAAATTCTAAGGTGTGAGATCAAAAACATTCTATAGCTGATGTAACAACTGTTAGTAGTTACTGAATGCAATGGAGTTCTAGAACACTGTTTTATAATTCTGCAGAAAGCATTCCAAAAACCTACTCTTCTATCTAAGGGTAAAAGATGGACGAATGGGTTCCTGTTTTACGAACACAAACATGTTTGTAACCCAGGTGGGGGCTTATTGGGTATTGTGCACAAGGAATCACTGTTGTGAGGTCCAGATTTTAGTGACTTCCAATCAGGCCCACTTCAATGACAAAGTAAGTCCTTTGTAAATGCGGGCTATTGTCAACGAAGGACATCAGTACTGAAAACTCTTTTTGAATATTTAATGGATTTCACAGTACTAAACATAAATGCAGGCATATGTCATAGGACAAACCTCACTCAATCACAATCTTTTTTTTTTCCTGCAGGATCCTATGGGCATTGTATTCCTACAGTTTATTGTGTTTAAAAAAAAAAAAAAATCAAACATTAAACCAACCAAAAGCCTATCACAGCCTTCCTACTGAAGCAAGCTGGGAAACGGGGGAAAAAAAAAATCTATTTTCACATCTCTTTTTGCAACCGAGAGTCAACATGTGGTTAAACATATTATGTGTAATAATTTTCATTATTATCATTATGCATAACAATTATCGTTATTGAAACTGCAAGTTTCCATGTTGCCTCAAACCTTTACTGACATAATTTAGTGAAATAGATGTAAGGGGAAAAAAATAGTATTTTCACAGATCACTAATGACTACACAGGCACATCTACGACATTCAAATGTACACTTCATCCAATCCAATTATTCTAATGATTTACTACCTATTTTCAAGTTAGGGTTAGCTGAGGGTAACCTAGGTTTATCATAGCTTACACGGTTGTGGTGATAACTGAAACGAAATTGCAACAGCAATGTTACAAAATATAACACATAACTTTTTTTTTTTGGACACGAAAAGGGGGCCACGCTTTAAAATTTTGACCACCTGGCTCCTCACTGTGTGGCGCTGATGCCCTCCTACAAGTTGTACTTATGTGGACAATGTGCATCTTCAAACTTCACATTCATGGGAGTTTTAGCCCACCTTAAGCAACACGAGGCTATGCCAAGTTTATCAAATAACTTGCTTCAGTCCGCCTTATGGGTGTAGCTCTCCTGTAGTCTTCCCTTTCACACTTCAACCAATCAAAGAGTACTACACTTAACTCGTAGTATACAGTGCAAAATGGAAAGACAGAAAGCTGTGGGTTAAGTTTTGACTTTTCTCAGGGATTCCATCCATCTTCAGGAGCTAAAGAATGTTTAATGCAACAGTGAAGTGCAGTAAGGCTATTCCGATACATTTAAAACTGGAAAAGAAATCCCAACGCTGCTAACACGCTCTTCTCAAACATACAAAGGAACCACAACATTGACTGTTCAATGGAAACCTACACATTTTGCACTTGCTGAGAAATGCTAACAGGTCACACCCAACGGCATTGTACAACTGTTTGGGTGGTTACATAGCATTGTAGCAAAGCTGACAGAATATAAATCTGATCTGCACACTCACATTGTTTAGGTAACATTGTAGCAACATTGACAGAATGCACCACCATATAACAAACTCACATTGTTTTTGTACTGCTGTACCACTGATAGAAAGTACACCCAAACAACACACATTGTTTATGTAACACTGTGGCAAGGTTGACTGAATGTAATGCATTATTTGGGTGTTAACTATAATGACATCACTCGACAGACGGGTAGAAATAATGGGATAGCGCAGTCAAACTCGAATGTTTTCTTCAATGGATAATTCTACAGATCACTGAGAATACCATATTTGCTCTGCAGCTGATGTCACCACATTAATATCCCAGCCACAAACTGAATCTAATACCACTTGGGCAAGTACAATATCTAGAACTCTCAGTCTAATTCTCAGAAAGCAAAACTAGTCTCTCACAAGACACAATGTAGCGTCTCAGAGAGTGAGATGACCTCAAATTTAGCGTCTGCCTTACAGTTCCTGGAGTTTCCACGATACTGGAAATCCTTAAGCCTTAAGCACTTTGTTTTACTCCCCTAGACACATGCTTCAAAAGCAAACAGAATAAAATGCCCTTGATAATCGCCGTTCATTATCACCATTCGTAACCGTCACGATCATCTCCCGACGGTGGTGTATCTGCGGTCTCACCTCACTTTTTTGACACAGCGAAGGAAACCTGCTGGGTGCCAAGCATGACATTCGTGCCCTATTGAGCGAGGACAAACAGCAGAGATGAATAAAACCCCATTCTCATGGTTAAAACAAAAAAAGTGATTAAAAGCTAGGGCTTTCACTGGCGAAAACGCTCAAATGTACATTCAGGGATTACGGGTGGTGCACAAGCACTGCTCTGAGCGATTAGCTGCACGTCACGTGTTAAATGTCTAATCCGGAGGAAGACTGAAGAGAAGCCTATTATCCCGTAAATTCATTTTATGAAGGCACTTCCTGGTAAAGCTTTGCCATAGAATAGCACCTTTTTTAACTAGCCAGCAAAAGCCCTTTTTGCAGAGTATTTGTGTGTTTGTGTACTTGCATGTGCGCATATTTGCGTGTGTGTGCGTGCGTGTGTGTGTGTGTCACGCTTTACAAGAGGCTGAAACCCAGGATGTACTGAAGGAGCTTTGTTCTGTTTGCTTGAGGTAGGAAGGTGCTGCTGACCTCCAGCAGCGTGACTTTCTTCTCGCGGCTCTCTTTCAGGACCTGCGGGACAGGGGGCGGGGTTACGCTAGTCTCCTCCTCCTTCACAGGGCTCAACAACCACATAAGGAATGGTTAACTCCCATCTGCTTAGCTCAGCTGAGGGGGGTAAACTTGTTTGACAAGTTTCATAAAAACGGGGCCAGCAGAAGAACAGACCGGCTGAAAAGTTCAGCGAAGGCTTGGCAGACACATTTATCTTACCCCCAGTTCCTTGAAGGTTCTTATTGTGTTCTTCACGAGGTAGTGTGTCGCACTTTCCCCTGTGAGAGGGAGACAGCGAGAGAGAATTATCAATATCACTATTATACCTGCTAATCAAATGTCCTTTTTGAACACATAAATGATTACCAATTTGCAGGCTTATGGTAGTTCTCACACAGAGCAGCCGGTCATAGAAAGATGGAAGGACACAAACATAACACAGAAGCAAGCACAACGCTGACAGATGTACAGAAATGAAAAATAATCACTACAATATGTAAATACAGTCAGCTCCACTATGTTTCTTAATCTGGCTCTGTACTCCACCAGAATTCTATGTTTGTAATCAAATTTCCATGTGATTAAAGCGTACATTCTCCGCATTAATTTAACAGTATTTTTATACACTTGTTTCACCATATAGAAATTACAGCACTTAATATACATAGCCCCCCATTTCAGAGTACCATAATTTTTGGAACATATCTGTGGCATTCGGTCCGCCAGAGAGGCGGATTTGTCTTGGCTGTGCCGGCTGGTGGAGAGAGCACACACACCTGGGTTGCGTTAGCTAATCAGCCCAGGTGCTTAAAGGTGTGAGACCGGGAGCTCACACCGAGAGCGTGTTTATGATTTTCGTTTCCTTTTTGTTTGAGCACAAAAGTCAAGAAAAGTAATCCTAAGCTGGGATGCTGGAGGAGCTGGGACCTGGCCGGGAAGGCGGGTCAGCTACGGGCAGCGCACGGGAAAGTGGTCACACCGTTTTACTTAATTTTGTCTTTGTTATTTTAGCTTGTTGTTTTAGTTTATTGTTTTCGCCCGGAACCCGTGAGAGGGAAGGGTGAAGAGGATTGTTTATTTTATTTCATGTTTGTGTGGGAGCGCTCTCTCTCCATGCGGCAACCAACGGTGTTCCACAGCACCTGCCGCATCTCCCACCCAGGGGTGTCAAGCTGGTGTGTGACAATATTAATGTTACGTAAATGAAAGCAGTCATGTTTAGTACTTTGGCACATATCAATGACTGCTTGAAATCTGTGACCCACAGACATCACCAAGTGCTGAGCATCTTCTCTCATGATGCACTGCCAGGCCTGTACAGCAGCCAACTTCAGCTTGTTTTGGGGGACAGTTGCCAAACATTTTCTCTTCAGCATATGAAACACATGTTCAATTGGAAACAGATCGGGTAAATGACTTGGCGAATCAAGCATTTTTCTAGTTTTCTAATCATCATCTTGCTGTAGGATGAAGCACCGTCCAATGAATTTGGAGGCATTGGGTTGAACCTGAGCAGCTACGATGCTTCTGTTCCCTTCAGAATTCATTCTGCCATCAGCAGTTACTGTACATAATCAATAAAGACAAGTGAGCCAGCACCTGTGGCAGCCATACATGCCTAAACCCTAAAATCCCACCAGGTTTCACAAATGAAAGGGAGTGATTTGGGGCTTTGGCAGTTACTTTGGGCCTCCACACCTGCTCTTGCATTACTTTGATACAAGTGAATCTCGGTCTCATCTGTCAATAAGAACTTTGTCCATAACTTTGCAGGCTGTTTTATGTACTTTTTAGAAGACTGTAACCGAGGTTCGTGAGGACTTCTCGGACAGTAGTCACTGCCACATGCACGCCTGCCTGAAGAATGTGTCTGATCTACTGAACAGGTTTGTAGGGGTTTTTCTTCATTATGAGAGCCAGATCAAGAAAAAAATATGCATTGGTGCCAAGCATTATGGAGATGACTGTATATACTGTAGTCATATAAACATATAATATTAAATATTTTACATTATATTGCAAAGACTAATCAAACTGATTGTCACCAAAACTGAAGTAGGGGGGTGAAAACTCATCTTTGTTTAAAATGGTAACACACGCACAGTTAAGTGCACACACCTACATGCAACACCCCGCTATGCAAGCTTGCACGCATTATCATGCACTCACTCACTTTTCTCCATCTAGGGCATAAGGGCACGAAGATCGCGGCCCCGCTGTACGCCTCCAGGACCGGGCTCAGCAACCGCTGCAGGAACGTGAAGAACTCCTGGTGCTCCGCAGACACGCTGACCTGCAGCGATCGGGAAACGGTCGCGGTTAGGAGCGAGGTCGGGTGTCGGTCACCTGCGGCGGTCGGAAGACGGCGAGGTTTCCGGTCGTGTGTAGAAGGCCGGGGCACAGTGCTCGGCTGGTCTCCTCTCAGAGATATAAGTGCAGTGGTTCTCATTTGGTCTTGGGGTGATTTTGTAGGAGTCCATTAAATTACTGAGCCAGAGCCTTGAACATGACATGCAGGGTTTAACAGTGAAGCAGCCAGCTGAACCTAATCAGTACCCAATAGTACATTCTCAGTGCGTAACTAAAACTAGAAATACCGCCACGCGGTTGTATGCCTCCGCCAACCAGTAGCCAGTTTGGATGTAAAATGTCATCACTTCATCATTTTATCCTATTAGACATTTGTGCAAAACTTTGTCATAATTAGCACATGAACTCTTGAGTTATAGCCAAAAACGTGATTTGTGAGGTCACAGTGACCTTGACCTTTGTCCTTTGACCACCAAAATCTAATCAGTTCGTCCTTGAATCCAAGTGGATGTTTGTGCTAAATTTGAAGAAATTCCCTCAAGGCGTTCCTGAGATATCGCGTTCACGAGAGAATGGGATGGACGTGAGTTCACAGTGACCTTGACCTTTGACCACCAAAATCTAATCAGTTTATCCTTGAGTCCAAGTGGACGTTTACAATCTACACATAAAACCCCAACCATTTTTCAAACTATTTTTGAGGAGGGGCTTTTTTTCTGAACACTGTAAATTATGTGCCAGTCTTGCCTGGTTCAACCCTCAAGGGGAGAGATGACCTCACACCCAATTTAGTGGAGCATTTATGAGTTCCTTTTGGCTTCTTCCTGCATCCTTGTGTGGTCAGGAACTATAACACTCAAAGAGGTTTGGGTGAAGCCTAAGAAAAAAAACTAAATGATGCTGGTGTTTCATATCCTTGTCACTTTTAGAGCTCAGGGCAGGGGCATAACTGTGATTCCAGAGGGTAATGTGCTTGTGACATGTAAGCACTACACTCAAGAACAAAAATGCATATAAATGCAGGTAATTTTGTCCTCTCGTACAGCAGCAGCCATTTCCTATTTGTGTTTGCAATGAAATGAACACTGTTGAAAACAGAAATGTTTTTTTCACCAATTCAACAACTACCTAATTTCAAATGCACAACTTTCAATGTGGAATTAGGCTCCATCATACAGTAGCACTGAGACAGCCCTTATTAGGATTCTTAGTGAAATTCATAAAAACACATTTAGGAAATATTGCCATATTTGAACATATGGAGCATCGCGTAGTTCTGGCAGGTCACGAGAGTCAAGCGCTCCGGCCGAATCAGCTGATGGCTCAGCTGAGTGATGTTCGCCTATCACAGTACATTCACTAACAGGGCGGTCTACTTAAACAGCCTCCCTCTACTCATTCGGCTGCTCCTCCTGCATGCAAGCGCTGCACGTTGCTTCGTAAATCGGCGCTTCTTCCTGCAATCCAGCTAGCCTACGGCACGTTGCCAGTCTAAACCAAGTCTACTTGCTACATGTTAGCTGCTAGTCTAAGCTCACAGCCTAGGCACTATGAAGAAGTCTCGCTATTCATTTGCATTGCTCCTTACCTCAAAGCCTAGCTGCAGCAGGCAGGCGATCCATTTCGGGGCCAGCCACGCAAAGCGTTGTCTAAGCGGCTTATTCCAAATATTGAGGATACCGGTGCACTGTCCTCACTGCTAACTGGCCAGGGAGCTTCATTCAAGGAGCGCTGCTTTGCGGCAGCGCCGCCCCTCCATGGAGGACGCCATGTTCAAGCCTGGAAGCTGCTGCCACGTCCATATCTGCTAGCTGCAGATTTTGCCGGGTCATCAACTTTATTTAAATTCTGCTGAGCTCTGAGTCTAGCGTAAACGCATAATATACAGTGTTGCCAACTATTTCTATAGAAAGTAGCTATGGCCTCTAAAAGTCGCTAAATTGACAACACCGAATATACACGTTCGATTGCGGGGACGTCTCACAGAGGGGCTGGTTCCACGAATATCGCAAGTCTTTCGCTAAAAGCGGAAACGTTCCAACATATGCGGGCACAAGTTAATGGCATGCTTATTGTCGAGTTTCTCACCACCAGAGTCAAAGCTAGATGCGTCACTGCTAAAGAATTCCTGGCGTGAATGTTTTCGGCTACCTTCCTGAACGCAGTAGAATTGGGTCGTACGCTACATCCTCTACTTGATCAGAGCGGGGTCTTCCAATCAACCGTTTTACGCGAATTTGGGGTTCGTGCACGTAAATCTAAGCGGAAATGTCTGAATTTAGAACGCCAAAGTTCTCACGCTTGGCGAGATGGGAAAAGTAGGCGTATCGATAAAGAATCTTTTGTTCTTTACGAACGGCTGACGGATTAAGGACAGTCGCTAACACGCAGCTACTAGATAGCCCCATGCCTACTTCCTGGTGTAAACAGTTATTCCGGAAAAAATTGGGTTGATGGCAGTTAAACTCTGGCTGTTATAGGTTTGGCAGATTGAACATGGGCGGCAGGGCGTGTTGCAAAGAGCTGAGATGTCTAAATTGTTCAAAGCTGCATTCTACCCTTCGCTGAATCGCTACACTACAAGGAGTGTTGGACTGTTACCGGCAAGTAGGCTACAGCCAATGTTGTAAATGAAAACCAGCTTCGGCTTCAACTTTCGGTTTCTGAAAGTTGTTCTCCACTGATTCACGATTTGCGCTTAAAAAGCCGGTTCCCTATCAGGACCCAATCATCGCGACAGAAAAATAAAAACATTAAATTCATATTGGTGTTAAATCTGCGAGGATACAAGTTGGTTGGCTATCTAATTTAGCTGTCAGATCACGATGCTGAATGTTTAGGGATTGCTAATGTTTATTGTAATGAGACGAATTAGGCTAACGTTGTCTTATCCAACTGGTTCTCTCAATATTGTGCTGTTGCAAGACGCGAATGCGTACGTTCCGCATTCATAAGTGTATCGTTGTATTCCATGACACCTAAACGGGCGTTTAGGCTTATCACAGCGGAGAAGGGATTTCATGTAGCCTTCTCCGCGTCACTGCTCAGACCTCTTCACCGTGCATGTGATCAGGCATGTGACCACACGACTGAGAACATGTTGCGGGAGAAGAAAAAAAAAAAAAATAATAATAATTATACCTCCTGCTACGGACATGCTCCACATAGCCTAGGTATTGGCTTCGCCGTCTCTACAATTGCATGCTCACGCGAATGGCGTGGCGCGTCATCCTTGGACCTGCTGCCGGTATGGCTGGTTCCAGGCAGATTTGTAGCATGTGCTTTCGCAACTTTGTCATAGTTTCTTTAATCGTACATTGCATTTTCGTCTAAATAGAGTGCAATACGATGGCTAATAAAATAAATAAATACATGAATTATTAATTAATTAATTAATTAATTAATTAATTAAATAAATAAAATAAAAAATAAATTTTTTTTAAAAGACTGGTTCCAATTCCTCTCCTAATGTACTCATTCGGTAAGCATATTAGTAATGCAATGTGGCCCTTTAAAGCAGCCCACTGTGCCCAACTGTTAAATAATATTTAAATAACGACGTATTGAGAAATAATTATTCGAACCTTATTGCTTCGATGCCTGCCCTCGCCCGGAGTGGCGCTTATGTCAGCGAATTAAGCGTTGTTGCAAGCGCTGTTAGTGTTAATCAGTTTAACCTTCAGGGTCCAAGTTGAACTATGCGGTTGTTCCCTGCACTTGGACCGGTACTTCTCTCTAGGGGTTTCGTCATACTTGTTCCTGGTTATGATTATACACTTGGTGTACGTCGCTCTGGATAAGAGCGTCTGCCAAATGCCTATAATGTAATGTAAGCGAAACTTAAAAACACGATCGCCAATCGTCTCGGCTTTCGGGACCAGGCTATGCATCTTTTCCAGCGTATCCGTTTGGTAGGAGTCGCTTCCGATAGCGCAACGCAAGATTAGCCTCATCGTGACGCCTGATGGGCAGAAACAGTAATATGTTCATCCAATCTCTGCATAATGCATTTCCCCACAATTAAAAAAAAAAAAAAAAAAAAAAATTAATAGACTATTCAGCCTCATAACTGCGTTCACAACTGGTCTCTCTTAAGGCAAGTGTTTCAACCCTGGAGTACCCACTGTTGGAAACTGCATTTCCTTATGCTTCATGGTTCTTTATATGATCTCACCATGGCAAATATGCTTAAATTAGCTATATATTTTATACACCTCAAGCTTTTAATCTAAGAAAATGAAGAAACTTGTGTCATTATTGCATACTAGCACTGTTTTCCGTCCTCTCCTCCATGACCCGGTACCTGTGGTGGCGCCCCCATGCGAGCCCTGAGGAGCCTTCATTGGGAAATGCCATGACGAAATCTGGTTGCCGTCCGCCTCTGTCTCATTGGCAATGTGGTCCCCATTCCGGAGTTCTACACCACCACTCTTGCTCCAGTGTGGCAACGGCAGCAGTGATGGTTCCCAGCATCCTCAGTGAAGCTACGGGGCTTTGGACATGTACTTCTTCATCCGTTGGCATTGACATAATTTCCATTCAAAAGCTATGAGCTTTGCAGTATAGGAGCACGGCTGCTACTGTCTACTGGCAAGTACCGGTGTCGCAGCCGCCAATGTTTCCTCTGTAATCAGTTTCCTGCTGCTGCTACTGCTACTACTACTGCTGCTGCTGCTGCTAGTGCTACTGCTGCTGCTGCTGGGTGCTACTGCTACTGAAGCTGCTGCTGCTGGTACTGCTTCTGCTTCTGCTGCTGCTTTTACTGCCGCTGGGTGCTACTGCTGCTGCTGTGTACTGCTGCCACTACTGCTGATGATACTGCTGCCATGTTGCTGTTGCTGATGCTACTGCTCCTGCTGTTTATTGCTGCTGCTGCTGCTGCACTACTACTGAACGAGGATTCATTACACTAATATGAGTAGTATATTTCCCTCTAATTGGTTTAAATCTCTGTGCTGGGGGGAAATACGAACAAGCTGCTGGTACACATAGCCTAATGATATTTGGTGATTAGTTTGAATGGCCTTGGACTTACGAGGTAGCTGAGCCACTGACTGACATGCTTGTCACAATCGACAACCTGAGCCGACCAGAGGAGGATGGGTTTCCCCCTTGAGCCTGGTTCCTTCCGAGGTTTCTTCCTATCTGCCACAGGGAGTTTTCCTTGCCACTGTCGCCTTAGGCTTGCTCCTGTGGGGGTTCAGGTCAGGGTTGTCCGTAAAATGCATTGTGACAACTGCCGTAAAATACAATATACAAATAAATTTGATTGATAGAAGCCAAGGCCATACACGTAGGCATAGCCTTTAACATTACAAATAGTAAAAAAAAATAAAAAAAAACCCCTTGGTACACATAGCCACTGACCCACAATGTTAGAACAGCCTCGAGCTGACCGGACGAAGGGCCTTTCCGGTAGCCGAATGGCATTTCACATAGTCATCACTTCAGCCGGAGACTAAATGGACTGCATTTATATAGCGCTTTTATCCAAAGCGCTTTACAATTGATGCCTCTCATTCGCCAGAGCAGTTAGGGATTGGGTGTCTTGCTCGGGGACGCTTCGACACGCCCAGGGCGGGGTTTGAGCCGGCGGCCCTCCGACTGCCAGACAATCGGTCTTGCCTCCTGAGCTATGTCGCCCTATGTCAGAGACTAAGTACTAACAACATGTCGGCGTATGTTTGCTTTGGGGGGTTTTGCTGCTGCCCCCTCTGGTCTTGTCCATGCATGCTTGTATGGATGGCAATGAGCGAGGATTCATTTACACTGATGCAGGTAGTAGCATATTTCCCCCGGTTTAGTTTAAATCTCGGCGCTTGAGGGGAAATACTGACAAGCTGTCGGTACACATAGCCTAATATTACATCTCACATAGTATGTTCCCCTGGTTTATTAATTAATAATTCATCTAACTAGTGGCCTCAGGGGAACGTCCAACATGCTGTTGGTACACATAACCACTGATCCATTAAAAAAAAAAAAAAAAAATAGACGGCCTCAAACCGAAGGGCTTGACTGGACGAAGGGCTTCCTCCAGGTGGTCGTACACATAGTCATCACATCATCGTTGAACACGTGCTTCACATCACTGCTCTTACTGCTGCTGCGCTATGGCTCCTACGCTGCTGCGTCACTGCCACCGCGCTCCTGCTGCTGCTACTACTGGCCTATGCAACGAGTGAGGATTCATTTACACTGACGTAGTCGGTAGTATATTTCCCCCGGTTAGTTCAAATCGCGGCGCTCGAGGGGAAATACCGACAGCTGTCGGTACACATAGCCTAATGTCATACCACACATAGTATGTTCCTTGGGGTTATTAATTAATATTACATGTAAGTATTGGCCTCAGGGGAACGTCCAACATGCTGTTGGTACACATAACCACTGATCCATGTAAAAAATATAGACGGCCTCAAGCCGAAAGGCTCGACTGGACGAAGGGCTTCCTCCAGGTGGTCGTACACATAGTCATCACATCAGCCGGAGACACTTATTGATAGCATATCGGCATATGGTTGTTTTGGGGTTTGGCTGCTGGCCTCCCGGCCTTATCCACGCGGGCTGCGTGGTTGGCGGGAGAGCTCCAGAATAGAGCCATACCTCCAAACATAACTGTATTGCCTTTATTGTCAATAAAGTTCTACTTGATGACAGTGGTCCTGACAGAAATGGATCCGAGTGCTGCATTTGAAACTGCTGATTACACAATATCATTAGACAGACTATTGGATTGGCAGATTATTGGTCATTTTGTCTCTGAAAGAGCCAGACTGTCATGTGTCATAATCAGTGCAAACTGAAGTAAGATGCTTTGAGTTATTATGTCTGGATTTAGGACCCTCACTGCAGGAATAAAAAAGGAGGCTAAAAATTAAAATACACCTTGATTCCCTGTCTCTGAAGACCAGGATGGGAAATTTGGTGTTATTATATATTCTAATCTCACCTTTAACACCCACAGCAATAGCATTACAATTTCAGTTTTTATCATCTCAAAAATATAATGAGTAATAAGAGACTTCATGTCCAAATCTGACTTTGAAAAGCTGATATCATCCCTTTATTGCAACTAGGCTAGACTACTGCAATGGTTACTACAGCTGATCCAGAATGCTGCTGCCAGAGTACGACTAAGAGAGCAGAACACATTATACCAGTCCTTAGATCACTGCATTGGCTTACAGAATAGATTTTAAAATCCTTCTGTTTGTCTATAAAGAAAAAAATGACTTAGCACAGTACATCACTGACTTACATTTTGGGTATGACCCATCCAGGCCGTTCAGTACATCAGGGAAGGGTCTGACAATTGTTCCCAAGGTGAAACAAAAACTGGCAAAGATGCTTTGAGTTATTATGTATGGATTTAGGACCCTCACTGCAGGAATAAACTTCTGGATGACCTGAGACATACCCTAACGCTCACCTATTTTTAAAAGCAGGCTCAGGACAGTCCTATTCTCCATGACATGGCACTAATTTATTTGAATTTATTATCTATTGATTTTTATTATGTTGTTTTAAAATCACCTGTATTTATTTTTTTATCATTACTGCAAATGTTTTTAAAATTTTAATTTTATCTAATTTCATTTAGTCTTATTTCTATGTCACCTTTTCTTTTCCTCTATATGCTTTTGTGGGGAATGAGTTGTTTATTTGTCCCGTAAGGACTTTCTTAGAGGGCAGCAGTTTATTCTTTCTTTGAAGGTTTTTTTTTTTTTTTTTGTGAAGCACATAGAATTTTTCTTGTGTATGAAATGTGTTATATTAACAAAAATAGCCTTTACCAGTGGTACACTACTGCACCCCGTAAATGCCTCCAGAGCAGTCAGTTCAGGTGCATTATCATCTCTGAATGTAAGAGAGGACAAACACTGTCAAGGATTTCCTACTGACTGACAACAGCAACAAGTATGTTCAGCCAGTTTATTCCAGTTTTGAATGCCATGGCAACGCCCCATAGGGTGTGTTCTGTGCTCTTTTGTCTGTTCAGAAAAACTGAAAGTAAAAATATCAGAGTGAGGGACTGTGTCTGTAAAATGGCAGCTAAACCTTTGATTCCTGAGGACGATCTCTGTTGCTCTATATGTTGTGATATTTTTAAAGAGCCTGTTCTCCTGAAATGCAGCCACAGCTTCTGTAAAATATGTCTGCAGCAGTACTGGGAAGAGAAGAGCTCTCGAGAATGTCCTGTCTGCAGGAGAAATGCCTCTATGGAGGATCCTCCTGTAAACCTGGCTTTAAAAAACATTGTGGAGTCCTACTTAATGCAGAAGTCTATAAGGGAAGCTGCAGGCAAGAGTGATGATCACTGCAGTCTTCATGGGGAGAAACGTTTATTCTTCTGCGAACATGACCAAGAGCCTCTTTGTGTCGTCTGTCAGACTTCGAAAAAACACAGAAACCACCCAGTCTGTCCAGTGGAAGAGGCTGCGTTGGATCTGAAGGTAATTTATTTTAAATGACATCTATTTCATATTCTCAAGACACAATCAAATATGTGTAAAATGTCTCTGTGTAAAACATTCAGTTCTGACAGACGGCTGTGGTATGAGGTCTTGTAAATACAGTCAGTCTGGCCTCCACTTCCACTCGCAAAGACAGCAACAGGAACAAACCTGCTGATCAGGCAAAAGCAGGAAGAGGCAGCACTGTACCTAAAAGTGTCGTTTCAGCCATTAAAACATCACATATTTCACACTTTCAGTAGAAGGCTTTATAAGTAAAATGCTAGCATGCTTAAATTTTGACAGACAGTTGTGCTTGGAGGCCTTTTTCAGAGAATATGGCTCCAAACATGAACACTGAAATACGCAGAGCCATTTTAGAAATATGCAATAATGATGTGTCAAATTATTTGTACTGACAGCACAAATAGAGATATCACGTTACCTTTAATGTAATAAAGGTCCAGACCTAATAAAACTATTGTTATATACATTGTAATGTGCTGGGGGAGAGAACTGAGGAACAACCAGGAAGTACAGAAGTCCACAATGACTGTGGTGGAGACGAGCTACACATATGCGCAAGAGAATCTTGTACTAAAAAGTTAAATCAATTCTATAAATTTTATGCATAAACATTTATTGCAGTCTGCTATAAATTATATGAAGTACAACCCAGTAAAAGTTATTTTGTAATAATCCTGTACATGCTGAAAAATTGATGAAAGACTGGTTTACTGAACACACATAACATAAAATGGTGTGTGTGGCAAACAAGCCTGCCACAGGCCACCAAAGTAGCTTTCCAAGGGGCCCTCCAGCACAGAGACACAGGGTGATGATGTTCAAACTGTCCACGTTTATTTACGAGGGTGGCAAGATGTTACAGCCAACTGAGCAGATGTAAAAACTGTCATGACAGAGGCTTTCCTCGTGTGAGTGGGAATGGCAGATTTAACCTGTGCGCACTGATTGCCTCACTATGCACAGGTGCAGCCACTCCTGTTCCCGGGTCCAATTAGCCTAGCCAATTATCTAATTCTTAACCAATTATCCAATTGGCCAGGTCCAATTAGCTTGACCCAGGGCAGGTGTGGCTGCTTAAACCAGCCATCCCCACCCCACAGTGTGCTATAAGTATGTTTCACTGACTTTGACTTGAGTTGTAGAAGGCTATTTTCCCTGCCACATTTCTCATGTACTAAATAAGTTATGCTGACCATTTCTTGAATTAAAGCATTACCGTGCCATTTGTGTCTTTCTGAAAGTGATAACTGATTCATTTAACTCCAGGAGGAACTCAAGCCTGCACTTAATCTCATTAAAGAAAAACTGAAGAGGTTTACTGAGGTTGAACGAGAATGTAAGAAAGCAGCTGAACACATCAGGGTGAGTAAAGCATTTAGGAATACTTTACTGCAACACAAAAATACAAAAACATTATTTTTTGGTGACTACTGCATGTGACGGGCATATCAAACACACTGGCTCCCATACATAAATAACAAAACATAATTCCACTATTCATGTTTAAAAATGTGTGTTTGAATTCCAGCGTCAGGCCCGTCACACAGACAGACAGATAAAGGCAGAGTTTAAGAAGCTCCGCCAGTTCCTGCGAGAGGAAGAAGCAGTCAGATTAGCTTTACTGAGAGTGGAAGAGGAGCAGAAGAGTCAGATCATGAAGGAGAAGACTGAAAACATCACAGGACACATCTCCACCCTCACAGACAAAATCACAGCTATAGAGAAGGCCATGGACACTGAAGACATCTCCTTTTTAAAGGTAGGAGCTTGATTCAATGTCATTAAAACTCAACAAACAGTTATTTTAATGTGCTGGTTCTTGGTTTTTGACAGTATTTGGCTGCATTCCAAAGTTCCCTTGTTCCGCACAAATGCAGCAGTGGCCTAATATAACAGTGTTAGACTCGGAGTACAGGAGTTCATAGAGATGCATCTGCTCATTTAAAAATGTCGTCATGCATGTTTCTGTGTGACAAAATCAGACTTGGTGTGAATTAAGCATTTAGTCTCAGAAGCAAGAATGAATAATTTGTGAATTGTGAATGTGATTCAGTTTGGGTGCGTTTGGTGGGATTAGTGTTGGTGAAATCAATCGTAATGTTGATGTGTGAAGATGCAGATCTTTGCACATTTCAGTTGAAAAGTATCAACACTGCATGGAAGGACATGTCCTGTATGATTTACAGAAAGCTTCATTTTCACCTCAGATCTATCTTTGACCATTCTTTGCTCTGTAATAGTAATTGGGATGTCAGGTTGGGATGGCAGGTATGCCATCCCGCCAAGTTACACCTTGGCGGGGGCATGCCCCATACGTATACAGCACCGAGAGTTTGGCACTTTTCAGGGTTCCCCACAGAAATAACCACAACAGCCACAGACACACAGCCCTTAAAAAAACATTAAATTCTGTACATTCTGACCCCATTTCAACACACAGATTTCATAAACAACTTCATATCCACACAATAAAGCCCCAAACTAAGGGGATTTCGCATTTTCTCCTCCTCCTTATTATTTTTCCTGCCGCCTATCCCACTAACAACATGTCTCCCCATTGGACACTTTACCGACAT